>NW_027117625.1:600000-1047348 GCF_038497785.1 Limtongia smithiae
TGTAGATTTTGATCGAGTAGAGCGAACACTTCCTGCTACTGATTGTGCGTCGG
Source organism: Limtongia smithiae (assembly GCF_038497785.1). Lineage (NCBI taxonomy): Eukaryota > Fungi > Ascomycota > Lipomycetes > Lipomycetales > Lipomycetaceae > Limtongia > Limtongia smithiae. The sequence continues at coordinate 600,054 of NW_027117625.1, forward strand.
CTATAAGAAGAGTCAGCCAAATTTACTTTCTGACAAGACACACTAGCTCCATACACACCTCTGGAAGGCGGCTGGATACTTGAACTTCGCCCGTAGACGCTGTTTTCGTCGTTCTCCGATAACGGCCCAAGTTTGCTGCGCCGTGTGACAGACCGTGTACTGTATACACGACTGCTCTCCGACAGAGCGCGGTCCGGAGTCCGCGAAGATCTGCGTCTAGTTTCCGGCATGACAACAATCGTATCCTAGAACCCACACCATCGTTAGATTCAGACGAATGTAGCACAATACACAGTGTATAACATACCCGCAGTACTGGTGGTTGATAAGAGCTGCTGCCCTTCGACTGTGACTGTTTGCCTGGCGGAACAGAGGGTAGATTAGGCGGGATAAGACGGTGTGGCTGGCGTCGCGAGGATTTCTTCTGAGCGAGCGGCGTCGTTGTAAACATCACCCCGCAACAACAGCACAAATACGAATTCGCAGGTGGACGGAAATCAAAAAATCTGTTGCAAGAGTACTGATGTTTGAGCGTATAGGTTGCAGAGAGAATAGCGAGAACCAGAGGAGAAGACAAGCAGGCTGAGGTCGCACCCGTTGTTTACCTGCGAACCGATGACGCGAAGAGAGCGCCGCTCATCGCGCGTATCGCCTCAAACCCCTCAATTCTACAGTTACCCCTGTAAGCGCTGCGACCCTTGTTTACCAAGACCATCTGCGCGGTCTGAATCGATTTGCCAGGGTCTTTGGTCTGTTCTGGAATTTCTGTTGTACTTCTTCTTAGATACCCAGTTAAAATCTTGCGATTCTCATTTCTGTTCTCCGCTGACAATGTTTACACTTCCCTCTTCTTCGTTGCCGCTGACACGAAGTCGCAGTCCTGGCCTGCAGATTGATATTCCTCGGTCGCCGTTCACGCCAGCTTCTTCCCTGCCAACTGATATTCTAGTCCCGCTCACGGCAGCGATAAATCTTGACAATGTATCTGATTGGACGTTTTATCACCGTTCGCTGGAGCTCCGCTTGCTCTTGCAACTGTGTTCTCTTGTCGATTTGAAACGAGTTGATCAGTCTCTTGCAGCGGAAGTGCGGGAACGATATGCCGCGTCTGGTATGCTTGACCCGGCCTTAGAGCTAGAATTGGAAGATTTTAGGGGTTGTTTTACGCTTGCAAGGCACTGTTTGATGATCCGAGATACTAATGAGCTGCGTCAAGAATCTAGCGCATGGCAACAACAGTTCACAGCAGCGTCGCAGACGTTAGAAATATGGGCTCGAGTTAAACGTGCAGTTCTTTACAAACACGTGTGGGATCACGACACTGCAGGCGTACTGAAGGTGATCATGAAGTATTTGCGTACTCACGACACCGATATGCTGGAGGATATCAACAAGCAGCAGACTGCATATGACAAGAAGCGCCTAATCGACCTTGCTTCACAATCGTGGTCGCGGTTTGTCTCGACTGAGGATGTGGAAGCTGGCGAAGATGCAAGTGTTGAGAATGACGAAAAGGAGAGCGATAATCACGATGACGACGACGACAGTGATTATGCTGTTGATTCTGAAGCCGATCCTGATCTTGCACATTATCCTGATTCTGAACACGGAGCGACTGATTCTGATACCGAACACCGCGATGGTAATGAGGCATTGGTCGCTGTTGAAGACAACGCTGTGGAGAGAGACCACGATAAGAGCCATGATATCGTTTCAGAAGACTACGCCGGTGAAGATTTCACAGAAGAAGATCTACTGTTGCCAGATAAAAATCGGGTTTCCACAGTACCACAGAATACTAAGCGGTTTGCATCTGTGAGAAAGATGGCACGAAAGACTCTGAATCAGATACGGCGAACTTCATACTTCCAGACCCCAAACAATACTTAAACTTGCTAGAGATTAGTAAACGAATTAGAGCGGTAGTACAAAAATTTATATATCGACAATGCAATATGCACACCGTCATATGGGACTGGTACATCCATGCTCTTATTTCCACTCTGGCGCGGCTTTAGACCCAAACACCTCTTGTCGCCACTGCCTCAGCCTCTTCTTTTTTGCAAACCGCTTGCGATCCTTGTCCTTCTTCTCGGGCTCGCGGTAGACCGCAAACTTCTTCAGACCAATGTACTGGTTAAGCTGGGCGTCATCAGCCAGAAGGATATCAGTTGGCTCCATGTTGAAAGAGTCCGGCGACACTTCTCGGTAACGGAACTGCTGTGCTGGTGCTGTAACAAGATCGTCTTCAAACGGCAACACGTCACGCTCGACAAACTCCTCAATCTTGGCCTTGAGTTTATTGTCTTCACTCTTCTTCAACGCTTTGTCCTTTGTCTTCTGCTTCTTCTGTTGCCGCCTTGAGAGCCTCTCTGTAGATTGCTGCTCTTCCTCGGCGTAACCGGGAACGATGTCGTTAATATCAATGTCATCATCCCACTCTGGCTTTTTATCCTTCTTGTCGTAGAAAGTGTTGCCAAACACCTTCTCCATCTTCTTGTCCCAATCTGCCTCCTCGAAATCTTCATCGAGATCATCAGGAGTAAAATCCAGATTATCGTCGGCTCGTAATCCAGCAATACTGCGAATCCGCTCCAGCTTATCTGTGACTTCCTTGATCTTCAGCTGCTTTAACCGATTTCTGTCGGCTTCACGCTGTTCCTTTGCTTTTGCTTTAGCTTCTTTCTCGAGTCGCCTCGCGCGCTGACGCCCGGTCTCTTCGTCTCGTCTAACGGAATGCGCGTTAACAACCTCACGGCCGTAAGACACAATCTCCGCAGCCTCCTCGCCAGCCTCGAATCTGAAATTGTACTTTGTCTCAAACTCATCCGCCTTGTCGTCGAAGTCGCTGTCCTCGTCGACAAGTTCGGGAATATCTCCTACTGTGTCCCTGGAACTCAACTTGTTGGGACGCCGGTAGGTCTTTGTGGATGGCAGCCAGGCTTTTGAGACCATAAAGGTGTCGAGGAATTTCTCGGGATCTTCTGAAGGATCAGGAAGCTCGATAGCCTCAACTTCGCGTGGTTTTGCTGCCTTCTTCAAAGCGAACCCGTCTTCATCTGAACCATTGTCGTCGGACTCGTCATCGCCTTGAGCATGGATTTCCTTAACAAGTGCAGCTCTGTCTCGCGCCAGCTGCACCGAGTATGGCAGCTTCGATTCGGAGTCGGCATTCTCTTCGGTATACTCTGTGTCCTTCAATTGGTTAAGCAAGCTCATGCGGTGGTAATCTTTAAGAAACACAGGCTTGTCCTTCTTCTCCTTGGAAGAATCCTCCGTGGCGTTGTTAACATCGTCGAAAAAGCGGACGTTAGCATTTTTGACGATTTTAGGGTCGTTTTTGCGGATAGCCTCGACTACCTGGAGAATCCTATTGTCGATGTCATCGGTAAGCAGCTCCGCGTCTTCGTCCTCATCTTCAGACGACGAGGAATCTTCGTCGGTTTCGTCGAGATCGCCCTTCTTGAACTTTTCTTGTACTGTGTCTGTCAGTTTTAGCGCATTAACAGAAGTCGACTAAAACTCACATCTGTGCAGTTCTTCTCGCTCCTTATTGTGTTCAAAACGCTTCTTGTAGTCCTCGTTGACAGTTAAAGTAATCTCCTCAAAATCATCTCCGTCGTCTTCACTCTCAGAGAAAGTGAGACGCTTGCGTTTGCTTCCACTACCGTTTGCCACGATGTTCGTGGCTCTGGCCGGGGGGTGAGAAGCAACAGCCTCGGCGTCGGTAGTGGCTGGCGGCTGGGCTTTCTTGTCCTTTGACTTCCGACGCGGCATGGCTGATAGTGATCCACCAAACTCAAAGTACGGCAACAGTAAATACACGCCTGTTCTGAGAAGAAGTGCAGCCTCTGTATAAGAACTCGTGCCTCTGCGACGGAGCTGCAAAGAATCTGCAGAGAATTGTATGCCGCAAGCAGTGCGGCTCACACTGGGAGTCGCGACGCCGCCGGCTTTGCGATGAGTTTCTCTTGCAAGTCCGACGGAAGTTGGAGCTAAGAGATACAACTACAACCAGCTACTTGACCAGGACACCTGGTGAGTAGCAGGTCTAAGAGTATACTAATTCCTTCGAAGTAGTGTGATAGTGAGCTGTGCTTTGAGAGGAGCTTGACAATGCTTTCAAGACTGGGACTAGACAAGCGGATGGTCTGAAGCAATTCTTAGATGGCCTGATAATCAAGAGGATTTGTACAGCAAATGATACTCTATTTACATCATTTATATTCTCAATATATTCATAGAGTAAAAATTTCGTATGAAGCAGTCAGTATGAGAGCTGCGACAAATTAACGCCCATCTGAACAGAACGGAGCAGAGCCGAAACTGACAGCAGGATATAATCGCGCTGAGACAGGACCATATATTCGCACCTCATGGGCAGGAATGCATTATTAAAGCCAAGGACTCCCGGAATGCTATCACGAAGAAGATCAAAACTCAGAAGCATTCAGAGGGAGGGAAGACAGTAGGTCGAATTTGACATGAGTCGCGATAGCAATCTACACTCTTGGCGTCGTTCGATATATTCAGCAATCTCGCAAATGTACGGAATAGATGAACTCAAGAGCATAATGCAAGCTGATAGCAAAACAGCAACCGGATCCGCTCATTAGGCGATATCAATGAGACGCGAGAAGTGGGACGGGGACACACAGCAATCAGCAGAGGGCCGATACCGCATCGGCTGGATCTAGACGAAGAGTGCGCGACCACGACAGATAGTAAAATGCCTCACTGAAAGGCAGTATGTCTGGCGAAACGTGGCGGACTCGAAGAGGGGCGGAAGACTGCTTTGGGGAAAGCAGCAGAAAGAGCCGTACGGACGGGCCCTCGGGGGACAACGGGCCAGCCGCGGAGACGAGAAGAGTGGGAACGAACAGAAGCGAGAAGAAGACAAAGAACGTGAGAATGCTGCCGCGCACGGCGCTGTTGGGTTATACAAAAATTTGCTGGGCCCGTGTCGGAGTGAGAGCAGAGTTGAGAGTTGTAGCGGAGCAGCAGCGGAGCAGCTCGGTCGATGGGTTCAGCGCCACGTGAGCAAAGGCGCCACTGCGGCCGCGAAAACTAGGCCGTGCTGAGCGAGCTGTCGAAGCTCGGCGACCGTGGTTTTGCCCACCGCTCGGGGATGTGCGAGCTGCTCAGTGCTGCTGCTCAATGCTCACACCACCAGCTCGCCGCCGACGTCTGAGTCGTGATGCCCAGCCATGCACACAGCTACGCACCCTGTGTCATTGGGCCAGCCAGTGCTCCTCACTGTTGTCTCCACGGCAGGAGCAGTCTGGTGGGCATGGCAAGCGAGCGCGCCCCGCGTCACAGGCAGTCAGCGCGCGCCGTGCTTGCGTATTCGGAAGCTGCAGGGGTGGTGAGCTCTTCTCGAGAGACGGCAAGAAATAACGCGTGCGCGGACGTGCGCTCCGGCCGCACGACAGCAGCGGGTCAAGAAGCGCAGGCCGCGTCCCCATGCACTAGCAGTGCCTGGGAACAAGGGACGCTCGGCGTTTCATGCCAAAATCACAAGTGGTCACCAAGACTGAGAGACGCGAAGACAACGAGAGCCTCGACAGCCCAGATCGTGAGGTCGGATGGAGAGGCCGAAGCAGTTTGTCGCGAGTCGCGTCGAGTGGCGACGTCGGTGGCGTTGCGCCACATGACGCCGCTGCGGCGTGTGCATCGCCTAACGCGAGTTTTGGCTTTCTGTGTCTTACAGAGAGGCCCAGCTGGAGTCCGTTTCCTTGCTCCACATCGACGAGCGCGCTCGCACTCCTCAACATGCGATCAGCGGAAGAACACCGGACCGCAGGCCGGAAGCAAATGTGCGAAAACAGGTGGAGATGGACGCCGCAGCGGGGCAAGGGCCACGCACTAAACCTTACGCTCTGTGTAGCACGTCCGTGCCCTGTCTGGCCGATGCACTTCTACTATGCAACACGTCTTTGAGAGCTTTTGCGGTAGTAGTCAGAATTGCAAGATAGTGCCGAGCAAGAGCTGTAGTATGCAGTAGGCGCAGTATCTATCTAAAGAGCACAGCAGGAGACAAGCGGGGGAGCACGACGGCGAGAGTTTTTTCGCGGAAAAAAGATTTTCAGGTGAACGAACCTTGCGCTGACTGGGAGAGGGCGTTGTAGCGTGCGGCGCGCGTAGTCAGACCTCTGCTTCTCATGGCGCGCTGGTAAATCGCCGCTCCAGCTCGACTGTGCCTGCCCCGTCCCTATCGCGCCCCCGCCCCTGCCAGCCCTTTTATAAATAATCATGCGCCGCTCCTCAGATGCAGGACCCTCCATCCCTCTCCTCTCGCCTTCCGCCTCCCCGCCTCTTGCATACGTTGACAACGTCGACGAAGGCGCCTCCTCCTTCTCCTCCTCCTCCTCCGCCTCGCTCTACTCCTACAACACCTTTTCCCCCAGCGACCACCCCCTCATCGACCTCATGTCTTCTATCAATACCGAGGAGAAGGGCATCAAGGAAGCCGAAGCCGCCGGCCTCGACGCCCTGCCCTCGTACGACGCCACCTCCCGGGAGTCGGATGGCGCCGTGTTTTCCCACTCCACCCCGGTGCCCACCACCGCCTGGGGCAAGTTCGTCGACAGCTTCCGTCCCAGCGAGGCCTATCTTGCCAACCGCAAAGCCCAGGACAGCGCCTCATCTTCTGGCGGATACGACATGGAGGCCGCCGCGCGACGCACTGCCGAGTCTCCACTTGCCCGCCGTCTCAAGGGCCGTCATCTGCAGATGATCGCTATTGGCGGTTCTATTGGTACTGGTCTTTTCGTTAACTCTGGCAAGGCACTCAACAATGGTGGTCCCGCATCGTTGCTCATCGCTTTTGCCATCATTGGCGCTATGCTGTACACCGTCGTCCACGCGCTGGGCGAGCTCGCCGTTGTTCTTCCCGTTTCTGGTTCCTTCTCGGCTTACTCTACCCGCTTCATCGACCCTGCCTGGGGTTTTGCAATGGGCTGGAACTACGCACTGCAGTGGCTCGTCGTATTCCCGCTCGAACTTGTCGCCGCGTCGATCACGCTCAACTACTGGGAAGTTCCCGTCAACAACGCAGTGTGGATCACGATTTTCTGGGTCGTCATCGTCGCCATCAACTTCTTCGGCGTCAAGGGCTACGGTGAGGCCGAGTTTGTGTTCTCTGCTATTAAGGTCATCGCCGTCATCGGTTTCATCATTCTCGGTGTCGTCATCGTCTGCGGTGGCGGGCCTACGGGCGGTTACCTCGGCGGCCGTTACTGGCACGATCCCGGCGCTTTTAACAACGGGTTCAAGGGTCTCTGCTCGGTCTTTGTCACAGCTGCATTTGCTTTCTCTGGCACCGAACTCGTAGGTCTTGCTGCCGCCGAGACCGCAAACCCGCGCAAGACGCTGCCGTCCGCTGTCAAGCAGGTGTTCTGGCGTATCACGCTCTTCTACATCGTCGCGCTTACTCTTGTTGGTCTTATCGTTCCGTACAACAACCCGCATCTTTTGGGCGCGTCCTCCGTCGACGCAACCTCGTCTCCCTTCGTTATCGCCATCAACAACGCCAGCATCAAGGGTCTTCCTTCCGTGATGAACGTCGTCATCATGATTTCCGTGCTCTCCGTTGGCAACTCGTCGATCTACGGCTGCTCGCGCACACTCGCGTGCCTGGCTGATATGGGCCAGGCGCCCCGCATTTTGGGATACATCGATAAGGAGGGCCGTCCCCTTGTCGGCGTGATCATTACCTGCGTCTTCGGACTGCTCGCATACGTCTCCGCGTCCCCCGCCGAGGGCACCATCTTTAACTGGCTGCTCGCGCTTTCGGGCTTGTCCTCGATCTTCACCTGGGGCTCAGTCTGTGGCGCGCACATCCTCTTCCGCCGCGCGTGGGAGGTGCAGGGTCACTCACTCAACGAGCTCGCATTCAAGTCACACGCTGGTGTTATCGGTTCCTACATCGGTCTTCTGCTCAACGTTCTCGTGCTTATCGCGCAGTTCTGGATAGCCGTGTGGCCAATCGGCTCTACCCCCAACGCGAACGACTTCTTCCAGGCGTACCTCGCCGCGCCGGTTATCATTGTCTTCTACATTTTCTGGAAGGTGCTATACAAGACCAAGTTCGTCAAGCCATCTGAGGCAGACTTAGTCACCGGCCGCCGTGAGATCGACATACCTGCGCTCATTGAGGAGCTCGAGGAGGAGCGTGTGGCGCTGAAGAAGCGCAACGTTTTCTACCGCGTCTACAAGTTCTGGTGCTAGAATTTTTACTAGACTAGATTTCTTTTGTTTTCGTTGCTGTATATATTTTGTTTGGGGACATAGGACACACTGTTTGGCGTAGATAATGATTTGCATAACGAAAGCACTTTGATCTGTAGGGGTAGTAATGGTAGTGGAGATGAGAGGAGGTCTTAAATGTCAACATTAACTTCATCTATCTATCGAGAATCTATAGTACAGCGAGTGCGTTTGCGAATGTCGCGATGCCGCCGGGGGAGTTGAACGGCGCGGCGGTGAAGAGGAACGAGTACTTGCCCGCGGCCTTGCACTTTTCAGATAAATCCTCGAGATCGAGCGACTCGCCAATGAGCACGCCCCAGCAGGCGAGTAAGTACTCGTGCAAGCAGTCGGTGGTCTTTGCAGGCCACGCCTCGAACGCGGGCTGGTCACCGCCAACGACGGAAAAGTACTGGTCATGCAACCACGTCTTGATGTCGTCGCCTTGGTCGATACCGATAGCCGTGGGTGAGGCGGCGCCGGTTTGTTTGAGTTCGTCGACGCGGCCGGCTGCGAGGAGGCTGTTGTATTTCTTGACCCAGCCGGAGCGGATGAGCAAGATGTCGCCGAACTTGAACTCGACACCTTCCCACGCCGCAATGGCATGTATCTGTTCGAGCGTAATCCCGTAGCGCACGAACGGGTCGAATTCAATACCTTCCTTCTCCGCCCAGGCCGCGAAATCTATCAACACGCCGCGGCCGACGATACCGTGATGCGCGGCAGCCTGCATGCCGCACCGGGTAGACTTATTCGGCCCAACAATCTCGTCCCGTGTAAGCCCGTTGTACATGACCTGCATGGGAATATGCCCGAAGTGGCGGAACCCGTCGAACTGTGAGCCAGACTGCACATTCATGATGATCGTGTCGTCGTGGATCAACGCGTGCGGGTTCGCGGAGATATCGAATTTTAGCGCGGGACGGCCAAAGGGAGGGTGCAAGGGAAGTGTGATATCCCAGTTCAGAGAGGCGACGAGGCCGGTAGTGGGTTCGCTTTTGGCGATCTGTGCGACGAGGTCGGGGGAGAGTAAGTTCAGACGACCGACCTGCGTGCGTTAGCATTTCTCGTTTGATCTGCCACTGCCATTATCGTCGTCTGCTGCTATCTACCCGCCATGGAGCTGTGTACCTCGTCGTCGGCGCCCCACATCCACGATGCCTCCTTGGGCACGTCCTTGCCCGCATTCGATGTGATGACTTCCTCCAGCGTTGGTAGGAACTCCCCAGCCTTCGCCGGGTTTCTGAAGTCGGTAGGCATGTTTGTTGTGGATACTAAAAAGGCGGATTCGTCGGGTATACGTAGATGAAGTATGGAGTACAGGAGCAAGGGATTCTTTATAAGTGCTGCTGGGGTGCGTGCAGAAGTGTTGGATGATGATACGCGCGGACTAGCGACGTCGACTGTTTCTCCACCAGCTACCCACCCCGTCAACCCGTAGCATTCAACATCAAAACTATCATGTACCTACTTCTACAAGTGCTTTATCGTCGAATCTACACTTTACCATGGCAAAAAGCATTGCACATCGTGAAGCAGAAGCGTCGTCGAGCAGAGCAAGTCCCGCCTCGGAGCCGCTTCGAAGCCGCGCCGGGATCTTTTTACCCGAGATAGCTACCGCAGACATATCTCCCAGCCACGCTAGGCCGTCTAAAGCCTAGTGAGGGTCTGGCAGGCGAGCATCGGGTAAGGGCACGCGATCCGTACTAAAAGTACTAAGCCACGCTGCTCAACACGGCAACTGTACGCCATCAGCAGTACGGTACGCATGTTGGCGACGCGCTGACGATGGTGTGAACCTCAGGAAGCAAGGTGCCAGTTGAACTGGATTCGATCCCCGTCGCCACGACAGCAGCCCATCAAACAACACAGCCGAAGCATATAACCGAGCCGAACTCGCTGAATAGCGCAGGGTATATTAGCATCGTCATAATCAACAGGCTGAAGGATTAAACACACATATAAAACGGTACACCCAAACTTTTTATAGCCGTGATTTGCAAGTTTCCCGAAAAATGAAAGATCCAAACAAGGAGACGCAGTTCCCAACCAGTAACTAAAAATCAAGGAACGAGCACAAATGTATCAGTACACGAAAACGCAATAACATTAATTCAATATTGGAAGGAAGTTGCCCACGATCATCATGGGGATGTCAAACACATCGCGCTTGATCGTCCACGTGCACGCGGTTGGGATCTTCTTGCCGGAGGGGGAGAGCAGCGTGCACTCCATCATTGTGGCACCGCGTGAGTCGCCGAATGCGAGCTTGCTGAAGCCCTCGAAGTACTCGAGCACGGAGTGATCGTCCATGAGCTCGACGACGAAGGTACGCTTGCCGAGAAGCTGGTCCTTGGTCCAACCGGTCAGAATACAGAATTCCTTGCCGACTGCAGCGACTTGCCCGGTGCGGCGCCAGACGATGGTGGGCGTGCCCGAATAGGAAATAAACTTCTCGTACTCGAGCAGTGTACGCTGGAAACACTTCTCCATGAAGATCAGGTCTTCCTCCTTGAGTGTCTTTGTGCACGCGATGAACGATGGCCGGAACGCAGCCATGCAGCGTGCGAGTCGCATCAGATGCGGACGGTCAAAGCGCGACTTAAGATAGGCGATGAGACCGTGATATCCCGGAGTGTATGAAAATGGCTGCGTGACCGACGCGTAGACGGTCTCCGGATCGCGACGGCGACGTGTTGATGTAGGAACCAGATGCGACGGCAAGGTGGTCGGCGATGGTCCGACCAGCTGCTGCTGTAGAGGCGCCTGCTGCTGCTGAATTGACGGTACCACCTGCATCTGCGCATGGAGACCCGGAGAAATGCGCCCCTCACCGGACAAGCTGCTTCCGCGCACCGCACCGGTAGGATCGTGCAGGGTCAGCGCAGCACCAGGGGTGGGTGGCGAGTTACTGTTCTGCGGGGATGCGTCGGTGCCGGAGAGCAAAGACGCAAGGCCGCGCGAGGCCCAGTTCGAATCGCGCACGGTCATATCAGCAAACCCATAGTCAAACGACTGCTGCTGCTGCTGCTGTTGCTGCTGCTGGGGAGTAACCAGTAGGTTGCCCACATTGCTGGTGTTGCTGGGCAGAGTGTTTGCCGCAGTGAGGGAGGAATCGGTGCCCACCATGTTGGAGAGGTAGGAAAACTCCATGTTAGCAGTCTTCGAGCCGAAGTCATAGGAGGAGAGATCGAAGCTGGCAAAGAATGCGTCTGACGTGTCAGGAGACTCGTCGTGGGCGGAGAGGGAAGATGGATCGACGGTGTTGCCATCGAGACGGGACGGGTCAGTCATAAGGACCGCGGAGAACGCGGATGGCGTGGCGGGGGAGAGGTCTGCCGTGGAGGAGGACATGGTGCGAGGGCCAAGCCCGCCAGCAAAGGCGCCTTGGGACGATGCGGCGAGGAGAGTGGTGGGCGCAGATACGGTTTTCCCGCCCGCGGCGGTCGCAGTAGTGCCAGATGGCGCGTCGTGGAGGTACTTTGCCTTTTTGCGGACGCCATCCTGACACGTCGCCGAGAGGCCGCGCTTTATGCAGCGTTGGCAAGGGCGCGCGTCGTCGCATGTGAGATGGGCCTTCTGGCAGTGAAAACACGCGCGGGAGGCTTTCTTTCGCTTGGGGCGTCCTGTGCGGAGGGAGATGCCAGAAGAGCGGGCCATGGCGGCCGTCATGGGGAGCGTGATGCCGGACGCGGTGGTAACCGTGCCGGGCGTGGAGGCGGGGGCCGGTGGCGGCATGGCTGTGGGGAGGTCGCGTGCGTCAGGCGGCAAGGGGGATGCAGGCGGCGCGAAGAAAAAGCGAACGGCGTGGCGGATGGATGCGCGCGCGGAGGAGACAACGGCGAGCAAGCGAGTGCGGTTGAGGGCCACTGGGGGCGTCTATCGAGAGGCCGGTGGGCAGGGGCGCATGGCCGAGGCGGGGTGCGGCGGGAGTGAGGGGGATATCGGTGTAGTCGGGGGGCCACGGAGAACCGGAATCAGTTGGCAGCGGGATTCCAGATAGAGGCGGGCCGTGACTAGCAGAGCCGTGAGAGAGCTGCAGAGACAGAGGAGAAGCGCAGAGAAAGGAGAGGGGAAGCGACGAAGACGCGGAGCGGCAGGCGAAGTGCGGGGCCACGCATCCGCTGACACCACAAGGGCCTCGTGTCACGGCAACTCTGCGGCACCAGCCACGCCGGCAACTGGGGAAGCCCTGTGGCGCCGTGGCGCGGTCCGCAGCCTTCCGGCTTCTCCCGAGTACCTTCCGGTGCGGCGCAGTCAACGGCGGGTGCTGTACTCCCGCGCGGCAAGACGCGCACGCGAGCGCTAAGAACAGCAGCGGGGTGTGTTACTACATCCAGCAGCGCGGCCTGGCCAGGCCGTCTCGGCCGTCTCGGCCCTGGCTGCAGGATTCGGCGATAGCACCGGCGTAGTCGTCGAATATAAACAAAAGCGAGTGCGGGGAAAAAGCCGAGCGGACAGGCGGAGCACCGCAGCAAAGGACGCCGCCGATTTGCGCTGCTGCTTCCCCAGTGCGAAGGTTTGCGCTCCAGTTCATTCGGCCAGTCCTGTACGCACGACCAAATACGGCAACACCAACAGCACTCGCACGGCACAGACATGGCAGCCACATCCTCCTCTTCCGACGCATCGCCCCTTCGCGTGAGTCTTCTTCCTCCTCCGCCGCTGCCACCTTAGCCGGTCGTTGGCTCTTCTCCTCCTCCGCATCGCTAACACTCCTTCTACAGCCCGCTCCCTGGAAGTCCCTCGTGGCCGGCGGTGTCGCCGGCGGCGTGGAGGCTGCCGTCACAGTACGCGGCCGACCAAAATTACTTGCTGTCTGTCCGCCACTAACAATGCCAGTACCCCTTTGAGTTCGCCAAAACCCGTCTGCAGCTTGTCGACCGCTCGGCCGTCAAGACCAGCTCGAACCCGCTCGTGCTCATCTACCGCACCGCGCAGACCGAGGGCGTCAAAACCCTCTACACCGGATGCTCGACCATGGTCATTGGCTGCACCGCTAAGGCCGCCGTGCGCTTCCTCGGCTTCGACTCGCTCAGGAAGGTGCTTGCAGATGAGAACGGCAAGCTGTCTGGCTCCCGTGGCGTGCTCGCCGGCTTCGGCGCGGGTGTACTCGAGTCGGTATTCGCACTCACTCCGTTCGAGACCATCAAGACGGCTCTCATCGACGACGCGCAGCGACCTAACCCCCGATATCGAGGCTTCCTCCATGGCTCGTACCTGCTCATCAAGGACGGCGGCATCGGCGCTGTCTACAAAGGCGTTGTGCCGGTGACTCTGCGGCAGTCCGCCAACGCATCATGCCGTCTCGGCTCGTACTCCTTCCTCAAGCAACGCGTGCAGGAGTACAACAACCAGGACCCATCCGAGCCGCTGTCCAGCGGGCAGACTTTCCTCGTTGGTGCGGTCGCCGGCATCATCACAGTATACATGACGATGCCATTCGATACCGTCAAAACCCGCATGCAGTCGCTCGCGTCCAAGACGGAGTACCGTAGCACGGCGCACTGCGCCTCGCGCCTCATTCGAGAAGAGGGTGTGCTCACCTTCTGGAAGGGCACCACCCCGCGCCTCGGTCGTCTTGTTCTCTCCGGCGGCATCATCTTCACCATATACGAAAAGATCATGACCGTGTTGTAGATACTCATAGAAATATATATAATACAAATCTTCGGGCTAGTGTTCTGCCGCGTCACGTGCGCTACGCCGGGGATGTGCGGCTCGGCCTTCCTTCACAATCAGCTCGCAGACGCACCGACGGGTGCGACCACCGAGGACGCCGCGTCTGCGGATAACGCAGGAGCGGGTGTTGTTGTGGCTGGCGGGGGGACGGGAGAGGGGATGGTGCCATTCCAGGCGTCGACCACCCTTCGTACGTTGATGTCGAACTTGCGCGACTCGATCTGCCGCCGGTCGTCGACTGTGTAGAATGGGTTGCACACCAGCGAGATGTATGCGTAGTGTATCGCCCGAAAGATCTGAACATCGCAATTAGAATTGACCAAAGCAAAGCAACATTGAACAAACGCACGCTCCGGATCTCGCTGCCGACGACCTCGCCGCTGGCGAACCCCAGCACGATCTTCACCCCCGTACTCGTCATCCAGCCGTACATGGCAACGCCATCCTGTACAAACAGCAATCCAAAGTCGGAGTCGCTACTCCGCGCAGGCAGTCGCGCAGTAAACACGTCCAGCGCAATATGTGCGAGGAAGTGACACCGCAGGTCTGCAGCCGATGGTGGCGACGATTGTACCGGCGTCGCGGCCGCGCCGAAGCCCCGCACATAGAGCGGGTTGTTCTGCACAGCGTCAGTCCATCAATTAACTACACCCCGCCTGGAGAACTTACCTCTCTGCCCATGAGGGCGACGAGCAGAATGGGCGAGGGCATTTCGCCGGGATTGGAGATGCCGTCGCAGGCACAACGTCGGCTTCTTTGTTGCACGCGGCTGCGGCGCAGCGCCAGGAACCCTAGCCCCAGGATGGACCTTCCCAATGCGGCGAGTCCGGAGGAAGACTTTCGCGACTTCGCCAGGCGGCCCTCTTCCGCCGACTTGCTATATCTTTCCTCGCCCCCCTCTTCCGCACCATCCTCACCACTGTCCGCATCATCCCCATCGCCGCAATGCACGCGCTCTCGCGCTCTGCCTCCGGCTCCTCCTCCCCGCCGCGGCTCCACCCCGCCTCAGTCGAGCTTCCCCGCCGCCTCAGCGATGATCCTCTCCCTGCTCCCAACCACGCTGACCTCCACCTCCACCGCTCACCCTTCGCGAAGCGCGCCTCTCGCATCCTCCCCTTCAAGGGCCTCTTCCGCTCCTCCACCAGCCCCATCACCGGCTCGGCGCATACACCGGCGGCGACACACGCTGCATCGTCGTCATCGCAACACCTGCCGCCTCCTCATCATACAGCAACCCTCCCCTCGCGTTCGCTCTCCCTCACCGCCGAGTCCGCTGCCTCGCACCTCGCCCACCACAACCGCGCGCTTCTTCCCACCCCTCCGTCCGCAATTGACTACAAGCGTCTGAGCTACGCCTCTGCGTGCAAGCTCGCCGTCATGGTCGACGACATCGACACCGATGCGCACGGCTCGATCTTCGCGACGCTCACCAAATCCGGTCCGGCGGTCGCCAAGCGCCCCTTCGCTCTGCTACCTCGTGCGGTGCTGCGGTACCCCGCACACTGCACCGCGACGTCCATGCCGGATCACGTCGTTATGCTGTCGCCAGAAGCTGTCGCCTATGCGTCGGATGATATCCCGGGGTACCAGTATGTGCTGCGCATCTCCGAGCGCGTCGAGCGCAGCCGATTCGAGAGCACCGCCAGCATTGGCCACGACTACGCTCGCGCTGGGTCGACCGACGCGCCGAGTCCGGGGAGCTCGACGTCCACGCTTCCGTTTCAGGGTACCGCCGGCTCGGCGGCGTCGTCGTCGGCCACCATGCTTCCGCAGATGGCGCTCAACGCCGCTGCTGCGTGCGGAACCTCGTCTGTGCCGTTCAAGCGTGCGTCGCAGTTTTTCCACACAGGATCAACCGTCTCGCTTGTCGGCGGTGCAGGCACGAGCACGATATCTATGTCCTCGAACACGACCACCAACGCACACCACCACCACCATCACCACCACCTGGCTCTTCTCCGCGACGACCGACCAAAGACGATCCTTCTCGTGTTCTCAACGTCCTCCGAGTTCATGCGCTGGATGGATCTCACCCGCGCGCAAATCCGCACTCTGCGCGACGACAGCAACGGTGTAGATATTGATCGCGCGCGCTCCGCCGATGTCTCTAGACCTCCCTCCTCCTCGTCATCCGCATCCTCGAACCACCACCACGCGCATCACTACCACCACCACTCGCCCTCACCCACCCCCTCTCACCAACGCCATCTCCTCCGTCTCCCTGTGCCGACAGCACTGCAGCAGCGGGACTCTTCTCCTGCCACCCCGATCTCCCCTGCGCCCGCCTCTCCGGCACCACGGGAAGTGCGCGCAAACACCGAGTCCTCCGTCTCCTCCCGCACGTTTTCATCTTCCGCATCCTCCGATTCCTCATCCTCCTCGACTTCTTCGCTAGACGTGTCTCTCAAGTCGTTCTCGATCCGCCATGAGCCGGCACGTCGCGAGTCCATGACACTATCTTCCTCGCATGAGTGGTTCCATGCACGGCCGCAGCGGCAGCAGCTGCAGAGCGACACGCCACAGTCGCCAATGACGGTATTTCCTGGCTCGTCAGGGTCGCCAAATGATACCGACGAGAACCTCGCTGCGGCGGCGAGTCTACTGGCGTCGGCAGCTGCTGTTGATGATGCCGACGAAGCAACGACACCGGTGCCGACAGACGACTCGGAGGCGCCGTTGCGCATGCCGTTCAGTCGCGCGGGCCTCCCGAAGCTCGTCACCAGCGACTCCTCGGTGTCGACCTCGACCATTAGCTCCATCCCTTCCATGTCTCCTACGCTCGCCATCTCCCCGCACTCCTCGTTTACCCACATTTCCGCCACCATAGATATGCCATCCCCCTCTGTCGAGTACTCATCTTCCTCCTCTTCTCATACGGCGACCATCGCTCCAACCTCCCCGCCTAAAACGGCGTCCAGCAACAAGAAGAGGCACGCTGGTCGTCAACCCCGTCGTCTGCGCGTGGCACATGGGCCGTCAGGTCCACCTCCGTCCGGTCCGCTACCACCGATTCCGTCGACGCTGCCGTTCGCCACACGCGCAGCCTAAGTTGTGTTGGTTATGTGAATAGGCGTTTTTGTGTTTTGCTTGGTTCTGGCGCAATGTTGCTTCTCTTGCATTTTTGTAGTTACGGCGCTGGAAGAGGGGGCGGTGTATTATCTAGGGGAGAAATAGAACTGTCTAACTGCGCTATGCTATTGTACAAAAAATCAGATGCACTTTGCATTACTCGTCGTCCTCGGCGACAACTGCCGACACACTGGCGGTGACCTTCTCCTCTCCTACTGCCGCTCCTTTTTTCTTCTTCTTCTCTGACTTCACGTTCCATGCGTACGTGGGGATAAAGCTGTCCACGAACCCGACGTCTGCGAACAAGTTCGGAAATATCCACAACCCGGGCGGCGTTGCGAAGTACGTCACGCAGAAGAGCACGAGTCGTACAATGGCGAGCACGAAGAAAAGACCAATCAAGCCGAGCAGTCCCATGGAGAGATACCACACGCCTAAACGCATGATGGGCGGCCAGAGCGGGAAGAGTACGATTGCAAACACCGTGGCGGCGCCGAGACCTGCGTACAGGTAGATGCGCAGCTGCACTTGCTCCCAGATCCAAACGTAGTATAACTCGTCGTCGGCCGCGACGACTTGTTCGCGCACAAACACGAGGGTAGGAACGCCTTTGGTTTTGGACAACGCCGACTCCGGGGGCAACTTCGCCGCCGCAGCCGCGCCGGCGGGACCGCCCGCCGCTAGCGCGGCGGCACGTTTCGTCGCCAGCGACTTGCGCGTGAGCTTCTCAACCCGAATCGCAAGTGAAGACACAGGCAACGCCCTAAACGCAACAATCGCCTCTTCCTCTGTGGTGATCGGGGGTAACAACGAACCCTTCTTCTTCTGTGCCTTGACATACGCGGGCGACTGCAGCGCGCGGAGCGCGCGTTTGCAGCGGAAAAAGTCCGCGCGCTTGCCATTGAGCACACCTTGCCGCATTTTGAGGGCCCCGTTGTGGCGGAGGAAGGAAGCGAGTGCGAGCGTGGTCGGGGAAGCGGGTGGTGGTCCACCGGGCGCACCGGCAGAGGGGTGGGAGAGAGGTTGTGCATTGGTCGAAGGGGGTGGCGAGGACGTGGCACCCGGGGCGTGGGAAACGGGAGCGGTGCGAGGTGCCGCGCTCATAGTGTGAGAGGCTGATATGGGCCGGCTGAGGAAGAATAGGCGATGCACTCTGGAGGGGTATGGGGGAAGGGAGGTGCAGGTGCGACGTGTTCACGAAGTCTACGGCGGCGTGGTATGTCCCAAGACCTACAGGCCAAGACACTTCGCCGTCATCGTCGCCATATTCAAACCGCCCCCCGAACACGGCCAGGACCTGCTGCGGACACTTTCACCTACGCCAGTGCGCAGCTACATGGCACAGGCCGCATAACATCTCTTCTTCCGCTGCCTCAGTCCGTTGCCGCAGACCGCTCGTACACCTTTCTTTCGCTCGCGAACTCACTACCACCCTACCTTGGTGATCGCACACACAAGATGTACTGTCTTCGCCACTTCCTTCTTGTGCTGTTAATGCCGACCACAGGCGCATCTCCACATTTTCTCGCGCTATTCCTTCTCTCCATGTTCATCCTTCACAAACCATGGTACGCCGCATGGATCTTGCATCCATCCCCGCTTTGATCAGCACTAACCCCACCACACGCCACAGCGTATACTGCTCCTTCATCCTCATCGCGCTATTTGCCTCATCCTGCTACTTCAGCGAGAACTGCTTTATCGACACAAACTACGGCGCCGTTTTTTTGCCCCGCCTCTTCATGCTACCGCCTCACCTCGCCACGAGGGCCGCCGTCGTCTACGACGCCCTCACCGAGCGGGCAGCGCTCAACCACGCAAACTTCCTACAACTGCTCCCTGTATGGCTGCGTCGCTCTTCTGCCGTGGCTGCCGGCGATGCATTGCAGGCTGCGCAGACCGCGGTCCGCGAATTTCGTCTGCCCTGCGTGTCCATCCGTGTCCGTCTATGATCTTGCGCCATGCCTCACATTATCTTATGTATAACTATCATGTCCTCCCAAAAAACAAACATATATATAATCCCCACATGCAATTAAATATCCGCGAGGCGCAACTTGCGGCCGACCTCGCTGCGTCGATACCCGGGTGGGCCAAGGTAGCGGTGCCGGTGATGCGACGGCTGCATCCCGCTCAGCGACGACGGCACCGCTGCTGCCCCTTCTCCTACAGCAGCGCCCATCCCTGCAGCAGCAGCCGCTGCTCCAGGCGTGGTAGTTCCATCCTTCGCATCTGTACTGTCCCGCAGAATGATCTCCATCTCGCCCACGTCGAAATACCCATACCCGCCGAGCATGTCGCCGCCGGCGTCCTCCTCCTCGATAGATTGCTCGCTTACGCGTCGGTGCGCCTTTTTTCCGCCTGCGGTGAGTGTCACTTTGCTGTCGACCTGTCGTCCATACCGTCCCGACGGCGTACGCACCGGGCTTCGCGCACGTGTCGTGCCAGTACTCCGTCGCTGATCAATCGAGCGCATCAAACTCCGTATCTCAAGCAAATACGTACTCAATGTGTCCAAGAATCGTCGCGTCTGTCGATGCTTCGACGATGCGCAGATCGAGATCGCGTCGTTCTTGATAATGTATCCTATACCAAAACCGTCCTGGCTCACGGGACCGAAACCAAATAAACGCAATGAAGGATTGCCGCAGTTCGATGTGCTAATGATGGTCGTGTTCAACTTGTCCCAGCCCTTGTCGGCAAAGATAGCCGGCATCTCAGGGCCGCTCGCGAAGCCTATCTGCGACGTCGTAGAAGTCGAGAGAATCTCGTCTTCGCCATTATCCGATGCTGCTTCGGCTGCTTCCGCAGTCGACGCAGAACTGGCGTCCAAATCCTCGTAATACCTCTGATGCATGCAGTACAGGGCGTACAGATGACGATCTTGACCCAGGCCCTTTGAACACATCCGCGTCGTCGCGACATGCTTCTCGCACGCGCGTCGTAGATACTCGACCTTCACCTTCGCAGGCGCGTCCTCACAGAACTTGCGCACAAACGCAACTGATTCATCCGACACTGTACGGATTGCCTCGGTCCGGCCATGCAAGAAGTATTTCGTCATAGCCGGCTCATATGTGCACTCAACACTGCCGTACAGCGCGTAGTACGCGGCCTGGAACGCCATTTGGACAAAAGCGTCGGGCGAGAAGCCTGCGTTTTTTATGTAGTTCTGACCGTAGTGATTGAACTCGAGTACCTCGAACTCATTCTGGTGAATCAGATCTGCAAGTCTGGTCTCGGCGAACCGGAGCGCGATTGAGAGCTCCGGAATCATTGTCCATTCCAGCTTGTGAGGTGTTGTCGTGACGTCGCCAAACGACGCGGGATCACGCTGCGAAGGATCCGGCGACTCGGACGCCCAGAGACTCGGTGCCTTGCCGTTGATCGACTTTGCGAACCGCAAAATCGTATCGGTGTAGATGTCACTCACAAATCGCAAAACCGTATGTCCGTCCACGCCGGTATGTTCAAAGTTGATACCAGCACTTCCGTTTTTGGTAACAATGATCTGCAGTTTATCGTACCATCTGTTCGTGCACGTACCGACCTGCACGCCCTTCTCTATGACATTCGTGCCACACAGCATGTTCATAGCCAAATCGGACGCAGTTTCAGGGGCAGAAAAGTCAAGGCACAAAATAAACAACGCAGAGTCGATGATCTGCAGACATTCATGGTTGTGGTTTCGCGGAGAGCGTTTAATGTTGGATTTGCTGCTCCGCGACGCCGGCGCCTCGTCCGACGAGGACGAGTCTTCGTCGTCTGAGCTCTCACGGGAGAGTAGTTCGCGCAATGAAGCCCAGATGCGACGATTCTCGGCAGTTAAAATACCCACCGCGCCTTTCGCGGCTTCCGTGATTGGTGTGTTCTGCGCGTCGCTGATGATTGTTTCGAAATTCTGCGTCAGATCCTTCTCCGTCATGATCAAGTCCGAGTTATCGTCAAGTACGTCAAACCAGTAAAACTGCGAGCGAGCAAGCACGACGATGTGCTTGGACGAATAGTCAGACTGCATTACGCAGCCGTGCTCGGTGGAAATGCGCGCGGTGCCGAAGATGCGAGAATATTGGTACATGCATAGCGGACTCCCGCGCACGGTATCTGGTGGAAGCTCCTCGCGGCGCAGTGCGCGGACAAAGGCGAGCGTCGACATCACGAGCGAGGCGGCGCGATTCACCTGGTTATTACGCGACGGCGTCGGGTCGTCTTCGAGGAGGAAGAACGGGTTTAGGTTGAGCACCACCGGGTTGTCAAAGTTGAGGTACGAGTCGTACCAAAACTGCTCGATGTAGGAGGACCGGGAGGAGGAGTACTGCTTGAGACGGGCTTGCAGGTCAGGGCCTTGTTTGACGAGAAATTCCTCGGCGACGGCCTGTGTCTCCTCGAACTCGCGCGCAGACTACAGTTTGTTAGTCTTCGGTCAGAGCCGCAGAAATACATCAAGAGCTAACTCACCAGTAAGGGCTTAACAACAGAGAGGTACCGCTGGATGGTCTCCTCGAGCGGAGGTATGGGCAGCTTCTGAAGCTTGTCCTGGCCCGCGAAGGTGATCCCGTTCGCGGGCCGTCCGACAACGTCGGGCACAGCGGCGGCGGGCATATTAGTGAAGTCGGTTGGTGCCTAGTGCGTCTCGTGCGTGCAGAGGCGGAACGAATGCATGGCGATGGTGGCCTGTATATATAGCACCACTGTTGAGACCTTCGTTCGCATGATCGCGCCGTCGCCGTCGAGCGCGGGGTGTCTTGTCTGACCCGCGTCCAGCAGCACTCTCGGGTCAGGCGCGTCTCTACTCCGCATTTCTCCGCACTCTGTGTCTTCGCCTGCGCCTGCCGCCGCACGCCCGCACGTACCCCGTGCGGCGCTTACTGACCCGGTAACTAGCAGACCCGGACCCCGGATCAGCGGAGCGCCGCCCGCGTCATCGCGCTTCCCATGCCCCGCCAGACCGGTCACTTGCACTCTCCGCCCGCGCTCCCCTCCGCGAGTACAAGAGCCTTTGTCGGCCTCGGACTCGGAGCTTCATACAAATCAGCTATTGCGTTCGTTTCTTCCCTGCTTCTCCTATGTCCTACTCATGCCCCGAAATATACGCGGGCAAGGGCCGCCCCGCAGTGCACACACTCCACCAACTCAAACTAAACTACTGCTTGGCTAGCGCAGTCGTCTAACCACATCCCCTTCCTCGTACATCTCCCGCATCACCTCCTTGAAGTACGCGGCCGCAGATGGCCGCTTCAGCTTCATGGTCGGCGTCAGCGTGTCATTTTCGATCGTGAATGGGTCGAAAAATATACGCAGGTTCTTGATCTTCTCGTAGCCCTGCAACTTCGACGCCTTCGCTACGAGCTCGAGTTCCGCCAGGACCGCCGTGCGCACTTCTTGGTTCGCGCACGCCGCCTTCAGCGCCTCCGTGTCGGTTGGTTGGATTGTCTGATCCAACAGCTTTGACGCGAATGGCGCGAATGTAAGTGGCTCCACCGCGGCAATGCCAACAAGGTTGGCCTCAAGTGAGTTGCCATGAACAAACAGCGTCTGCACAAGCGGACATCCCGCCAGATACACGTTCTCGATCTGCTCCGGCGCAACATACTCGCCTTGCGCGAGCTTGAAGAAGTTCTTGACCCGGTCGATAATGTAAACCCGACCAAGCTCGTCAATCGCCGCCACATCGCCGGTATGAAACCACCCGTCCTCGTCAATCGCCGCCGCCGTCAACTCAGGTGCCTTGAAGTACTCCCGAAACACCGTCGTTCCCCGGATCAACAACTCTCCCCTAGGCCATGGCTTGTCGGTGCTATAGTAATTCAGCTCAGGCACATCCTTGACGCACACCTCCGTCGTCACCGCTGGCGGTCCGCAGTGTCCCGTGGTGAAATCTTCATCCTGGCCCACTGTGCACCCGCCGTGGGTCTCGGACAAGCCGTAGCCCTGGCACACGAGGATGCCAAACGCTGCCCGTAGAAATTGATGCGTTTCCGCTGCCAATGGCGCGGATCCGGAAATGATTGCCGCCGCTCTGCTCATGCCCGCGTTCGCGCGCACTTTCTTAGAAATCAACCGGTCCCAAACCCTGTGATTTGGACTATGACCGGCCGATAGCTGCTGAAGCTTCGTGTTCAGTCCTTTTCGCGCAATGTTTGACCGCCAGCCAACCGCGTGCACGGTCTTGGCCTTGATTGACGACTCGAACCGATTCAGCATGCGTGGGACGGATGTAAAACTCGTTGGCTGCACTTCCAGCAGATCCGGAAGGATCTTGGTCACATCCCCCCGATAAAACGCAATTCCTGCTCCCGCCGCAATCGCGATGCCAACCGTAGCGCGCTCGTATATGTGAGCTAGAGGCAAATACGACAGAATCGTTTCAATCTTAGTATCTTTGTTTCGCGGCAAATGGCAGAATCCAACGGACAAAGCAGCCACAAAGTTCCCATGCGTCAACACGACTCCCTATCACTATCAGCAGATATCTTGCGCATATTACAAACCATTCTGTACCTTCGGTGCCGATGTAGTGCCAGATGTATAGTTGATTGTCAGAATATCAGATGACTTTGGGGGATTGTGCGGACGCGGGTGCGCTCTGCCGATCTCCTCTACTATGTAAACTGTCAGTATTGCCAGGCCACGCTCGCAGTTAATTTCCCATGCATACCCTCAGTCATCGTGTACAACGCGATTCCCTTATCCTTTCCCCACGCAGCCAAGATGTCTCTCTTGCTCTGATTCGGGAGATCATCATCGTTGACTAGTTCATCCATGCAAATGATGACTTTCAGGTGCTTCAGGTCGCCTTTCAACGACAGAATTTTCGAGATGTGCTGCACATCGTTAGATTAGAAGGCCATTTGTGAGGGCACGAAATCACATACGGCCAGCGAGGACACCAAGATTGGCGACTCAACGGAATTGAGAATGAACTCACTTGAGTCCGGTCCAAGACTAGATAACTGTTAGGGCTATTATCGAAAACTTGCAACGGTGTGACAACGTACTTGTCATACAACGGCACAACGATGAGGTTATACGCGTGGCACGCCAGATCTGTGATAATCCACTCGGGACGGTTATTCGAAAATAGCGTGATTGCAAATTTTTCTGTGATCGGATTCTGCGCGACAGTCTGGTTCAAGTGTAACATGCCAGATCCAAAGGCCGTTCGTCGCTCGGCGATGGTACCGTAGGATTGCCAGACAAACGGCGACCAGATATCTCGCTGTCTGTCCACGAGCACCTTTGCACCCAGCATATCACGCTCGGGGTACATTTTGGCGGAATAATCAAACGTATCGTACTGAGTGCGGATCTACTAGATGTCAGCGCTGATTCACGGTCAGTCTGGGGTGGTACTTACCAGAGGGTGCGACGACTGCATCAGTTTGTCTTTAGTCGCTGCGTTGCGATATACAGCGCTGTATCCAGGGCGTTCGGTGTCCGGCAGCGCCACTCCCTGTACGTTGCCTGGCCCTGCAGTAATGACAGTGACATTGTCCTTGTCGTGGATCGCGCTATCCGCTGATACCGGCCCGACCAGCAGCTCGTCCGGGCTCACGGCCTTGAGCCGTGCAAGAACCTCCTCAGCCATTACTGGCACTTGAGCGCAGCACGGTTAGTGCAATTGAGAGACCTGAGGGATTTCACGCTTGGTAGCGCGACAGCACTCGAGCACCGGTGTCTGATGATGATTTGCTTTGAAGAAAACTGGTTACTGCTCGACCGATTGGCAGGTGCAACTCCTCCTTGATGAGCCGCACCAACTATTCTGTGCCTCGCACTTGAACCTAGAACTTGAACCTTAATAGGGATAGAGGTTTTGCTGTTTTAGGCTCGAAACTTGCAATTTCTGAGTAGCTCTCAATAAAAGCATTGACTCTGGCCCCAGTAGCTAGTTCACCGTCGTCCTCCGACCAAGTTCTTGTATGCTGCAGACACGACTGCAATTCCCAGCGCAGTGCGTATGGCAAGCGTCGCGATTACTGCCGTCTCAAACACATGGTAGTAGCGGTCTACGACATAGCCAGTCAGGGCACCAGACTTGCGAGATCTTGTCCAGATAGATGTCTGCGGTCGTCCAGCGTGCCTCTCAAAGTACATCTTACCGAGCAACGCAGTCACAATACGCGTGTCTAGTCGTGAAGCGCCCGGCAGCCGCGGCCGGTAGCCAGACTTCAACGGATACATGATGTCGAATAGGTCCGTGAAGATGCTGTGCGTTAGACCCCACATGATGACCGGCGCGTGTCTGTCCTCGTCGTCATCGCCATACGTGTATCGCGACGAGATGCGGATGCCTTCAAATCGCAGTTCCCCCACCGCTGACTTCACCAACGGCCGCAGCAACCACGGCAATGCCAGCAGAGAGCTGCTCATTAACGGCCGGACAAATTCACATTGCTGTGACTTGCGCGATAGTTCGGCGAGTGGAACCCAAAATGCAAGGGCCACTTCGGATTCTTGCAGGACAAGATCAACGGGCTTAGGCGTTTTGAGAACGAACACTGCGAAACACAAATTAGCCTGGGTCTAGTTGCAAGTCGGGAGAGCACAGAGCTAACATACCGTACGTGCAGAGGATCATAAAACTAAATACAGCCATTCAGTTAGTCGAGAATGAAACAATGCTCGGGTAGAGTTTGCTCACATGTTGCCGCCCCAGTGAGTAGTGACATATCGCCGCGGGAGCGGCCCAACGTAGACGGCATGTTGGTCAAGATCGAGGCCCACTTCTTCCAAAGTCTCGCGTTCGGCGACCGCCAAATCAGACACGTCATCAGGATCGCGTCGGCCACCGCTGAAGAGAAATTAGCTGTGTGAGAGCAATGACGAGGCTGGGGATCCACGGTACTAACGGTAGAGCGACATGCCCGGACCACCGATCCGATGGCCGCGTTGTCCGTTTGATCAGCAGGACATCCGCGTCATTGCCATCGATCCAGTCCTGCTGGAGCACTTCCTCTAAAGTGTTCGGACCGGAAGAGGAAGGTAGACCCTCGTGGCCAGCGCGCGGTCGAAATCTGACAACGACGGCGACAGAAGCGTGACGGATTGTGGAATGGATGCTGGCGGCGTTATCCGGAAGATCTGGCAATGGCGTTGCCAGCTGGATATCGGCGCGGGTGGCAATCCTTCGGAGGGCCTGCGTTACAGACATTCCCGGTCCCGGGGTAGAGAGACGAGCACGCGTCAGAGAGTTTAGGCGAAGAACGTCACTGAGAGCATGTGAAGGTCACGAGGACGACGCGAGTGCGCGTGGACGTTCGGCAGGTTTAGACTTTGCCACTAAACCCTTGCAGGACGGCCGGCGCCGATTCCTGCCGAGTCATGGCACGGGCAAGCGTTGCGCATTAGCGTTTGGCGCTAGGCCGTCTGAAATACTTTTCAGGGGTTGGCGAGGCTGCAGGATGGCGCAGCAATGCCGAAGCAACACGAACACGTCTCTGGATTCGAATCACTGCACACTGGCCGCCGGTTCAAGTAGGTGTTTTTAACGTGTGACATTTGACAGCGCACAGCACTCGACGTTCGTGCAGCTGACTCGGAACGCTGACATCGAACCGCAAGGCGCAGCACATCGCGAAGTGTACTGTGCATGTGATCCTCTTGCAGCGCACTGTGCCGTACCACAGTGCGTCTGGTGCGGCTCACGCACCACAGCAGCTCAGATTCGTGGTAACGAACTTGTCGGTGATAGAAATGCGCAGAGTCAGGGGCTGAGCGAGCTCTTACGGCGATGCGAGTTCGCATTCCGAATCGAAGTTAACAATTCTATTTTCAAGACAGCGTTGATCCATTTGTATTCGCGCCGGTTTGTTCTTCCGCTTGCACACTAAAATTTTTTTCTCCGTGTGTTTTCCTGAAACATTAAGCAAAGCTGAGCAGCGACCCTGGCGGTAGCAGGGCCGTACAATCGGATTTCGGATCCGCAGAGAGACACGTTTCCAAACACGGCAATGCTGATTGGCGCAGAGAATATGATGTTTATCAATCTACAGCCAGCCTTCGAAGCCGAGGACGCGCAATGCGAGGCGAGCCTCAAGAGACTCTTGCCAGATGCGCCAACGCCTGCAAGCGGCAGCCTGTGCGAGGTGAAAATTTTTACAGGCGTGGCTAGGATCCCAATTTCACATGCAAGTAGGTAAACGCCGACAGCAGCTGAGAGGCGCGGTGCGGAGCGTGCAGTCCTAGCTTGTTAGGGCCGGCCGCCAGCCGGTTAATCGGCAAGAGCATGCTCGACCGAGCGTCGCGCCGCGCCAGGTACACGGGCCCATCGACGAACGGCGACGAGAATAATCTCCAAGCATATGCGGTGGGACAGAACAGCGGGTCTCAGCAGTGGCGAGGAAGGATCCAGAAGATAGAGAACACGCCGTGATGGCGGAGCAGTAGCGGCTTGGTACGGGCACAGTGGGGTCGCGGCTCTGGCGGCGGTGCTGCACTGCGAGGATTAGAGTTTGCGCTTGTTGCGGATCCGCTGATTGTGGCTTGACCGTCTTCCCTTGTTCTAGAAAGCACTACAAGTACGCGTGCGCCGACCCCCACAGGGCCGCAGCGCATGCGCTTCCAGCGCGTTAAACGAACGCAGCCTAGCCGCGCCAGGTCCTTATCAGCGCACGCCCTCACTCGCCACCGCGGCGCAGCAGCACAGCCCGTCACTGCGTTGATGTCCCGACTCCTGCGTCCGGCGGAGCGCACGACAGATGGCGCCAGTAGTCTGCAGCCGGTCGACAGACACGGCATATTAAATTAATCTTGCTGACAGAGAGGAAGGGCGTCATGATGTGTGGCCGCGCTGTTCGACTGCCAAGGGGACAGCCCGGGGAATGCTGGTCCGCGCGTGTTCCGTGCGCCGGGAGTCGGCACGCGCATACACGACGGCAGTGGTGAGACCTGCGCGAATTTGCCAACCGGGCGGGCCCCGCAAACAAGAGAGTCCGGCGGCGACGCGACGAGCGGTGTGGGCAGTCGGCACCGCACCGCCACAGGACTCTTGCGAACGGCGCGGGACCACGCGAGGTGGCGGTGCGCGATGGACCCTTAGTGCGATCACCTGGCGCGCGATCGCACCCGGGCACCGCTGTCGTCGCGGCCGGGCAACGACGCCACTACTTAGAACCGTCTTTCGACTTCCAGAACACGGGTGCGGCCGCACAGCAGAAAGCGCGCAGGGCAGAGCGACCGCTTTCAGGCGCGGTTGCCCATTATATTAACCTGAGGCGCCAGCCCGCGCGGCTTCGTCCCCTCCACCCCCGCCCGCCTGCCCCCAGTCTGCCTGTGCGTCGCTTCCTGCTTAGCGGCACGACTAAAAGTATGTTTTTTTTCTTTTTCTGCGGCCGCTCCCGGCGCTGTCCCCGCCGGCCAGGCTAATTATTGTGCCCCTGATATTTATGGCTGCTAATTTGGCAGACGCGACTTCCGCTTTCAGCGACGGCGCCTCATAGCCCTGTCAACACCCGTGTTTTCGTGTCCTCGCTCGCGCGCCCCCAGCTGCAAGTCCGTACACCCTCGCCACTCGTCTTCAATGCATCCGGCTGGTCTCCCTGTAAACCCCGTCTGTTGGCCTCTCCCGCGCCCTGCCTCTGCCTTCCCCGCCGCCCCCGACGCCGTCCGCGCCATCCTTCCCCCCCCGCACCGCGCCATACATGAGCCACGAACCCTCTCATAAGGAATCCGCGCACACTAGCCAATTGAGTCCCGACCTTGCGTCTTCGGCCAGTGCGACCTCCACGCAGCGCTTTCAGGCACAGGCTGAGGGCGACGCCCTGCGCCCGCCCAATGATATCGACGTCTCCTCGCAGTTCTTCGACCCTGACCAGATATATTCGCGGATAGTGGCGCACTCCCCCGCGCAGTCCCGCGACTCGGCAGATATTGCGGCCGTGCAGGCCGTGTCTGCAGCCCAGCAGCAGCCCTCGCATGCTGCCTCTGTTGTGCACCCCCCGTATCCTCTCGAGTTTCAAGGCATCTACGATCACGTCAACGTCGTCACCGACCCCCGCATCGTCGACAACCACCTGCACGAATACGTCTCCAGCCACGACAGCTCCTACATGGCCGCACTTCATCTTGCCCCCGAGTTTTACTCCGCTCGCACTGACCTCATGACTCTTCCCGAGTCTGTGTACGTCAATCAGCTTACTGCCTCCCGAAACCCCACACCCCTCGACAACCTTCACCAGCCCTTGCACTCGCCCTACGAGCGCCACGGCAGCAGGGCGAGTTACGGCTCCAACGAGTCGCAACAGTACTCTCAACATCCCGACTCTGCTTCCCGGCGTTCGTCATCGCAGCGCCACGACTCCGCCACCGGCGGCTCTGTCGGAAGCAGTCCTGCCAACGTTGCTGGTCTCAGCGAACAGCGCGCACATGTCGTCCAAAACGCCGAGCCGCCACCACCACTGGGCATGCAAGCGCCCGGTTCTTATACAGTCTACGCTTCTCCAGTGATCTCGCGCGGAAACAGCTACTCGTCTTCGTCGTCGACGCAATCGCAGAACCTACACCATGCCGCAGCGCCGACCGTGTCTTCTACAGTCGATTTGTCTACAGCCTCGGCGGTCGCTGCGAGAGGGGTTAAGATGTACCGTACCTCCTCCAGCACCGCGACCGGCTCCGGAAGCGGGGCACAACAGACCATCTTTCATGCCAATCCAGACCTCGATAGACGCGTGTCTCTAGCCGGTGCGCAGCAGCAGCAGTCAGAAGCTTCCTACGTCTCCACAGACCGCAATCTACCCGGCATTCCGTCGTCCTTTGACACAGATTCACTACAAGTCATCGAAGACGCCTACGTCCAGTTCATCATCTACTGCAATCCGGTCCTGCCGACAAGCGTGGACACTACCGAGCTGCGCACCGCATTCCGGAATGTGCCAAAGAGTGATGGCAAGGCCTTCGACGTGACCGCACTCTTATCTCTTCTGCGGCAGTTTGAAATCGGCGAGATTAAAACGTGGACGAAACTGGTGACCGAGTTAGGGGTAGAACGCACACCGGAGCAGAGCTCGCAAAAGGTTCAGCAATATGCCGTTCGGCTAAAGGTACGTGCTTTGTTTCGCTAGCATTAATTTGCATGAGGGGACCTCCGCATTCCTGGGCCAGAAATTTGGCCGTTCGGGCTTCACGGTTCCCTTAATTAAGGCGCTTGTATCTAGCTAACGGTACCAACAGCGATGGATGCGCGCGATGCACATTGATTCCTTCTTTGAGTTCTGCATGGGAAAATCCCATGTCTACTTTTCGCATATTCCTGATCCGACACTCCCGGCGACTGTACGCGATGGAGTGCCGACCGAGGAAGACCTGGCACTGCGAGCGCTTCTCCCAGAACTGAGGCAACGGCGACCGCGGGTATCGACTACCTTTGCCTCGCCGCATCAGCCGACACTTTCAGTGACCGTGGATGCGGGTGACCCATTACAGTCCCCGGCAGATTCCAGCTTGTTGCAGGTATTTAGCGTGTGTTACGCGTTCTTACTGGGTTTCGCGATGTTTCTAACTTTGTGATAGACATCCCAAGGACAGCAGTCTTCCGGAGTCCTGGAAGGGTCTGGTTCGTTTGCTGTTAATTTATCTGGTGCATCCACCCCTACGTCTAGCAAACGACGAAAACGGCATGGGCCGGCGGTGTCCTCAGCGTGGATCACTCAGGACGGCTCTGGAAGAGGAAGACCGGTCTTGACGCCCGCGGCCTCGTATGGATCTGTCCTGAAGCGACCGGACGACGAAGTCGACGCGAAATTACGCGAAAAAGTTTTTGAGAGACTCGGACTAGCGCACTGTATAGTCTCAGATCACCATCGACAATATCTAGCATACGAGCTAGTTCGAGGCTTTCGAAACGGCGTGCGCAACATTTTACCCGACGACAGTTCCGCGTTTTTGTGGGCATTTGGTGGGCTCGACGGCATTGACGACGTGCAATTCAATGTGCGAAGAGAAAAGCTGCCTGAGTCGAATATCGGCCAGTCGTACTCCCGAGACCTAGGGCTGAACATCGTGCACGAAGATCCGGGACAGTCGCATGCGCATTCCGACGTCACATTCGGCGGTACTTCCAGTACGAACCGCATGGAGAATTCGGCATCGCAAATGATTACGCCACAGTCTAACACCTTATATTCAGTGTCATGGTCAGTGAACATAGAGGACACGGCAGCGCAGTTCAGCAGGACGATTTTGGTAACAGAAGAGAACGGCGACGGACCTTAACGCCGTGTGTTTAATTAAGATCACTACGATGATTGGTACATCATTGAAAGTTATATATCTCACGAACTACATGTCGTGCCTCGTTAGACTTGTACATCCGGAACGGAACGACATTTTATATACACAGAACGGCGAATACTCAATTAGAATGCTGCTCAACTTGTCTGTATATAATAACCTCATACCAGGTCATTTACTTTTTTGTTACTTTCATGCTTATCGGCTTTGGTTTCTGTCATACATTTTGCAAATGGTGTTGGACGTATCGGTGATTTCGCAAAAAGCTGCTCTGGTGCGGGGTTTCATCTGGATTTTAGAACACGAAAACAGTTTGTATTATACTGTATTTTATATGTACATATAAATTATCTGAATATATAATATAGCGACACTAAAAACTACGATGGCTCTAGTGGAGTGCTTGTGAGCGGCTGTTGAGCGTGGAGGGCAACGAGTGAAGCTTATAGTCGTGCTTCGCGCGTTTGTCTTGTCGTTGTTTCACGCGCTATCAACTAGTGTTCATCTCAGAGGCCTCGAACCTCGTTTTTGGAGTTTGCTACGTTGCTGTGGTGCGGCCAGTCAGAAATGTCCGAACCGATTAGGTCCTTAATTGACGTGCTTAAGGAGAGGCTCCGAAGCTCGGTCTGCTCTGTCCGCTCGATTGGACCTAGCGAAGTCCGCGAAATGCAATTTCGGGGAGTTGCGGTGGGGTATATTAGCCAGCTTACTGTGCAACGCTGTTAATTATAGATCAAATCAGAGGACCGAGATACAGGTGCGATTATGTGAGGCCGTGCAACAATCCCCATTGCTCGGTGGTTCTTAATGAGTCTCTGCTATGCGGTAAGTGGTAGACATGCTCCCGCCCTCCAAGTTTCCATGCCATATTGCTCGCACAAAGTTGAGATCTCTGCCACTAGTAAACGTGCGAACAATTGACGCCACTCTTGCTCTTTCTCGACTTCCTTCTTTCGTTTCGCGCGAACTCCGCAGGGTCCGTGCGTGATTGTCTTGTTTGGGGTTCTAGTAGTATGTGTACAGAGCACACGGCGCGCGTAGCATGGACGCAGCGCAATTTCGCAATTTTCTGCATTTGCCCGTTAATTTTTCATTGATAGCATTATACACGTGGCCATGGTGATGTATTTCACACGCATGTAGGTGGGGATGTGTGGCTAGAACACACGAATTGGCGGCGGCGGTCTGAGTACTCTAATATTAATGAACAACCGTCGTGTGCCGTGACGACACGACGCAACCTAAGGCATGATCAGCTTGGGCTACTCCCATGGCACTTGCAATTTACTGGGCGACATCATGCTGGCTAGTGTGGGCTGCAAGCTATGGTCGCGCCTGCTGGCAAGAATATAGCTGCTTCATAAACTCGCCAGACTCGACCTTCCTTATATGTTGCTGTTGTTCGTAGCGGCTGTAAGATGTGATGAACGGTATCAAACAACTAGAATATGTAGTCTTACTTAGAGCTGTAATGCTGCATATGAGCTGAAGAACCTCGCGGCTAGCAGTGGCTGTCTCCATGATGAAGCTGTCAGTTCGACATGTCGATTTAAGAAAAACCAAATTAATCGCACACATTCCACATGCAAAACCCTCGCCTCTCAGTAATGTGAAGTGTGCTTGACGAGCCGAAGTTTAGTGGCGTCAGCGATAATGTTGGCGGGAGCAAGCTCGGTCCCTACTGCAGGATTTTTCACTCTAACAATAGTACACTTTAGACGGGTTATACAGCAAAGTAAGAAGAGGGTATAACAGCTAGTAGCTTCCTATGGCGGATATCAAACATGATTGTGGGGAATATAGATCAGTACAGATCGCCGATAGAGGGTGGCGTCACACGAGATTTCACCACGCCTGTGGGAATAGAACTTCCGCGGCTGATACATACTAGAGTAGATATCACCTACCGTTACAACTCGTCGAAAGGAATTGAATCTGGGAGACAAGTTGAATTTTCCTCAAATTCTGTCGTTAGGCGCGGGGAAGTCGGTTTTGCTGGGAGGATCTCCGCAAAATTATAGTTCCGTCTGATGCGTGGTGGGCTGCGTATCCGGTATACCATCGGCTCCACACAACCCCACACTCCCAAAGCCTTGACTACCATTGACTAGACTTCTATCCCAGCAATTTGACGATCTAGCAGCACTGATCATTGCAAAATGGTTCTCAGCGAAGAAAGAGCTTCATCAGGCGTGAGAGTACCAACGCAGGAGTGTGATCAAGATGGAACCGAGTCGACCTCTTCGTCGACGAGTAATGGTCCGTACAACGACGAGAAGAACAGCGTCACCAGTACGGAGACGCCGACTGATAACGGAAGCTACTGTATACCACTAGAGAACGGATCAAAAGCGCCATGTTTGTCCACGGACGAGAAAGCGCCCTCGTCGAATTGGTTGAGCTCGTATGAAACGTTTTTACTTCGAAATGCCAGCCAGATAGCGTCGGTCGAGTCGACGTTGCAGCATTTGACATACGTTTTTCCCGGACGTTTCAAGGACGTGGAAGTGGCCACTGAAGCAAGTAAGTGGAGATCAGCGGTCACTTGCGTGAACGCTGCTAACTGATCACTAGTTTCCACGGCGCTGGGAATACTGGGCTTATATCACGACACAATCCTGCAGCGGGCACTGAACTCGTCTCGAGGGTTCACAGCAGGATTTAGACCATCTCGACATTCTCGGTATACGCAGTATCTCACCATACACAGCGTGGCGTACAAGCGGGCCGCGTACTTTCTATCTATTTTGCAGCGCGTTGAATTGCTACTGGAGACACTACTACGAAAGCGCACCGGCGTGCGAGGACAAAAGCTTGCAATCTTGAGCATAGAGAGCGCAAAAGCTGCCTGCAGGCTGTATCTGCTCAAGCTTACAGGGAATCGGATGTTACCGACAGAAGTGATTCCAGGACGCGAGATTGATCCCAATCTGTTGAATCCAGATGATCCGGCATTCATCGCGCGGGAAGAAGTTGATCAGGCAAATCACTGGATGATGCCGAGGACGGGACAGCGACTAGCGCAGTTGCCGGCTGCCAACAGCGACGCTGTAGCGCAGTTTCTTATGAAGAAGGTGTTGCAGCCCGATGATATTGTATCCGGTCCGCGGCTACTTCATCAGCTGAGCAGTGATGGCACGATGAAGGAGATTTTATATATATTACGACCACTCACGTACGCTATTCTGACCATGGCGTCGCAGCAATTGAAGGAATCTCCGAGACTTTCGTCGTCGCGACGAATGCGACAAGCGATCGAGTGGATGCCTTGGGTGATTGGTTTTGCCTTTGAATATGGTTGTCGGGATGGTATAATTGATACGCTCTCTGCCGGAGAACACGGCTTGTCTGGCGCGTCCGCCAGATTGACTGGCTTGGAGAAGTCGGAGTTGAAGAATAGAAGCGATGCGCTGTGGTGGTGGCTTGTACGCGGCAAGTTCTACGAAAGTTTCACAAAGTGAGTGGATTGCTCTTGGGGACAGTTGATTGATTGCTAACAAAGTGTTATAGGCCGATTATCGACGGCGTGATTAAGCGGACGGAGCATATTCCCGTGATTAATCTTCTGAGTCTATACGTCGCGGATTACCAGTACCTCATCGAGACGTATCATTTTGCCAGTAAGTTTTTACTCTTTCAGGTGCTCTTTCGTCGTCTTCAACTGACCTGTGTGCAGCCTCGACTCTGTGATAGTGGCGCTTGTAGGACGATGTAATAGGCCTTTACGAACTAGTGACGAATATGACTGAGGAGTTGGTAGATTTGCAATCCATGTGACCTAGCTGGACGCGGGTAGCTTGCGACGGCGATGGCAGCCGAGGCCAGAAGCGGGGATCAGAGGCGCGGGAAGAGCGATGACGTAGTTTCGTGGGGGAGGGGCACTACCGGCTCTCTTACAAAACCGAGGGGGTCGTGCAGCGCACCAGCGCAATCCCCCGCAGTTTCACAGCGAAACTCTAGGCTCTATTTTGGCTATAATACGCTGTCGTTGACCGCCACGTCTGCTCCGCTATCGCTGTTGTCGAATCCTGCTCCTGCCGCGACTCCGTCGAGGACTTACCGTACTTCCTGAATCGTCTTGTTGCCGATCCGGACAATTTCTCCATCATGGCTGACGCAAAGCTTGTGTCCGTCTTCCCGGTCACAGCGCCCATCCCGACCGCGGACGATATCATCTCGATTGAAACCCCCCAGGGCCAGCCGATGGCT
The DNA here is from genome assembly GCF_038497785.1 of Limtongia smithiae. Taxonomy (NCBI): domain Eukaryota; kingdom Fungi; phylum Ascomycota; class Lipomycetes; order Lipomycetales; family Lipomycetaceae; genus Limtongia; species Limtongia smithiae. Next base: position 635,490 of record NW_027117625.1, read on the forward strand.
ATTCCGCTGCCCGGAACACAGGCACCGGGATACTCTCCAATCTACCGGAACGTGCATTCTCTTGATGGCCTGATCGACGTACTGCACCCCGCTGTGCAGACCCTGTACGAAGGCTTCGAGAACACCGTACGCACACGCGGCGATGCCAAGTTTCTCGGCCACCGCGAATATATCCCCGAGTATAAGACCTGGAGTGCATACAAATGGGAATCTTACTCCCGCGTCGCAGAGCGGCGCACTGATTTTGGAAGTGGACTGCTACGGCTTGCGAGGGATTTTGCCGGAATAACAGAATTGACAAATTTCCCTGTTGGCATCTACGCACCGAACAGGCCCGAGTGGATTATCACCGATTTCGCGCTGCAAGCCTATGGATTGTACGCTGTGACGCTTTACGACAGTCTGGGTCCCGATGCGAGTGAATACATCATGAACTTGACGGAGACCAGAATCCTCGTCGCTTCGATTAATGTGTGTATACACTACCTGCTTCGAATTGATCCCGCCATAACTAACCGGCAATTGATATAGAACATTCCTGAGATACTGGCGATTAAGAGTCAGCTGCCGTATTTGAAGATTATCATTAGCATGGATGATCTAGAGTCGCCGCTCGACATGCCAGGACATTCTAAGCGCAGCCTGTTGAAGACGTGGACAGCGACACAGGATGTGAAGCTATTTTCGTTTAGCGAAGGTATAATCTGACATTCTAGTATCTAGCTGCTGCACTACTGACTATTTGCACCGTAGTTGAGAAGATGGGCCGTGACGACCTTGTGCCGCATCACCCGCCGCTGCCCAATGGTATTCTGACCATCAACTTCACATCTGGCACGACCGGCCGTCCAAAGGGCGTGGTTCTTACGCATGCGAATGCGCTTGCTGCTCTTGCAGCCTGCTCTTGCCATCTAGCTTTCGAGCATAGAGCTCAAATTATTGTCATCAGTTATCTTCCCCTAGCTCACATCTACGAGAGATTGACTCTGGCACAAGTTATGTGCTTTGGTGCCGCGTATGGATTTTTCCACGGCCAGGTTTTGGAGGTGCTGGATGATATCAAAGCTCTACGTCCGACCGTATTCCCGTCGGTTCCGCGTCTGTTGAACCGCGTTGAGGAGGCTGTTCGCGTGAAGACTGTGAACGCGCCTGGCATGGCTGGAGCCATCTCTCGCAAGGCGCTCCAGTCGAAACTGGACGACATGGCCAATGGGGGTCAGGGTAGGAGCGTACTTTGGGATGCTTTGTGGTCGCGCAAGATCAGGAAGAACGCAGGCTTTGATCGTCTGCAGGTGATCACCACTGGCTCCGCGCCGATCACAGGCGACACGCTGCAATTCCTGCGCGCTGCGTTTGCGTGCAACGTCGTACAGGGCTATGGTCTTACTGAGAGTTTTGCGTTCGGCCTGCTCGGCGAGCCCACAGATAAAACGCCAGATCACTGCGGTCCGCCTGCGATCTCGGTCGAGATTCGCCTGCGTGACGTCCCGGAGATGAATTACCGATCGACGGACGAGGGCGGTCCTCGGGGTGAACTGCTCATGCGCGGACCGATTATTTTCCGGGAGTACTACAAGGCACCGGACAAGACCGCGGAGGCGTTTGACAAGGACGGTTGGTTCCTCACTGGCGACGTCGCAAAGATCGACTCCCGCGGTCGTGTACACATTATTGACCGTGTCAAGAACTTTTTCAAGCTCTCACAAGGCGAATATGTTGCGCCGGAACAGATCGAGAATGTATATATCGCCGGCAGCGATCTCATCTCCACCGCGTTTGTACACGGCGACTCTGTGCAGAGCTTTCTCGTTGGCATATTCGGCGTCAATCCTGATAACTTTGCACCTTTCGCGTCGCGCGTCCTAGGTTCTCATATTAGTCCCACTGATCAGCACGCGTTGGCGGCAGCGTGCGATCAGATTGCTGTGCGCGAGGCGGTGTTGAAGAACATGAGCAAGGCGGTGGCACGCAGTAAGCTGCAGGGCTTTGAAAAGGTCAAGAACTTGATGATCAAGGTTGAGCCATTCACTCCGGAAAACGGACTGGTGACCCCTACGATGAAGACCAAGCGCAATGAATGTGTAAAGTATTACAGAGCAGACATTGATCGCATGTATGCCGAGGGCGACTTGACCAAGGGAACAATCAGATCAAAGTTGTAAATTTTATTATGTGATGTTAGCTGTTAGTATGAAAGCCTGTTGTCATGGAGTTTGTTAGAGTCGAGGGATTACAACATATCGAATGACTGCCTACGCAAAGGTGAACCATGACATTATATTTTAATCGGCATTGCCAACTGTGTATGTGCAACCGCTATTTGTCCCTTTTAAAATTCCCCGCGAAACATAGCCGGATCCACCCCATTTATTACCTTGTCTGCAAGATCGCGTCTGTCCATAGCCACAAACACACGCCGTAAGGTCTCGTACAAGTTTGTGCTCTGGTTCGCCAGCACTTCGTCGTCACTCGCGTGAGCCGATGACGACGCAGCAACTTGGCCGTTGGGGATTCTGTGCATCTCGAGTGCGGTGAGTAAGTGCTGTGCGGCCTCTTTATAGCAACCGATGTTGATGCACGACACGCCGAGGTTATACCGAGCGCGTACGAACGATGGACGAAGCTCGAGTGCTTTGTAGTAAGCCTCGATCGCTTCTTCTGACCTTCGTGAATTCGCAAGGGTCGCGCCGAGTCTGTTCCACATTAGCGGATCATCTGGACGCACGCTTAGGGCTGCGCTGAAGCAGTCAACAGCCTTGTCGTACTCCTCGTTTCCATAAAACAGCACTCCAAGGCCGACCTGCACGTCAGCATCCATGGACATGCCCTCCGGCGACAGTTGCGCCGCGCGCAGGAACAGCTCAGTCACCCGGTCGTGCAGGCGGAATCTGTCAGCATCGGAGAGACTTGGCTGCTGTCCCCGCGCGACAGACACGATGTCGGGGTACTTCGTCGCGATCCAGCGCTCAAGAGTCGCGTACGCCGCGTTTTCGTAACCCTCGTTGATATACGAAACGGCTAGGTTCATGAGCGCGGTTTGGCTGTCAGGATCGAGCTTCACGGCGCGCTCAAGCGCGCGGATCGCCGGATCTTCCTTCTCATTCTGTGCTTGCACAGTACCTAGAAAGGTCCATGCTTCAACATGTTCCGGATTCTTCTGCACAGCGGCTTCAAACGCAAGTGCAGCTTCGCTCAGGTTGCCGCCAGTCTCCATCAATCGAACTCCCTCAGCGAAAGGGTCAGATAAGTCCTCGCTCTTGTACGTATTCTCAGGCTCAAACTGATAATCGCCCGCATCATGCCGCGATGCCGAAAATTCCTCAAAATCCTTATCCCATGGCATTGTAATCTCGCCGGTATCGCTGTTGATGTTGAAAGGATTGTATGCTTCGTTATCCAACACATCCTGAAATCTCTCGTTTTCAAACACATTCGCGGTCGTCGAATCGAGATTATTCACATACCCAACTTCGGATGCCGTGCCATCCTGCATGTGCCGTTCTTGAATACCGCGCCATATGCTCTCAAAGTCGCCATGAAAGGTTTCATCGCCAAGCACGTCGCTCGCTGAAATGCCGTTTTCTTCTTCCTGCGCGACATCTTCCTCATTTGGATTTTCGGCTTCAATGTGCTTAAACTGCTCTTCCCAGTCGCTTGATTGTAGCTCCACGATCCTACTCTGCTGCGCGGGAACATTCCGTGTCATCATAGGCTCCGCGGGCGCAAAGGCTGGCGCGTTGAACATCATCGAAGAGGAGTAAAGGCTGCCCATAGGCATGTTATATATGCTCCGCCCCAACTGCGGTCCAGGCTGCACAAGTACGCCAGGGGTGCCACCGGCGGCGGAGTACTGTGATATCCAATCAGCGCTGCGTGCGCCATCAGCCTGCTGTTGTGGCTGCTGTGGCTGCATTCTAGAGGCAAATTCTTGAGACCATTGGTGTTGTGAAGCGGTGGGGAGCTGTTTACTGGCGTGAAATGTTGCTTGGTTGTGCTGTGCTTTGTACATGTCCATGACTTCCTGGCGCATCGAGTCGAACGCGAATAAGTTATCCTGACCGACTGGCATGGGGACTTGTGACATGAAACCCTCCATCATCTATAACAAACCATTAGTACACTGACCGTGAATATCGCAGAACCGTAATGTAAAGTACTCACATTCTGGTCGGCAGCGTTCATTGGCCTCGCGGCAAATGTCCGCATCGCGGCGCCGGGAGCACTAGACGACGACGCAGCATTCGTGCCTGAGGGCCCAGCAAGTCGATCTCTTTGTAACGAGCGGTCTTCACCGACATGTTTTGTGAACTGCGCAAGTGGGTTGCGCCCGACGGAGCATTCTGCGGTGTTGGAAGCCATAGATAACCTAATCTTGCGAATGCGGTGGCCAGAGGTGTATAGCAGAGAAGGGAACAGCTCGGACGGTATAATACACGCCGGTGTCGCTGACTGGTGGCAAATTAGCTTTCTGGGTATATCGTGGACAGTGCTGGCGTGGAGGAGGATGGAGGAATATAAGAGATCCGAGTAAGCGGGGGAGCCGGCGGTGTGGGGTTCACGCCCAGGCCAGCCACGTGATCCGCAAGCCGAGGTTTCTGCGACGCGCGCTTGCGTCATAACCACGTGACCTACAATTCGATGTTCGGCTCTCTTTGGTTTCGACCAATTAGACAAACGTAGTTTTTTGCTTGAATTTTGCCTACAACTACTCTTGTATGGTCCTGATGTCGTTAGACTGTGGAACTGCGGTGTCGGGGCGTTGTGCACCCGCAATAAGGAAGTCAGTTGCCTAGCGCACACTATCCGTATCCTGGGTCCCCGAACTCTCAGTCCGAGACCTCCCAACCTATCGCCAGCAACCCTAGCGAAACTCACGGACCTCGAAAGTGCTCTGTTCCCTGTTTATCTTCTACACGCACTCCTTCGAGTCTACGGAGACAACGCGCCAACGCAATGACCGCCGAGGAACCTGTTAATACCGTTGATGCTGCTGCTCCTGAGAGTAGTCGCGCTGATCTTGCCACCGCCTACCAGGAGCTGATGAAGGCCGAGAAAGCTGCCACCGTAAGTGCTCATTGCCTATCGCCTTGCCGTAATATTGCGCAGACTAATCGATTATTCTCTCTGCAGGCTCTTGAGGCGATGCTTGACAACATTGACAGCAAATTGGATGGCATCCTGTCCGACGAGGCATTTCTGGAGCTGGAAGCCCAGCTGCGAGAGTTTGAAGCTAGAACTGGCAAATCGTCGTAATCACCATTTCTGCGCCCCGTCACGGCATAGTACAGCGCTTCTTCTAATATTGGGTCTATTAGCTATATTGGGTTTGAATTGGGTATCGATTGGTGTTATATTTCATATTGCATAGTTGATTAGTAGTCGACATTGTTTGGTTTACAATTGTCCACGGAGCGGGTTTATGCTACATTGTTTATAGAAGGAAAATTGACGTCCTGTAAGCTTGATTTGTTCATGACCATATAACATGGCATGTCCCCTATCATACAAGCGTACGCAAATACGCAAACAGATCACTCTTATAAACCCAAATTCACGCCTGGAATCGACATGGCCAATTGCAAAATAGCACCAGCACGCTCTTCATCTCCCAGCATTTGTTCTAGTTCAGCATAATCCAACCACGCTTGTGAATATTTTGGGTAAACCTGCAAAAACTTCTCGTACAGTTTCCGACACCGGTCGAATTCGCGCAGCTTCATTTCGAGATCGATGTAATCCTTGAACAGTTTCGGCTTTGGACACATACCGAGTGCCATGCCGAGTTGCTTGCGCGCGATGGGTAAGTTGTTCCGGCGAATTTCGAAACACGCGTACATGTACCAAATTTTAGCGAATGTGAACTGCTTGTGTGGTATCAGCTTGAGACATGCCTTGTACACGTCTCGCGCCTGCTCAAAGTCCTTTGTCGTCAGCTCCTCGTAGATCGCGTACCTTATCCACAGGAAAATATATCTCCGCCAGTGTCGCTTTTCCTGAGTGGGCGGTACATTCGCGATAGCGCGCTCGTACAGTTCACGTACTTCTTCAGAGGTTTGCGCAGACTCCTCAGACATTGCGAGATAATCAAACCACGCGTCGTAATTTTGGGGATTCTCAACCACCTTTTCTTCATACTCAGCCCTTCGCTTCTTAAAAATAACATCTTCGATACCTTCGCGGTCGCCGAATTGTTTCTCAAAAGCACTGTACTCGTTATACAACCGCATGCTCTTCGCTCGACTTAAGGTGTCTAAGCCGAACTTGTATAGCTCCCGCGCCTTCTCAAAATTCTTTTGTCGCGCTTCCCACTTCGCCCAGCTGCCGAGCAACTTCTCGTCCACAAATTCATCGCCGGCCGCACGCAGCGAGTCAACAGCGGTAGCGTATACCTCGCGCACGTTCTCCGGCGAGCCGTAATCATCTTCAAACCGAGCCCATTTAATCCAGTACTCGGACTGCGGATGCACGACCGTGAACCGCTCAAAAATTGCCCGCGCGCGGTCATATTCACCATATCGTTTCTCGAGATTAATATAGCTCTGCCACGCCTGTGGCTCTGGCTCCCACTCCATCCACCGCTCAAACACAGTTCTCGTACCCGGCACGTTTGTAAGAGTCTCCTCCATGGACACATATTTGTACCATAGTTTGTCGACCCGGGGTAGTAGCGTCACCGCGCGATCAAACAGGTTTCGCGCGTGGTTGACGTTGCGGTTCTTGATCTCAGACTCGATATATCGCAGCCATAGCGGCACGTCTGTGGGCTCGATTTCAAGCGCACGCTCAAAGATAGACCGCGCACGCGCATATTCTTTCTGTTCGAGCTCCCATTGAGCATACCGGATCCACTGGTGGATGTTCAGCCGGTTTCTTCGCAGCGCATCTTCGTATTCTTTCCGCTTACGTCCTTGAAATTCGTGAAGCTGGATATAAAGTTAGTATTCAAAGCGTTTCTTAGCCCTCAATACACTTACCTCCTCGAGATCAGCTATCCGCTGCTTCGGAACTTGTAGAGATGGTTCACGGCGCTCGTAGGCCTCCCGCAGAATCTGTTCTGCTGTAATCTGCAGTGGCGCTGCGGCCTTGTTTTTCACCTTCGGTGGCCCTCGCTCGTCCATCCTGAGTTGGTGTGTCGTTGGGATCGAAATTCGCAGAGCTTGCACATCCAAATCTGTGACGATGATCACGAGGGGAAGAGTGGAAGAATACTCACAAAGTTGGGGGCACTTACACGGCAGCCGTCAAACAAAGCTCTGTCCTTAGTTACATGCTTCAAGTTCCAAAATAACTTCCATAGTTCCTTCCGACGACACTCACACCCCACTCCCGCCATAAACAATGCAAGCCTAATATTTTTCTGGAATTCATTAGCTAAATGAATTTATTTGTACATGTAACCCCTAATATTCGCAGTACAGTAACCCCAGTGTTCATTAAACAGATGCCAAAGTCAGATAACCCTAAATGCTGATGACGATCTAGATGTGGATTAATATCGAAATGCTAGATATTATATCTGGCAGTCTTCACAAATTCTGTAAGCGTCGATCTCAGGTCTAGTTGCAGAAATCATGAATATCCATCGCAGTTAAAAGATGATGGTCGTGCACCTGGACGATTGTAGTAGATAGATGCCCGGCAATCCACAGAGCGCTGATTAGCACAGCGGCTCCGCTGTTGCTGTGCCGATAAACTATTTCCACCATCATGCGGCAAGTCATCACGACTTCAACTCGGGCCGAGTCCACGCAAACTTACTCCGCTCTCGCAAATGCTTGCCGTACTTGTAAAATAAGAAAGTCGAAGGGGCAGTGAACAGAATAATGAAAGAGAGCAATGCTGGTGCCCACACATAACCCATTCCGTTAAACACTACGCAGAAGTTAGTATTATACTCTCGTGGTCAGCTCAACAAAACAAGGCACTCTCACTTTGAACAGCAAATAGAGGAAATGCTGCTGCGAATGTGTTTCGTATGAAACAGTTTGCAGCTAGCGCAGATGCAGAAAATGGTTGGTATGCCCTGGCTTCGCTGTTAGTCTCTAAATATAGACTGTTGCTGAAATGCGTAGAACTTACTCGACCAAATAAGTAAAAACGCCAGAAAACACCAAAATCATACCGAAGCCAAATGGAATTCCTGCCAGAATTGGAACAATCCACGGTACAGAGCTGTAAGTCGTGAATGAGAACCAAAACATCCCAACAGGCACAAACAGACTGCCAAATATTGCTTGCGGCAACCTGAATTCCGGCTCGGCGATGCCCTTTTTCAATGCAAGCTTTGTGTAAAGTGAACGCCAATAGGGCTCAGTGATAACACCGCCTAGAATTCCGACCAGGAGACCAAGGAACGTTAGACCAATGTACTGATCTTGAAAATTGTGGTTGTTCTTGAATACAAGTGGAAAAGCCTCGAAGAAAAGATACATGACGCCTAGGAGCACGGCAGTGTAGAGACATAGACAGAATACCATGATCTCGAGAAAGAGTAGTTGAAATGGCCGCTTGATGCTGAAGAAAATAGTTTGCAACCTGCTCCTCTTGTTCACCTCAATTTCAGCATAATATCCTTGGTTTCCAGTCTCTTTCCGTAACTTCTGCGCCCGCCAGCGAAGTAAAACGGGAGAGTATGTTTCTGGAACAAACAGGCAAATCAACATTAACATGATAAAGGTCCACATGATCATCACGTAAAATACCCATCGCCAGCTTCGGCCGTGTGCAATAAAATCACCAATTAAAGGACCGAGACAAGGTCCTAAAAATGGAGCTGCGGTGAATACCATCATTGGCCGGCCGAGCTGCGACTTTGGAAAGATGTCGCTTACGGTTCCGCCAGCAACCGATAGAAACGCACTTCCAGAAAGTCCGCAAAGTAGCCGGTTCACGAGAACTGCCACAATGTTGGGAGCAAACGCAATGGGAAACTGAAATGCAAGATAGAAGAAGAAAGAGAACAGATATATGATACGTCGTCCGTAGAATTCTGATAGCGGCGAGTAGATCATAGGCCCAAAACCCATTCCAAAGTTGAAGACAGTCATTCCAGCAATTGCGGTGGTCTGGTTGACTCCAAATTCTGTCTCCATGTCGGAAAATGCTGTGCTATAGATAGAACTTGACACGGCCCTGTGCATGGCACTGTCAGTAACGAGTATCGTTCAAAGCCGAGTTGTCCAGCACATACACACACAGCGCGCCTATACTGGTGATCCACGTCGCTGTCCATTTTCTGGCTAGCGATAAGTTCATGGGATTCTGCGGGTCGTTCGGCCCCCATTCGACCTCAACTCTTAGGTCGCTCGCGGTGTGCTCGCTGGCGGTCTTGTCTGTCGTGCTGGGCTCTTCGTTATTGTTCATGCCGTCTTTGTCTTTGCCGTGCAGCGGCGGTGTGCATGTCCCCACGGGGTTGTCTGTCATATTCAGGTCGGATGCATTCGCACACTCAGCTGTTTTTCGCGAGAGAAGTTGTCTGTTAAGAGCATTAGTTTGGCGGCCGCAAGGAGGGTGCGTGAAGTGAGGGGTAGTCGAGACCCGTAACACAAAGATGGGCAAGAGACGCACAGCTATAGGCCTGACGTGCAATAGCGAAGAAGGACACTAGCGGCGGTGCTTGTTGTTTCGGAGCGACTGTAAAGAGCTCGGGGACGGGAACAGGTCTTTTGTACGGAGACCGAGCGCGGACTAAAGCCCGCGAGATGAGAAGGGCGGGGACGTGGGACCAGTCAGCGAGGACAACAGAAGAGAGTAAGACTGCAGGTTCTGGACTGCCTGCTGATCATGATGCGCTGTGGCTTTCTGCCCGCAGTCCTGCTACCCCGCTCGCGGTCATATGGCCCTACTCTGTTCGCGTGGGACTTATTCGCCAGCGCAAGTTGCCACCGGATTCGCCTCAGTCAGTCGCGTTTGCGGTTTCCGCGCACACAACAGGTCTGGTGTAAAGACTTGTGATGAATGCGCTTACGTTCGATGTAGATATGCATATATATCTTGTGGACAGGAAGTACGCGACATCTCGAGCGCACCAACGCGACCGCCGATTTTCTCTTCTCATGCCGGTCATCCATCTCACAGGTCCAAATGAGTAACATTGTCCATAAAATTCTTCCTAACTCCAATCACTTTTACCCTAATCCGAACACAAATACTGTGCACAATCCTATTTACAAATACGATGGCGGCTCGTCGTCCAGACCAAGCTTTGCCCGCATTCCGTTCAAGTCGCGTAGCACGGATTGGAGTTGTTCCGTCGATGCTGTTGCCCGAGATAACCAAATATATACCAGTTTCATCACGTCGTCCCACATCAAGTCGCCCATAGGGTCTCGCGTGTTGCAGATTTCAAGAATGTCGAGATACATGAAGCGTTTGAGCGAGTCCTTGTCACTACCCCCCAAGTTTGCACCGAAGACGCCAGAAGACGAGATGTATCTTGTCGCATATCCAGGCGACATAAGCTCATTGACAGGCAGAAATCTACTTCTATGGTCAAGAAGTATGCTGGCAAGATTCTGAATCACCAGTTCCGTGATTTCCTCGGCCAATGGAAACTTGTGCACGCGGCCGCAAATCTCAAGCACGCAGAGTATCCCCACGATATCGCTGTTAAACCCAATAGCCCGAAGTGCAAACTTGTACACGTTGACATCATGTTTCCATACGCTACTCGATGCAGTTTCTGTAAGCATCTGGCGAAGGGTGCGTGTAGTTAATCCCATATTCTCCGGGTCCCAATTGCTCATTCCTAGCACGTCGCGCCTCCTAGCGCTCGTAACCGCTGTTGCGCGCATGTGTCGATCCAGCGACCTCCACACAACCATATATGTATGCTTATCCGGAAACACTCCATCGGCCGCCAGAGATTTGATCAACTTGAAAATCTTTAGAGTGCGAGCTATGTCCTTGTCGTGGAAAGCGTCACTCATCAGGATATTTAATGTCACAGTGTTTGGCGCGATTTTCAGCTGTTTCATACGAGATAGAATCTCTCGCATTTCTTTGTCCTGATTTCGACGCGCGTGATACTGTAGAAATAGCCCGAAATGATCAGCAACGGGTGGTAACAGCGACACATCCTCGACAGACTGGCCAGACAACTCAACCTCTCGAACAAGCTCTAATATATGTAAAATCGTCTTGGCGCTTGTGTAGTTGTTGTTGTTCAGAAGAACTGAAAGAAGTGAGTGAATGTGAATAGACGATGGTTTGATGTTGTTCTCCACCATCTTTCGAAACACGGCAATAGCTGGCCTGACAAGACCCAGCTTGCGGAACCTGTCTAGGCAAATCCGGAAATACTCCTCGTCTTTCTGCAGCTCGGGCACCCAGTTGGACGATATCTCAATCACCTTGTTTGCGCTCTCGGAAAACTGGCTGACATTCGTCATTGATTTGCTCTTGTCCTTCCAAGCTGTGTGTACTTTGTCGACTTCAGCTGTTGTCAGATGGTCCAATAGCAATAGCGAAGAACTCTCTTCCACTATCCCGCCTAGCAGTTCAAAATTCTGCATGATCGCAAATCCCAACTTGGTATCTCCAGCATCGAAAGCGCCACGAGCGCATTTGAGAAGTTGCGACAAGAACTTGCGTCGTTGTCGTTGTTCCGCCTTGCCGCCTTTACCAGAACGCTCCTTCTTCATGATATACAAATTGAAAATCTCGTCATAAACTCGTCTGGCTGCTTGTAACTTGCCCAGTTCGCAGAGTTTCACAAATATCATCGTGCGCACCCGTGAAGACAGTCTGCCCGCATGCTGTTGTATTTCCTGTGCCAGAAGCACAGCCCGCTCAATATCTGACCGTTGAAGGTATAGCGACACACCGATTTCCATCCAATTAAGTTTCTCTCGAGGTGGAATGCAGTTGTCTCCCTTGTCTTGCCATATACTCAGCGCCCGATCAAGTTCGTCGCATTCTCCGAGAGATAGAACGTATTTTCTCAAATTAGAAGGATGCAGAGGACGGTCCATGCCGCCAATGAAATATACATCACCAACTAATTTTGTGTTAACAGATCGTTGTTTGGAGTTCCACGCCACACTGAACAGATACGAGAATGTATCATCGTTGAGCATATTTGATATCTCGAGACCGTCTGTTTGAGGAACCGTCGGATGCCGTAGGCGCTTCATCAACATCCAAATGCGTTCTATGTCCTTTTCCACAACAGGCGCATTATAATCGACGATGGTATTGTCGGTAAATGGCACAACGCTCTGAATAAACCTGACGACATCTGCAGGAGCACAGGTGTGTAATATCTGGTCGAAATCTGCTTCAGTCGAGCCAAAACTCGATATGTTCGAGGAACGGTCAAGTTTCTGTTTGTTCGATTCGAGAAGTCGATCAATTTCTGCGTTGCTGTCAGCTTTAATTCGTGCGTCGTCCACAGCGGAGAAAGTAGCACCGGCCTTGAATAATACTGTAACGATGCCTTACTGAACTCTTCGCGAAACGCTGCTGCTGTTGCTGTGATAGAGTGCCAGCTTTGTGAAATGGCGATGCAGTCGGATCAGCACGGTGCTCTCCGAGTGTCATTAAAGATATAGGCGAGGAATACTCGCGGGCGACCTCCTCCTCGATGATGGTGCTCTGTGAGTTTTGTCGCACGAAAGAACCGCGGAACTTCGCCACCAACGGCCGTAAACCTCCTAAGGCGCTACCTAATGGCAGGATATGCCGTCGCATTTCATATGTGCGTGCTCATTCGCCTGCACCTCGCAGTGCGGTGAACGTAGTACCGTTGCTGATGCTCGCCGTCAAAAAATCCGTGCTTCATGAACTCCCAAGATGGTGCGGCTCAGCAGTCAGTATCGTGACGCGCAGTTCGACGGCGTCTCGAGGAACTCATTCCATCTATTATCGCCATCACGTACTCTGTCCCCGAAAGAAGGCGTTCGCGAGTATGAAGCGCGTCCCGCTGTCCGGTCCGCGCGCCGACTTTCTTAAGAGGTCAATACGGGACTATGCTGCTGATCTGGCGACTAACGACGTGGAATCGATCTCAAAAGCGACGGCTTTGGCCTACTTCAAGACACGCATTGACGACCCTACAACTGCGCACGCTGCCAAGCAAGAGATCGAAAAGCTGATTGACACTCTTATTGGCGAACACAATCCCAAATCGATGATTATAGTGTTTGTCACTGTAAAAACCATAATTCAAATGGATAAGGCGTTTGGCAGCGTGTTGTTCATTCGGACTATGAACGAATGCGTGCCGGATGGAGACGCGATAATGCTGCCGCTGCTATTGCAGCACCTCGAGCTGTACGAGTCTCTACTTGAACTACTGTCTGTTGCATGCATCATCCCGGAATGCCGCGCTATTGTGGAGCAGAAGTTTTTGACTGCCGTTGGCACTGTGCTGGAGGCCATCGGGTCGACGTTATCTATGAAGGCCATTGCAGCTACGACCCTCATCAAGCTTGCGCTGTTGCAACAGCCGTCAGATACTAGAGGGCCGGAATTGCAGGCGAAGACTATGTTGATGCTACAACAGGATACCGCGGACTTAGCAGATACACTGGTGGCTGTGATCATTGCATCCACAGATTCAAATACTTTGGCTCAAGCAGTAGAAGGACTGTGTCTTTCTAGTATGGCGGTCGCTATCAAGGAAAACACTATCAGCAACACTGCTTGCATCAAAAAACTGATTGGCTTGCTAGCGCGAGACACAAAATCGATGAAACCGACGCCGGCTACGATATATGGTATCCTCACGCTAATGAAGAACCTAACCGATTATCCTCCCGTCTTGAGCAAGGAAGACCAACGGTTGAAGGAGCTGCGAGACTACACGAGTTATGGAAACGGCGAAAAACCAAAGGAAGACACTGCAGAAATGGTGACGCGGCGCTGCAAGATCTTGCTTGACATGGGACTTGTGTCTGCGTTTGCTGCGCGTGTGACCGAAGCTCCTCCTTCATCAAGGATAGTGGTAGCAGCGGCCATGAAATCGCTTGTACAAGAGAAGTCGCATCGTCCGAGAGCGCTGCAGGAAGGAGCGGTTACTGTATTGATCGAGCTCTTACAGCCACCGGAGAATCTGTCCGTTATTGATTGGATGAAACAGGACAATTCAATAACCGGAATAAGCCTTGCTGCGTCGGCCTTGGCGCGATTACTGATCACTACAAATCCGATATTAGTGTTTTCTTCTCGATATTCCCCCACTGTTGCGGTGCGGCCGCTGATTGCACAGCTAGGCGATGATGCGCAGAGCGGCAACGCGCTTGACGAGTTCGAGTCGCTACTTGCACTCACGAATCTCGCGTCCATGGATAACGACGCTCTGCAGCAGCAGATTTTCTCTCAAGGCTGGGACAAAATTGAAAATCTTCTGCTGTCAAAAAACGCGATGGTTCAGCGCGCGGCTGTGGAACTTGTTTGCAATCTCATAGGCACGCCTGACGTAGCCGCGAAGTTTCTCGATGTTGATGGAGACAAGTTGTGTAAGACGCGGTTGCGCGTTCTCGTCGTGCTCACCGACTCTACAGACGTGCCTACGCGACTTGCTGCGGCCGGCGCGATTGCTACACTATCCCAATGGGGCCCAGCTGCGGAAGTGCTTATCAGCGAGCCGGAGAACTTCAAGAGGATACTAATGATGCTCTCAGACACGGAAGACGCAGGGATTGTTTTCCGTGGCGCAGTCTGTCTGAGTAACATGCTCAACTCTCTGCATGCCCCGGTGGCCGCTGCGATGAAGGCGGCAGGAGGACTGAGAATCGTTGCCGACGCATTGGCTGGGGTGGCGACTGCAGGCAGCGAGGCTAACGACCTGCGCCAAACATTGGCAGCTGTGCAATACGGCATGGTTTTTCCGCCGTCACCGCCAGGGACATTGTAAATTACAGGATGGTAGTTGACGGGGATGAGGCAGTGTGCAGCTCACTGAGTCTGGTTCATCACAGTATTATGTTTGACGCTGGGATTTGTTCAAGCGGGGGATTGGCATCGCCTTGCTATTGCGGCAAGCTGGTAGCAGTAATTGTACATACAGAATATTGCGTTGATAAGTCGCGATAGACGCATTCATATACGTCGGCCAACGCGCACAAACCCTGTCGCACGGTGTCGTTGCAACGGTGTCCGAAAGAGGAAATCCTGTACGCGTTCTGGACGCGGCGCAGCACAGGCGTGCGGCTCGGTGCGTTGCGCGCGCGGCGCGGCTCTGCATGCCCAAGAGTTCGCAGTTCTCCTGTACTCACTTCGCCGCTCTCCTTCGACGCCTCTGCTCCTGCACCTCACTTTTCTTCTTTTCAGTATTATCCAGAATACACAATGTCGGTCGGTGCTGAGTTTTTTCAGACTATGAAGTGCTCCTTCGCGGATGTGCCTGTGTCACCCGAGCTCAAGATCTCCACAACTGAGTTCCTCGAGGCCGCCGAATCGCTCGTTGCTCTCTTTGGTGCGGGCACTTTTCAGAGTTAAATATCATGCATACAAGATACTGATAATTGTAGATCTACTTGGTTCCGCTGCGTTTTCCGTCGTGCAGAGCGATATGAACGGCAACATCAGGGTTCGTGTGCTCATTGTGCGCCCCCTTTCCTCTCTGTTGATTGCTAATGCGAATTTGCATAAAGAAAATCCGTGACAGACAGACTGCGAACCCTGCTATCTCCGGAACACTGCAAGATATCGTCCTGTCCGAAAAGGTCGAGAAGTCGAAGACCGCGACTCAGGGTCTTCTGTGGTTGACCCGGTACGAACAACCTCATAATCTCCAATCACTTCTAAAAAATCAGCATATCTAACGAATCATCAAGTGGTCTGGAATTCACTGCGGTCGCTTTGCGAAAGAACATTGAGTCCGATGAAGAGCTTACCATCAGTTTCACAAAGTCGTACAGCGAGACGCTGATCAAGTTCCACAGCATGCTCGTTCGCCCTGTCTTCAAGGTACGATCTCTATCCAGTTGATTAGGTGCGATCTGGGCTTCTGACTCTGTCGTTGTAGCTGGCGATGAAAGCCACGCCTTATCGTAAGGACTTCTACGCCAAGCTTGGCTCAAACTTCGAGGCGGTCAAGGTCGAGCTGCTCAAGTGGCTCTCCGCACTTGAGAGCATTGTCAAAATCCTCCAGGACTTTTATGCATCTGGAAACTACGGCAAGGGTCTGTGAATTTCCATCCGCTTGTTTCAGCATGGTGGTGAAAGATATGTAGGTGGTCCGATTTTCTTGGCTGCTTTGGTGTGAATAGGTTTTGTCAGCGTTAGTTATGTATCATAGAATGTGCTTGGCATTTCGTATCTGTTTGTTGTGTTTGGATGATAAAGTTATATTTTACTTCACGAAAGAAGTAAAAACTGTGAATTTTCTACTGAATTACGCTGTTTTTGTTTCGGTGTTGTGGTTACCGCGGTCATAGCAGTGTACCCGGACCGGGTGGGGAAGACGATGTTAATGCGATTGGTCCACGCAGCTTGGTTAGTTCTGCAGGAGTACGAGGCCTGTAGACGTACAACTTTCGTATGTTTTCAACTCGCGAGGCGAGCCGGTCAGATTCTGCGTCTTCGCTATAATCAGCTGTAGTGGTGCCACTACTGAGCAACAATTGCTCGTCTTCTCGAAGGTCATCGGTTGTAGTGGTCGTGTGCGACGATGACAGTGACTTGCTGGCTAAAATCGAATGAAGTAGACGCCACGCTGGATTTTGTGCTGAGATCCAGGGACAGTATGGTCGATGATGTGTAGCTGCGTCGAGAGCAGCACAGTCATCTGCGGGTAATAATGCCATTTTCGAGATACATTGCGCACATCGCGCTGTTGGACTGGACTCATCTCGCCTGAACTCCCAGCCGAGCAGACTCAACAAGAATACCGGTTTAAACGCGTCGTAGGGGCAGACATGGTAGGCGGTGTGGGAGCTGTAGAATGCTAAGAGTAGTTCGTCGCAGCCTGCAAGGTCACGTACGACCAATGATTTTGGGAGCGGGGAGTCGAGAAATGAGCCGGTTCTTTTATCAAATTGTTGCAAAGTGTCTTTGAGGTCCGCTGAGAGATTTAAGGCATACAGATGTTCTATATGTATAAGTTAGCCGACTTGAGCTCTCGTGGAATTAACCTCCTTGGACTTACCTGCACACACGCGCCGTCTCCACGAACACCGCTCAGCGTGCGCATTTCGTACGCGTGTAGAATCGGGCATGCCAAGCTGATCTGCGCACGTACGCTCAGCCTGGACGGCAACAAGGTCGAGCACGTAGGTGGTCTTGCAGACCAAGCAGTAAGTAACTGCCGGAGTTGATTCGTTGCTTGTCTCTGCACGAGACCAGCCAGCTCGCGCCCAGACCAACGGGGAAGTGATATTGACAGCAGGATTGTATGGCCATGGCGGAGTGTTGTCGTCGTCTGATGAGGAGAATGTGGACAGGCGGGCGAGAAGCTGCGTCCTACTCCAAGGTGCGTACAGCGGCTGCGACGCGGTTATTGTTGCTGCAGGAGACGACGAGTGCATGGCCATAATTCCAAGTAGGCTCTTCTTGCGTAATCTCTCGGACTGCGCGCGTCGGAAACTCCTAGACGGGGAATATGGCCGGACTACTCTGCCAGGCGATGAGGGTGTAGTGGATCGCGATGGCGACGCGAACGGGTCGATCTGTTGAAACAGTCGCGCTATCTCGGCGGGTTTGTTCGCAAGTAGCAGCGATGGGGGTGGCATGGTCGTAGGTGGAGTCGCCAATGCCGAGACGGTCATTTTGTGCGCCCTGTCAGTGCTGTGGAGGTGATGATGTGAAGAGGCCGGAGCGTTTCTAAGATATTTCACAAGGAGCACAGACAGCTCGCGCGACCGGACAACACAACAGACAATCTGACTTCCTCGACTATTTGTGCGAGATTCTCGCGGTATAGATCGTTTACAAAAATCGCTTACAATCACTCATCAATGGTGTACGCACTTGAACGAAAAATCGCCGAGTTGGCGGTCGAGAGGGCCTGTGTGCTCGCGAGTGCGGTCGCAGCGTCGCATCAGCTCGGCAGTGTGTCAAAGAGCGACCACTCTCCAGTAACTGGTGTGTTTTTTCTGGGAATTGTAGGCGTGTTCTGTACTAATCTGATGCAGTTGCCGATTTTGGTGCTCAGGGTATTATCATCGGCGCATTGCAACATGCGTTCCCTGCGGATCCCATTGTGGGCGAAGAAGAGTCGTCATTCCTGCGAAAAGACGCTGCACTACGGGACCGTGTGTGGTCGCTCGTGAAGGATGCAAGCAGGACATCATCTGCAGCGACAACGGAGACTATTGGCGTGATCGAGTCGGAGGAGGCTTTGATGGACTACATCGACAAGGGCCAGTTCGAGGGTGGCAGTGGCATCCATCGCATGTGGGCACTGGACCCGATTGACGGCACAAAGGGGTTTTTGCGGAGTGGACAATACGCAGTATGTCTTGCGCTCATCGTGGACGGCGTCACCGTGGTGGGCGTCATTGGGTGCCCGAATTTGCTGGTTGACCCTGCGGACGAGTCCAGAGGACGGGGTGTGATTTTTTCGAGCGTGATTGGTGAGGGCGCTTTTGCGGTATGTAGTAGCTGTCCGTAAGGCATGCGGAGCTCAGATATGCTGATGTTCTACAGAGAGCTCTTGGCACTATGCCAGAGTCGGCAACTTCTATCAGCATGAACAAGCTCACCGACACATCGGCGGCATCGTTTTGCGAGAGTGTCGAGGCCGGCCACAGCTCACATGCGCAGCAGGCGCAGATCGCAGCAAAGCTGGGAATCACAAAGCCTTCGGTGCGCATGGACTCGCAGGCAAAGTATGCGAGCATCTCGCGAGGCGATGGTGACATCTACCTACGGCTGCCAGTCAGCGCGACGTACGAGGAAAAGATTTGGGTGAGTACTTGTGCTAGGTTTGAAAGTTTTACTATAATTTGACTAACACGCGCAGGACCACGCGTCAGGAAATCTGCTGGTCACAGAGGCTGGCGGCATCGTGTCGGACATGTACGGAAACCCACTGAACTTCACGCAGGGCCGAACGCTGCGGAAGAATAAGGGCATTGTGGCGGCGTGCAAAGAGCTGCATCCGAAGGTGATTGCGGCGGTGCAGGCGGTGCTTGAGGGATAGATATGTATGTATGTACGACGTATGTGTGTATAGTACAGATGAGGAGACTACTTGACCGACTTATTTTTCCGCTTGACAGTTTCGTTGTTGACGTAGATACCCTGGGAGAAGGTTAGAGGAAGGAGGCAGAGTAGGGAGAGAGCAGCGACACATACCTTGCCCTTGTATGGCTCTGGTGGCTTAAGAGCACGGATGGTGTGAGCGAACTGGGTGACGATGTTCTTGTCAGGGCCCTCGAGTAGCAGGCGGGTAGGATTCGGGCTCTTTGCAGTAATGCCCTCAGGGAGTTCGAAAATGGTGACGCCAGTCTGACCGACTTTGACGCTAATTTTGCGCTCGCCTGCAAGCAGCTCCGTGCGGTAACCGGTACCAGAGAGGTGAATGAGCACGACGTGGCCATCGGTGACGCCAGTGACGTGGTTCTGGATGAGCGACCGTATTAGCCCCCACATCTGGCGCTGCTTGGGCTGCGTACGGTCTTCGACAGTGACAAAAAGTTTCGTGCCCTCGTCCTTGAGCTCCAGACGTGCAAACGACGGCACGTTAACGCTGCCGGTGCCTTTAGGCCCAGAAATGACGAGCGGAACGTCGCTAGTGTCGCCCGTCGCATTATAGACGTCGAGGAAGAGCTTGACATTGCTGGGAACGAAGATGGGGGAGGAGCCGACATGGGAGAGCGCCGCGGAACAGGCGTGCATACAGCGATATGCTGAACGCGTGGATAGCAAACGCGTCACGGCAAGTAGCCTGCGCGGAGAGGCGTAGAGCACGACCATTTGGGGTTGCTGCGGAGGCCTCTGTCTTCACGGGAAGTTCTCGAGGCCGACGAATTAGTTCGCGACGAAATCACGGAGCCCTCGGCGCTGTGAACATCCACGTGAGAACAGTACAATTCCCTTAGCAGGGCACGTGCGCTACAAGCCCCGTGCTGACGGGCCAGGGCCAGGGCACGGCACTACGGGCGTCCTTCTTCCCCGTCCGTTCGCCCCCTTCTCCTCCTCCATCTTCACCACCCCACCGCTAGCCCCGCGTCCCCAGTCCCTGCCGTTTCTTCCCACAATGGTCAAGCCCATCTCCGAACGACGCAAGCTCGTCATCGTTGGCGACGGTGCCTGTGGAAAGACCTGTCTCCTCATGTACGTTTCCCCTGTCTGTCCTGCCGCCGCGTCCCCGTGCGCGGCGGACGAAGAATCTGCGTCTTTCGAGCTGCCCACGCGTCCCCTGTCCCGCCTCTTCCGTGCTTCGTTCACGCATCGGTTCGCATTCGTTGACATGCGGGCGTCTCTCTGTCGTGCATCCTGCTCTTCCTCGTCCTCGCACACCCGCGATCGGCATACGGTCGCGCGTCCGCGTGTGTACGCCCCGACACTTCGCCTTGCGCCTTGCGCCTCGCGCCGCGTCCGTCCGCGACACCCGCACAGTTCCTTCGCGTACCCACTCGATTCTGGTCCACACGATTTCGTGCCGTGTTCGATTCTGCCGATCGATATTTTGTTACGCGTACTGTCGTGCCAGTCTCAACTTTCCGCCCCTCGGTTGTTCGGCGGCTGCGCACACCTGCGTATGCACGCGCCGCATCCAACCGCGTCTCGGATTCGGAGGAGGTTCACGGATGGGAAGACCTGGAACAGTTCATCTTAAAATGATCAGCGCACTTGTGCAGGATAATTTACTGACAATTTTCTGCTTTATAGTGTCTTTTCCAAAGGAACATTCCCCCAGGTATGTCCTGCATTCTGTCGACATCATTCCTATTCTGTTCAATTTTCGCTCACACATCCGCCCTAAGGTCTACGTTCCCACAGTCTTTGAGAATTACGTAGCCGATGTCGAGGTCGACGGCAGACACGTCGAACTAGCCCTTTGGGATACGGCCGGTCAGGAGGACTATGACCGTCTCCGTCCTCTCTCCTACCCCGATGCCAACGTCATCCTCATCTGCTTCTCCATCGACTCACCCGACTCACTCGATAACGTCCAGGAGAAGGTGCGCTTGTTCTCCTTGCTGCTTGCCTTATTTCATATGCTGATTCATTCGACCTACAGTGGATCTCCGAAGTCATGCATTTCTGCCAGAACTTGCCCATCATCCTCGTTGGCTGCAAGAAGGATCTCCGCAATGACCCCAAGACCATCGAGGAGCTTAACAAAACTTCGCAGCGACCTGTCTCCGCTGAGGAGGTGAGTTATTTTACTTTCCTTTCAGTCTCAAATGTTAACTCTTCTCCCAGGGCCAGGCTGTTGCCCAGAAGATCGGCGCCGCGAAGTACCTCGAGTGCTCTGCGCGAACACAGGAGGGCGTCCGCGAGGTCTTCGAGCATGCTACGCGTGCCGCATTGCAGGAGCGATCTTCTAAGAGCAAGAAGAGTAGCAAGTGTGTTATTTTGTAATATATAATCACCGAACTCGCTTCTGTATTAGCTTGTCGTGTTTATTTCTTCCACCGTTCCAGTCTGTCCTCTGCCACCGCCTTCCTTCCATCCACTACTCCATGACCTTTATGTGCTTTGTTTTTTGTTTTGTTCCGCTATATATTTTCCTCCATGCCATCACAGCGGTTTATACATAGAGGCAGACAGGACCGGACTGGATTGGACGAGCTTCGCAGTTGCTTTTCATATGAATTTTCCTTGTTTTTGCTGCTGCTGTTAGCCCGTTTCTCGTGTCAGCCTTGTGATGTTTGTGTCCTGTGTTTTATTTGCCTCTTTTTGTGTGCGTGTTCGTCCCCCCGCCTTGCACGAAATTCTTTGCGTCGGTTGTTTTAGGGCAAACTTTGAAATCAATGAAACGAGTTTATCCTTCGCTGGGCTATGTGGACTGCACTTGCTGTAGCTTCGTGTAGTGTGTTCATGTGGTGTATGACACCGTCTGGGCTGTAGAGAACTATACTGAGGGCTCTGACATGCAGATCCTCTCGACCACGCTACACTACTGACAAGACTAGAGGCTTTTTGTGACTGGTGATGAGCTTCAGCAAATACGCGTTCCAAGTTTCTGTGATCGTCTATAAAGCTCGCTCGATCCGTTCACAGAATTCCTCGAACGGATTCACAGCTCTTCTGAAGTCGCTTCTGCTCTCGTTTTTATGCAAAGCTCGAGGATATGGCAGCAGAACTTTGATTGAAGAATTCGTCGTCGACACTGGAAACGAGAGTAGAACGATGATTCCAAGTTACGGTGTGCACCGCGTCGTGCTGCTCTAAAACCTGCGTCTGCTGTATGAGGTCTCTCTATTGGTTAAGACAAGATATCGACTGCGCGAAAGCTACGGTACTATACGTATAAAGGTATTATAATGTTGTTCGCGTTGCTCCGTCGGTTGCTGATTACTACGCGACTTGGTGGCCATGGGTATCCCCTGTTCGGTACGCACAGCCAGACGATTCTATTGCATACGCAGTCTAAACGGACACCAAACGAGCAAGACAGAGACTACAGACCAGGAGCTGCAACGAATGATGTGTGTTAGTGTTCCATTCAGTTTAAATTGATTTATGCTGAACCTCGGAACTGTGTAGAGCCAGCAACTAGACAAGTCAATGGGCGTGAAGGAAAAAATTCGAGCGCTCTGGAAGTTTCAGATATTCCATAGAACGTATCATGCGGTTGGCCAAACATCATCAGAAAAATTGTTCGATGACACTTTGCTGACGTACTTGGCGCTAGGAGCGAAGCTAAGTCAACGGAGACGGAGCCAAAGGGGTAGAATTAGCATGACAAAAACACGTTTGGCAAATTCTACAATAGTAAATTGATTCAACGTGAGAGCATGTGACGTGCTATGGAGTACGACCGCGTATAGTGTTCTTAACGGGGGCCGCGGGTATCACAGGAGAAACACTCATTCCTCGTAGCCGTCTACGGCCCAATGCCTCAACAACATACAGCCCTGTCTAACAAATTTATCGACCACCAGGCCGGACCAGCTTGCCAGCCTGATTCTACATCTGGCGGATTCAGTTGACACCTGACAGCTGTCAATCAATCTTCTTTCGAGCCCAGAGCCCCGAGCCCCTCTACTGCCCCTAGTGCAGGGACCCTGCAGGAACAACAATGGGAACTTAAATTTTCTGGAACTTTCGCGTGAGGCGCACGGATGCTAAAAATTAGCGAAATTAAAACCAAGGAACTCGTTTAACTTTTCGAATGTAACGTGGCTTTCGATCCTCGAAGAACTACTTGCTTGCTAGTACGAAACCATGCGATGTATCGATGCGTACTTGCATAACACTTGCTCGGATAATCATTTACTCTCGTCTTAGTAATTTTCTCACAAAACTGCAAGAAAATTTACTTGCTTATCAGCTCAGCTTCACTAGTCGTGAGTTATTTACAGGGCGAGAGCGCCACGACGCGATCATTTCAAACTATCAACACATCCGGCTCTATTGATCGAATAGACGTTAGTTTATTAGTTCGGAATAAGTTATCCACCAACTATATAGTACTTCTACGCCATGATAACTCCTCGCCAAACTAATAAACTGCGCAATCTGAACAGATTAACACGACAAAAACACAACGTCACGACACAAAAAGAGTGCAATTTTACAGAAGCAGCAACACGCAAACAAAATATGAGCATTTACCCACTGACATTTGGAACTTGAATATAAGTCTAACCCATCATGACATCCCGACGTCCCCATCGGCGTCGAGTTTCCGCTTATTAATCCCCGCTTCCCGCTTCATACGACGGAACTCTGTGATCTGATTCTTAAGCTCCACATTCGGGATCACGTCCTCAAGCTTCAGGGGCATGCGATTAAAGGGATCGGTCGAGTCCGAAAGTAAATGCGACTTAATCGTGGCGCGGTCAATCGACACGCGCGAGGACGGCAGGATAACCGGGTCGTCCATGAGCGTGTACATGAGCGGGTCTAAAAACTCATCGGGGATCTCGCCAAGCTCTTCCTCGCCTTGCTCGTCCGCCGTCTTGGTCGCTTGCACGGTATCCGCAAACTGTGAAAGCGCATCGATGTCCTTTGACGACTTGACTGAGTACTTCCCGAGAATCGACGCCGCGCGAGTAAAGATCTCGCGCCGATATGAACGACCGTCACGCGCGACGGCATGCACAAACGGATCCTCGTGCGAGAGATTGAGATACACGTCTGCGATGTCGGACAGCAGCGCACGCGGATTGAAGTGATATTTTTGCGGGTCCTTGACTTTAAGCCCCGTGCATTTTGGCCCCACCAGCGCGTCAAGGTTGTAGTCCAGCATCGCGGCAAGTCGGTCCACGATTTCCGGAGTCACAAATGCGGCCGGCACGGCCTTGGTGAAAAGCTTGACAATTGACACGGTCTCGTTCGCAAGCGACATGTACGAATTCGCTTGTCGCTCTGCGCCGGACAGATTCTGTTCGCGCTCCTGTCGTTCCTGGGGAGTCAGCGCGCCAACGTTCGTTTCGAAAAGTTCGTCTTGGAGCTTGTGGATCTCCGCCAGCTTCGACAGCGACTCATCTAACAGATATGTCACATCGTTCAACAGCAGTGCGACGAAGCGGACGAAAAACTCCACGTCGACTCTGCTCTCCTGCTCAAGCTTGTCTCGATACACCGGGTTCTCCCAGATAAACTTGACGATTTGTGAAATGTAGTACCGAATGTTGAACTTGTCGTAAAACTGTGAGCTCGCACCCGTCTGCTCGATCTCAATGTAAAACTGCATGAGCATATGGAACAAATGCTCGACCGCAAAGGGCAATGAGTTGAGAGTTTCGCCAAGAAAGCCGAAACGGAAACTCGGCTGCTGCTGCACGCCGAAGAATAATACCTCAATGATCTTCGCTTTCAGGTAGGGGTTTTTTATGTATGATGATGTGCGGATAAACGTCACGGCGAAGGTGACAAGTTCGACATGGGTCTGATCAAACAATAACTGCGGGAAGTGGCGCGAGAAGTAGATGATGAAGCCAGTAATATCTTCCACGAAGTACTCTGGAAGATTCCGGAATTCATCGGGACACGGGCCGGCCAGCGGCAGCGCGATATGCTTTTGTGGGTGTTCGTGGTTTGGATCGACGAGCCGGACGAGCCACGTTGCGAGCGTCATGAGGAACGCAAATGACCGGCCCATGCCTTGCCGGTCCTCTAGTGCAACGTTCAAAGCCTGCTTGTATGCCAGCGCAGTACTCAGCTGCTCGCGCAGCTTGGCGAGCGTGTTATTGAGCATGGCGGCCTGGGGCGAGTTGACCCAGTTCTGCATCTCCGACTCGAGCTTCTGCAGATGCTTCTCCATGTCCTTGATATCGCCTTCCATTCTTGTCAGTGTGTTCATCGATCCTCCAAGGCCATAGTGATGGCATGCAACGTTTAAGTAAAAAATCTCGGAAATGAAATTCGGTGCGCCTTCTACTCGCGTTTCGATGTACTTGTTGAACGCGGTCTGGTCGGCATCAAGTTTGACTTCTTCCTTGATATCGATGCGTGTTGACTTCTTGTAATATAGGCTGTCGATCTTATCAATCTTCAAAAATGTCGCGTCAACAAACGGCTCGGCCAGTTTGTTCAGCACGGCGGTCATGTTAAGCATGAAAGCGTCGGATGAGACCGTCCCTGGCACAATCTGCATTGCACGGCGCTTGTGATTGACGTTCATGGCCGTTGCGAAATACTGGAGCATGGCCTCGCGCGGCTCGGGTCCGGCCTGGATAATCCGGAATACAATATCTTTAAGTTGGTCTTGAATAGCAGCGAGCTCTGTCCGCAGGCCGGTAACCGCGGACGAGACCTCGGATGCCGGGCGGTCCTTAATATGTGAGAAATATAGGTTTGCAACTTTTGTCTGCCGAAGAGTTAGTGGCGTGCGAGTAGTAAAGTCTGCAGTACAGAAACTCACGTCTACTGGAGAAATGCGGAGGAAAGGGCCTAGGAGGGTAAACATTTCAATGTTGCTTGCAGCAATGCCTTGAGGCAAGAATAGGGGCATGGTAGTGAACAATTTTGAGACTTCCTTGAATTCGACCAATGACCGCATGGCCCGGAAGTATGGTTGGTAGGAGTCCGCCATTGTAAGAGCGCGCAGCTTAGTACTCAAGTTCTCTAGTGTAGGCGTGATGAGCTCTGAGAGTGTCTCATCTTCGGCTGCGCGTAGAATCATGGCCTTCAGAAACTCAGCGGGAACGAAGCGAAGAGAATCCTCTTTCTCAATGAGGAACTCAGAGAGGTCGATGGGGAACTCGATGCCGCACATGTCGGGTGTGCTGATGGCGAGGACAGCATATCCGATGCTGAGACGGCGCGCGTCGGCTAGGACAGCGAGCTTTTGGTCGCGCTTGGGGTCTGAACTCCGGACTGTACGCGCTGTCGTGTCTATCCGGCGCCAAGAAGTGAGGAGGTACTCGAATGGGTTGGCGATAGGGATGGTAGTGAGCCGCGAGAAAAGAGCTTGGTCAAGGGTGTCGATAGAGAGAGCAGGCTCTGAGTTGTGTTAGTCGGCAAACCAGATAGGAAGCAGGTATGCCATACCACCGCCGTTCTCACTGATCTCGGCCGCAAGATCTTCCAAGTACACGGCGTCGCTGCCAGACTCGACGGGCTGCACACAGATGAGTCAAATTGAAAAAAACAATCCTGTAAAAGGTTATATACCTTTACGGTGACATCGAAAACCCTCTGAAGAGTGGAATCGGTCCAGGTCGGGAGATCGACGGTCGGCCGTGGGGAAGCAGTGTGTTGCTTGGTTGGGGCAGGAGAAGCAAGAGAACTGGTCGACAGGTTTCGGATAATACTGATTGTTCGCGGCGCTGGAGTGGAGCTCCCGCTCGCGGGATCGCCTAGCGCGCTGAAGGGATTCGCGCCTGCACTGGCAGGAGTGGACGGGCTTGGAGCTGCGCTCGGGCCGGGAGTCGTGGTTGCCGAGTGGTCGGACGAAGGCGTTGCGGCCGCGGACCGGTCGCGGGCCGGACCTTGCAATTTTGCTAGGCGCTTGCGTCGGATCTGGGGCGAGTCAGCGGCGAACGCGATGTCGCGGGAAGTCGCGAGAAGGAGGTCACCCGCAGTGAGGCACGTACCACTTCTGCATCATCGCTCATGCTGGAAGATCTGGGCAGAGACGAGCGGGAGGAGAAGGCGCTGGTGAGAAAGCACCCGAATTGCGCTGATTAACAGAGTAATGCGGAAGATGATCGATGTGATTTTGTGGGCGTTTGGAGAACAGGGCAGCCTGGGGTCTCTGAAGGCGAGCCACAGCGGCTGCTTTGTTCGTGATGATCGCAGCAGTGTACAGGCGGCGCGCGCACACGCCGCGCGACGGTTAGAGCCGCAAATCGCGCGCCAAGCGGTCCTGCGACAGGCAGGACGCGCATCGGCTGCCCACGGAGCGTCGATTACGAACGAAGCGTGAGCTATCGCGAGAGCTACGGGGTGCGGACGCGCGCAGGCGGCCTGCCGGCGACGTGAAGCGGGGACGGCAGTTGGCGGTTGGCGTTGTGCAGCCGTGCCTCCATAGTGAGGCCCCGCTTCCACGCGTCCAGCACACTGCACCAGCCCACACGAGCTGCAGACACTAACAGCAGTTTCTATGCTCGCAGAGGGCGCCGACTGCATTCAAACAATCACTGAACACGAAAGATCATAACAGTAGCGACGCCCCTGCACAGATGCGGCATAACCGCGGCGCCGCGCGGCAGCTGCGCCGCCGCGTGCTGGTGTACACGCGTGATCAGCCGCGCCGGGCGCAGGCCGCAGCACGCACGGCCGGCGCCAGAACCTATCAAGACGGCTCTCCGCCGGCCTGCTCACGTCGTCGTCGTCGCATTCCTCCCTGTGCTCCCGGCATCATCTTCTCTCTCCCATTCTCTCTCTGCCCGCTCGTCCATCCGGCGTGCGCGTGAATCTGCATCGCTCTGCCTCCTGCCTGCCGCTCTACTGTGAGCTCGCGTTTTGGGCCGCGGCCGGGCTCTTACGTTACTACCCCCGGCGCTCCCCCTTCTCGGCACCCTGCACGACCGTCCCTTCCTACGATGCCGCATTTTATCGTGTGCTAAGCCCAGATCCGATTCCTGTGAGGCACGCGACGACGCCAGTTTTGTTTCCTCTTTCCTTCAATCCTCACGGTACATAATTACGACACACAACGCGTACACCACCTATGCATACACCGCGCAACGTTTGATTTTTCAGCCCTCTCGCACATATCCGTCACAAGACCACGCACGGCCCATGGTACGGGACTGATCTGTTGCTTTTGCGTGCGCCAATGGATGTTATTGAAGCGGTAGCAAAGCCCACGAAGGCTGTGGCTGTGGCGGTGGCGGCGGCGACCGCGCCGCCTACGCCTGTGCCGTCCAGCACAGCGAGCTCCGCCCCGGTAACCCCAGGCGGCGGTATCCGAATCATGCGACGTGAGACGCCAATTCAGAACGATGCAAGCAGCGAGGCGTCGAGTGCCACAAACGACTCGCAGACCCCCGGGACGACTTCGGCCGAGTCGTCGACCACCGGCGGAAGCGGCCGCATGACGACGACCTTTGAGGAGCGCACTGCCGCGTACGAAGAGGCACGCAAGCGAATCTTTAAGGATTTTAACGAACTTTCGGTGTCGGGATCGGACGACGAGGGCGACGCCAGCGAGCATGCAGCCTCGGAGCAGGCGCATAATGTCGGAGCCACCGGCAGTGGCTCGAGGGCCGGAGTAGATGCCGGCGGGGATGTCCGCAGAGCCGAGGATGACGAGGATGACGACTTTCCGCGACGGTCGCAGTATTTCCCGACAGGCCCCAACGGCTACTACCAGGCCCTTCCCACGCCGTACGCAAATCAGGGCACGACTTATGGTGGGAATAGTCCTGGCTACGGCTACGATATAGCGTCGCCGGGGGGAATGCAGTATGGACAAAGTGCGCACGGCGGCCGGCCATATCCATATAATTCAGCATATATGCCCGCACAAGGCGCGTCTATGTATCCTGTGATTTACGACCAGATGCCAGGACAGCAGCAGCAGCAGCAGCAGCAGCAGCAGCGATCATGGCAGCAGTATTATGTTGCGCCGTCTCCACCCCTTCAGCCGCAGCAGCAGGTGCAATTGCAGCAGACAACTCCACTTTCGTTGCAACAGCAGTACAGCATGCCGTTTGGTGTTGCTAGCATGCCGACGGCGCACTACCCACACGGACAGGATCCGCACGGCGGTGTGGAGCAGGAAGGCTTGCAGCGCCGAGGATTCGTGGGACGATATTCGCACGCTACGCCGACAGGTCCTGCCGCGAAGCAATATGGTCGGCAGCCGTACATGCCAACGGGAGCGCCAGTCTACGCGGGACCGGGAGCAGCGTACCAGCAGCAACAGACTGTGTACCCGCAGATGCGCCAGCAGCCGCCGCAGGGGTATTTTCCGCAACCTCAAGGTCCACTATCGCAAGCAATTGATCAGCCGAGCGGCGGTCAGGGCGGAAAGCCACTCGGATTTCAGTACGCGCCACTGCAACCATACGCTGCCCAAGGCGCGTATGGTTGGAAGGGCGGCTACGGCGGGGCTGGACATGTCATGGGAGCCGTGCCCGCATGGCAGCAGCAACAGCAGCAACAGGCGGGATTGCAGACGGCGAGCTTTGGCGGTGTCGCAAAGCCGAACGGCGGTGCATACTATGGGAATGGGAAAAATGCGAGCTACAACGCACAGGCAGGCGGCAAGGCGTACTATGGACAGAGACCGCAGTACCAGACATGGGGAAGTGGTGCGTCGCAGACAGTAGCGGCAGCGACTCCTGCATCGACGACATCGACGATCTCGTCTCCAACGACGCCAACTGCGGGTTCAGCCACATCAGTAGACGACGGCAAGTTTGGGGCGGATGCAACCGATCGTGCGGACCTAGGAGCATCGCCAGCGCCATCGCCAGTGGGTGGGGATCAGCAAACAGACGAGTGTACGGTGGACAGAGACCAAGGGCCTGGTACAGCACCGGCGCGCGTGGGCAATGCGCCGACAGAGGCGGGCACAGCCACGGGGAACACAAAAGCAAACACGAAGGCAGCGGAGCCGACGGAGGCGCGATGATAGTGGAGTCTGTCTGCGCGGCGAAGAGCACGAGAGAGGCATGCAATGTTTGCGGAATGGATAGCAAAATAACGAAACGGGCTGCCGCAGCAGATGTCAGCAGCCCTTGGCAGGCATGTGTTTGATTACAGCAATGAAGACGAACAAGCTCGCAGACCCGCACTGAGCAGGTGGGCTGTGACATTATTACAGACAGCGCGCGGCTGAGCGCTATCCGAGCACTCCACATGGCGCATTTGCAGCCCTGCCTGGCCTCTTCTATTTCCCAGAATAGCAAGCAGGAGGCGTGTTAGTAGCCTGGCAGTTGATGTAGAGCGCTGGAGAAAACAACCAGCAGCGAGCTGGTGCTGGTAACGCAGCGCAGCTGTGGAACCACGCTCCTGCGGACAGGCAGCGTGCCAGCATGAGCAGGGTCGGAGATTATCGCAACAAAGGGCGGACCGAGAGGGCAAACCGGAGTAAAAGAATCGCAAGCAAGGTGGCGAAGACAGCGCGCATTGTGAAAACGGTCCTCTAAGCGAAGGCAGCGGGAGATGAGGAGCAGGGGCGCGCCTCGCCGCGAGGAGCTGCGGCGCGCCCTGTCGCGATCTTGCTCTAGATTTCTGTACTGCGCTGCATTCGGCACCACGCCGCAGCGCTGCTGGGTCTTCCCTGTGCTGCTGCATCGCCGCGGGGAGGACGTTTAGCTGGACGATGGCAGCGGCCGCGATGCAGCGGGGAGAAAGCGCAGCGTGCGGCGCAGCGCGGCTGTGCAGGGGCTGTAGGGCGGGTCGGGTCGGCGGACCCGAAGGTGCACGCGACGGCCGGGCGGGCCCGAGTTAAAGTGCGCAGGCACCAGCCGCACTGGGGCGCTGTCAAGCAGCGGCGTGGGAACGAGGATCCCGATTTTCGTGGAGACGACGCGACGAGAACCGCGCAGGAACGAGCAGAAGAACGTGCACGAGTCGCTGCCCCGCGCGCGACGCGTCTGGTTCTATATATCGCCGCCGCGCCGCCTCACCAACCATCGCCTCGGCAACCGTTCCCACCCGTCTACCCCGCCCACACTCCACCCGCCGCGTCCGTCAGCAGCCCGCCGTTCGTTGTTCTCCGTTCTCCTCCGCTCACACGCCGTCTGTCTCTCATCCCGCTGCTCGACGTCTTCCGCTTCCCTCTATCCCGCAGACTCCCCCCTCTCTAACTGCCCGTTCTGCACCAAGTGCCACACCCACCATGCAGCACAACCAACAGAAGCCGAAGCGCTCCGAGGACGCGCACCCACCGCACCGGCAACAGCCCGCAGTTGCCCACGGCGGTGGCAGACGTGCGAGTTCGAGCGCAATCGCATACGCGCCGCTCACACCAGACACGCCGCCCGAGGACGACAGCAGATCACCGTTGGCATCTACTGCAGCAGAGTCCGCCGCCCAAGCGTCGCCTACCGAGGCGTCCAAGACCACCGGCCCTTCTTCCGCGGACAAGAAGGTAGATGGAAAGGAACCGGAAATCGTCCGCAGACGAACGCGCACTGGATGCATGACATGCCGGAAAAGGTAGCCTCCATATCTGCTCTGGCCCAGATGTGCTTGCTGACAACCGACAGGCGCATCAAGTGCGACGAGAACAAGCCAAAGTGCTCCAACTGCATCAAGTCGCGACGCACGTGCGAGGGCTACGTGCAGCGCCCAGACTACCGCAGCGAGTACTTCCGTCTGCGCTCTATCATGCCGCCGGGCGACCCTGGCGCAGCTGCCGGGCCCAATCCCGGGTTTGCGGGGTACTTACCCCAAGGCATGGTTCCCTACCAGCAGTTCCTGAATCCGTTTATCGGCTCGATTCCGCCGGATCAACTGTACGCAGCCTCGAATTTTTATGCGGCGGCCGCGACTGCAGCTGCCGCGGCGGCGGCTGCTGCCGCTGTTGCGAATGGCGGCACGAACGGCGCGGAGCAGGCATCGTCGAATCCTAGTCACCAGCAGTACCGGGCTTACTATGACACCGCCGCGGGATCTGGATACCACGGACAGTATGCACCGGCCCCAGCCCATCCCGGTGGGGGTTACATGTATCCTGTGTACAACGGACGCTCGCCGCCATTTATGCCGTATCTGCAGGCGCCGCTTGCACTACCATCGCAGCCTCATCCACCGCAGGCGCCAGTTTCTGCAGGCAGCTCGGCAAGCACCACACCAACCAGCGAAAGTCACGGGATGCAGTCTTCAGGATCGTCGTCGTCGTCCTATGCTCGTAAGTCCTCATTGTGGTGCACGCGCCGATCCTAGAATCGACTAATTTTGACCTTCATTGCAAGCTAATATACCAAGAATGGACCACGTCTCTGTTGTCCTCCACGGCGTCGACGCCCTGGACGCCGAATCTGCATTCTCAAGCATATTCGGGATACCCTCTGAATCCACCGTCTATTCAGACATCCCCCCCGCTTCCAGCGCCACCACAGCAGCAACAGCAGACTATGCCTACTTTAAGAACGAGCATTCAGGCTAGTAACATCACCGATGAGGCCGACATGTACGTTTCGATGGAGGACTACGCCGTGATGCCGCATCTGATTCCGTCGCTGTTCTCGCCGCCCGCACCGATCACGGTGACACCCGCCTACGGCGCGGCGTCATTTTGGGCGTTGACAGACTACAGGCCCGATCCGTGGCAGTCGCCCCTGACACACCCAGCCGCGCAACAACTGTTCCGCCACTTTGTGCATGTCATCGCGCGGCAGATTAGCTTGTTTGAGCGACACGTTCCGGAGCCGGAGCGACTTGTGCTGATTGCAAGCCAGCAGATGCCGCAGACAAAGCTATTTCAAGAAAGCAATATTTGGACATACCACATCCCAATGATGGCGCTGCAGTGTCCCGCTCTGCTGCACGCGATCCTTGCACTGTCGGCGATGAGTCTGTCGGAACTGTCGCAGTCCACGAACCGACGCGCATCACTGCTGCATTATCACATCGCGATCCGGCGACTATCGCATGCGCTGCAGGTGCAGCAGCGACAAGACAGCGGTGCAGATGAAGATCTACCGATATTCGCGGCAACACTGTTGCTCGCATTTTACGAGACCATGACGGGCGAGCATGACATGTGGGCGCGACATTTAGAAGGCGCAAGCAACATGATCCGGCGGCTCGACATCGAGGAGTTCTTGCGGGATCTTGCGATTACCGACGGCGATGACGACAGTAGAGTGGAAGATAGTGAAAGCCGTACGCGCCTGCGACGCCGAATCGACGCCGAGACACGGCGCGATTTGATGGCGTTCTTCCTGCGCATGGAAATCATGCAATGTGTCGCCAACGACGGCGCTCCATTTTTGGAGGTCGAGTTCTGGGACGCGATACCCAAGCGTGGATCCGCGTCCGGCGAGAGCGATCTCGACAGGGCGCTGTGGTATTATGATGACATGGCTAAGACCGCCGTGCGGGTTGTGTGGTTTGTGCACCGCGAGAGCGAGCGCAAGCGCGGACGCACGCCGGAGTGGACTGCCGCAGACGCGGCCGCGGAGTGGGAGTCCCTGAACGAGGAGCTGAGTCGCGGAATCGCGGAGTTTGAAGCCACATGGTCCGCGACGACGGCAATAAGCGCGACGATGACGCCGTACGGCCCACCGATTCGCTTCAGTAGCGCGGCCGCGTCGGTGATCCGCATATATCTGGATCTGTGGACAGTAGCGCTACTGCGGAACCATCCGATGCTGACGACCCTGCCGGCGTTTAAGGTCGGGCTGATGAATGTGGCGGCAGTTGCGCAAAGAGCAGAGCCGTTCTGCGTATTTATGCTACGATGCATCGCCGGTATTCCCAACGGCGAGAAGCCTAGCCGGATTCTTCCGTTTGAGCGCCATCCCCAGCCGCAGCAGATGAAGGTGTCGCCCGACAACTTTGTTATACTGGGCAGCAGCGCCGGCGGTGCGACGGGGACGGCGACGGGGCTATCGTGGGACTATGTCAGCACGCGCGTGTACATGTCGACGCCGCTACTATTTGCGGGCGTGCAGGTACGGGATGCAGACGCGCAGCAGTGGGTGCTTGCGCAGGTGGGCGAGATACACGCGGTGACGGGATGGCGATCCGCGATAGTGATTTCGCGAGGCTTGATGGCGATGTGGGGACGGACAAATCCGGGGGGGGCAGTAGCAGCAGCGGTTGTGGGGTGAAGATGGCGGGGCAGTCGTACATGCATAAGATAATGCAACTTGGGCCATGGCCAGCTGACGGGCGCAGAAGCTCGCGATGGATTACGGTTGACAGCGGCGCGTGCCGTAGGCGGGAGGAGCGCGGTGGCGGTGCGCCGATCAGCCACGACGGGTCAGACCCCAACACGACGCCGCGCCACAGCGCGTGCGGGAAGAAAACAGGAAGCGCGCTTGGCGGGAGCGTCGGGGCGGACGGTCGTGCGCCGAGAGGCGAGGCAACGGGGGCCTCTTGCGCGGGCACGCCTGCGGCCGGCCTACCCCGGTCGTCGGGCGGTAAGCGGCGCATACACGCAGAGCGCGACGCGAGGACGGGC
Source organism: Limtongia smithiae (assembly GCF_038497785.1). Taxonomy (NCBI): domain Eukaryota; kingdom Fungi; phylum Ascomycota; class Lipomycetes; order Lipomycetales; family Lipomycetaceae; genus Limtongia; species Limtongia smithiae. Next base: position 670,090 of record NW_027117625.1, read on the forward strand.
TCACGCGCCTTGAACACTATTGCAAGTGGGTGGTGACGGGCTGTGAAGTCGGACTGGCCAAACTCGCGATGGTGCCGGCGACAAGCACGCGGCCGGTGAGACGTGTCTCTAGCGTCGTACGAGTAGCGGCGCGGCACAGCTTTGAGCGCATCGAAAATGCGGTCCTCGTTCCGCCCAGCGCGGTATCCAGTGTGGCGGCTGCCCACGCAGCACGTGAGTGTTAGCTGCAATGGGTCGCGTACCGGCATGTGATACGGATCACGGCGCTCACCCATGGCTCACACATCACCGCCGTTCTTCTTCTCCTTCCCCATCGCCGCGTCCGCCATCCCAGCTCACCGGCCACGCGCACCGCACTCGCCGACGTTCGCTCCGCAGTACCACGACACACTCCGGGCTGGCCATCGAGGCACAACACCATGCTACGATCCGCTTCCCCATAGGTTTCTGTCCGGCTCTCTTCCCGATCAGTGGCCGGTGCTGCCCGCGACGAACCTTTCCCCCTCAGCGCCTTCTCCGCGTGCGCCGCGCACGCAGCTACAAATCGCGCGCCACCACACCGCTGCGCGGACTCTTGTGCGCTGCACTCACTTGCAGCAATGGCCGCGCCTGCTGTCGCCGCCGCTGTCGCCGCGCCTGCAGTCACGGACGCTCCCGACCTCTACGTGCGTGCGCTCTACGACTACACCTCACACGAGCCGTACTCGCTCTGCTTCAATGCCGGCGACATCATCGCTGTATGCATTCAGCTCGACAGCGGCTGGTGGGACGGCCGGATAGGCAGGCGCCGTGGATGGTTTCCAAGCAATTATTGCCAGCTGCTCGCGGCAGACGAGGTCGACGCCGTGCTAGCACAGCAGGCGGCGAGATGGACCTCCGACGACGACGATGAGGACGATGATGATGATGCAGAAGAAGAGGACGAGGAGATCGATGGGGTTATTCTCGATGGCGAAGAGGAAGAGGATGGATCTAACGAGGACGACGAAGCCGACGACACCGATCTCGACGGTGTTGCTTCTGCAACTGCTGCCCTCCACATCGTGGACCCCATCGCCGACATCCAGACACAGCCATCCTCACAGAGCACAGCGCGGGAAGTAAGTATTGGGTTCCTTTCATTCGAGTGTCCACTCTCTAAACTCAACCCAGCCGAGCGTATCGCACACCCCGATCGTCACCGTCCCTTTCGATCCCAACCAGCAGTTCACATGGGATGATCTACAGAACGCCGTCTTTGCCTGCACCGAGAACATGGTCGACGCAATCCATCACGCCAACACCAAGCTGTACCGCTCCCGCCTCGACAGCATCCTCGATGCCCTATCCGCTGTGATGACTGCAGCAGGGTTTCCCGGATTCACAGTCTCGCTCACCGACAAACATTTTTTCCATCCTTTCCAACAACTCATGACAGCGCTCAGCCACATCGAACTCTACATCGAACTCTCCTCGTCCTCTGCTACTCCGCCCACCGCCACTACTCCAGTAGCCACCCCCTCCGCTGTCGTCGAAACCACTGCTGCTGACGGTCCCGTCACGATCAACCCAGAAGCTGAATGTGACCGCGTCGTCGCCGCAACTGCGCGTTTCGTTCTCGCCGCGCGCAAGCACAAGCCACAACCTCCCCCGCGCCTATTCCCCGGCTTCCTCGAAAATGTAGTCGTCGGTGGGAGCTGGAATGGTAACGGCATCTTCTCTGGGGCGAACGCGGTCGCGTCGACCATGGCGACGACAATGCTGTCGGCAACGGCGTCCCGGTCAATGAATACCACGGCGACAACCACAGCAAGCTCGTCATTTGCGTCGCAGAACTCGACGTCCTCGTCGTCATTTGACAATATGATATGGGGAAACCAGCGCAGCCGGCAGAGCTCGGTCGCGTCGACGTTTTCTGTCAACCTCGATGATCAGTTCCTCGAGGTCGAAGATTCACAGCGTGTCGCCATCACAGCCCTGCTACGTGAGGTTGCCGCATCGCTTAACCCGAAGAGCACAGACGTGTTAGACAGAACCATATTTGCGCAGAAAATTCTGAAGCTCATGGACCTCGTGCGCCAGTATCTCACTTTGATCGAGTCACTTGATCTCAGCGCTCTCTCGAAGCCGCTCTCTCCAAGTGTTGGAGACTTCAACGATGCAAAGCAAGGCATCTACGACGCCGTCGCTGGAATTTTGCTCGCTTCGCAAGACCTCTCTCGGTCCATCACCGAGTCGTCTACCGAAGTGCCACTGTCTAGCGTTAACTGCGTGCGCAGCGCTACGAAGGATCTAGACCGTGCGCTACAAAGTGTCACGTTCCCGATGCAGTTCCTCGTGGAAGAGAAGGCTCTCCGGGACGAAGCACGCTCAGATTCCATTCGGCCGCCAAGCACGATCAAGAGCTCAACTTCAAAGCATCAACAGCAGCAGCCCTCACCGTCGCCGCTGGCCTCACGAGCGCTGACGTCCGTGATCAGTAGCGACTACGAGTTGAGTGAACAGCGCAGAGCAAGCCAGTCCAGTGCGAACTCGTATCTGGACGGCGTCGATGACGACGGCGGGCCGGATTCGTCCAGCATCAGTTTTGGCAGTGGCGGGTTCCCGACGACAAAGTCTGAGATGAAGCTGAAGTATTTCTTTGGCAACAACGGGCCACCTCGGGCGTATTCCGTGTCTGGCGGCGGTCGCGAGGGCAGTGAGGATATGCCGTGGTTTTTGCGGAGCGAGCATGAGGACGAGCTTGTGTACGATAGTCGCGGATCTGTCAAAGGCGGTACGGTGGAGGCGCTGCTAGAGCGATTGACGTCGAACAATTATCTCGATACGTCGTTCAACACAACGTTTCTGCTTACCTATCGCAGTTTTACGACTTCGCGAATCCTTTTTGAAATGCTTGTCGAGCGATTCAATTTGCAACCACCAGAGGGCCTTACGGAAGATGAGTTTGATCAGTGGATCGAGCGCAAACAAAAACCTATCCGACTGCGCGCGTTCAACATCCTTAAGATCTGGCTCGAGCAGTACTGGGCCGAGCAGCACGACAGCCAGTTTGACGAGGACGAAAAAGCATCTCATGACGTGCTTGTCTCGATCGGCGAGTTCACGCGGATGCTTGCGGAACAGCGCTTTCCCGGCGCAGCAGCGCTCGCAAAGGTAGTGCGGCAGCGCTTGCAGGGTCGTGAGGTGGTGAAGCGTGTGATTCCTACTGTGGGTACGACCTCGCCACCGCCGGTGCTGCCAAAGCGCGGGCTCAAGAAGCCAAAGTTCACGTATATCCCGCCGATTGAGTTTGCGCGGCAATTGACACTTATTGAGAGTATTTTGTTCAGCAAGATTAAGCCGTCGGAGTGTCTGAGTCGCGCGAAGGCAAACAGTCATAATCGCATGAAAACACATGCGGCGGGGTCTGACGAGCAGAATATTACGGCGTTGATTCATTATTCGAATCAGTTGACCAATTATACCGCGCATTTGATTCTGTCGCAAGAGGATGTGAAGAAGCGAGTCGGTGTGATCAAGCATCTGATCTTGGTTGCTGAGGTATGTGATTTTTTCTTGGGCTTGTGGCTCGTCAGCGACCTGACCGCTTTAACAGGAATGCCGAGCGCTGCATAATTTCTCATCGATGACTGCGATTTTATCGGGCTTGTACTCTGCGACGATTCACCGGCTTAACAAGACCTGGGAGCTTGTGCCGCACAAGTTTCAGGTGCAGCTTGACAGTCTGAATCGGCTGATCGACTCGACACGGAACTTTGGCGAATACCGTGCGATGCTGCATCTGATCAGTCCGCCGTGTGTCCCTTTCTTTGGAGTGTATCTCACTGACCTGACGTTCATCGAGGATGGCAACACGAACTACCTGTTAATGTCGCCGGTGGAGAATACTACGTCGACGGACCCCACCGACGGCGGCAACCAACACACCGGGACGGACCGTACCGTGCGCGAGGATATGATCAACTTTTCGAAGCGCACGCGCGCGGCGGAGGTGATTCGGGAGATCAAGCAGTACCAGTCCGTGCCGTACGCGCTCAAGACGGTGCCGGAGCTGCAGGATATGATCCGCGAGGGGCTCTCAAACGCTCCATCGCTCGAGACGTTGTACGACATGTCACTTATGATCGAGCCGCGTGAGCGTGGTGACGATGATAAGCTGTCGCGGATGCTGCAGGAAAGCGGGTTGTTGTAGTTCCATGTGTTTGGGCAGGTGTTTCCTATTTTTGTGTATTGGGGCGTTTTCACAGCTTGGATCTCTTTTTGGCGTTTGTACACTTCTGTGTAGCTGTTGACTAGGCAGATAGAACTAATTGAGAGCGGATGTACGATTATGTGAATGCCCATACATGACTAATAGTTGTGCGGGGGGTTGAGCGTGTGTGTCAAAAATGAGAGGCCGCGATGCTGCCGGCGAAGTAAACTTCGTTATGGGGTTTGTGTGACCAACTCATTTTTTTGAGCAGCATCCACTTGCGCCTACTCTATTGGTGTTTATGTTGTTGCGCTTCTACATACAGCAGGAAAACTTGAACCGCAAGAATGCTCGATATTTATATGTTTCTCGAAGAGCGAGGGGGTAACCCCGAGGCGATCCGGCAATCGCAGCGCGCGCGCGGCGATTCGGTCGAGGTTGTCGACGAGATTATTAAGGAGTACAAGGAGTGGACTAAGAGTATGTTTATTCAATTATGATGGAGCATTTGAGAAGGACATGTGGGAACTGACTTGAATCATTAGTCCGTTTCGATCTTGACGAGTTGAACAAGCAGCAGAATAAGATCCAGAAGGAGATTGGACTGAAGTACAAGGTGCGTGTTAGGCATGGTTTGTGCGAATACAAGATTGTTCTGACCAATTGTGGATAAATAGGCTAAGGAAGACGCGTCGGAGCTGCTGAAGCAGAAAGAGGAGCTGGCCACGAAGAAGGCGGAGCTGATTGAGCTCGAGAAGACGACCGAGACCGGCATGCGGGCGAAAGTGAACAACGTCGGCAACCTTGTTCACGAGTCCGTTCCTGTCAGCATGGATGAGGTATGTGTTTTTGCTCTGCCTATACACCGTGTCTAACAGGTGCAGGCCAACAATGAGGTGATCCGGAAGTGGACGCCGGAGGGCGTGACGGTCGAGACGCGCGACTGCCTCTCGCACCACGAGGTGCTCACGCGCCTGGACGGCTACGACCCCGAGCGCGGGGCGAAAATCTCGGGTCACCGCGGCTTTTTTCTGCGCAACTACGGTGTGTTCCTGAACCAGGCGCTGATCAACTACGGTCTGAGCTTCCTCGTGTCCAAGGGCTACGACGCGCTGCAGGCGCCCGTAATGATGAACAAGGACGTGATGGCTAAAACCGCGCAGCTTTCCCAGTTTGACGAGGAGCTGTACAAGGTCATTGACGGCGAGGACCAGAAGTACCTGATCGCGACGTCCGAGCAGCCGATCTCGGCGTACCACTCAGACGAGTGGTTTGAACAGCCGTCAGAACAACTGCCGAAGCGATACGTCGGGTACAGCTCATGCTTCCGGCGTGAGGCGGGTTCGCACGGTAAGGATGCGTGGGGCATTTTCCGCGTCCACGCGTTTGAGAAGATCGAGCAGTTTGTCATCACCGAGCCGGAGAAGTCGTGGGAGGAGTTCGAGCGGATGATTGCTCACTCCGAGGAGTTTTACCAGTCGCTCAAGCTGCCCTACCGTGTCGTGGCGATTGTGTCCGGTGAACTCAACAACGCTGCCGCCAAGAAATACGATCTCGAGGCCTGGTTCCCGTTCCAGGGCGAGTACAAGGAGCTTGTTAGCTGCTCCAACTGCACCGACTACCAGTCCCGTAACCTCGAGATCCGATGCGGCATCAAGAAGCTCAACCAGCGGGAGAAGGTCTACGTGCATTGCCTGAACTCGACTCTTACCGCGACCGAGCGCACCCTGTGCTGCATCCTCGAGAACTACCAGACGGAAGATGGCTTCAAGGTGCCGGAGGTGCTCCGGAAATGGATTCCCGGCGAGCCCGAGTTTATTCCGTTCACAAAAGAGTTGCCAAAGAACACCACGTCGCAAAAGAGAAAGTAGACCCGCCCCACTGTTGGTTTTGTTGCGTTTGAATAGTCTACACAAGTATGCTGTTTACACTAGGAAATAAACTTGTATGCTACTTTATTGTACAATGTAACTATTATTTACTTCCGCTCTTGTCGGTACACGTCACACGCAACTGCAATCCATGTAAGACACTGCTCGATGGCATACACGTCCTTGTCCCGAAGTTCAACCAGAGCTAACACGGCTGCCTTGTCCTGCTGTCGCACCCCCTGCGAATTCGCCAAGCCCTGTGTGGCATACGAGTCATGTTTCCGACTCCGCAAGTATCGCGCAATGGCATCCATAAACTGGTCGCGCCGCCGCGGAGACACATACCGCGGGTCCGCGATGATGCGGCGCATGAACCCTGCCCATACCGCGTCGTGACCGGGAGAGACGGTAGTAGCGAATGTGACGGCGTCGACGAGCTTCGAGAGTACAAGTTTATTGTCTGTCGGTGCGCGGAAGAATGTGTCTGCGTAAAACAGCAGGAGCCATTGATAGAATGTCCACGCGGAGGTATCGCTTGCATGCGCGAAGCACCATTTTTCGATTTTACGTATAATCGCGGACTCCATGAATATAGGTGCGGTGTGGTTTGTGGGCTTTGAACCGTCCATCAAAGAGGGGTATAGGTGGAGTGAGGAGGTGTAGATGATGGAAAAGAACCAGCGCGCATAGTTCCACGAGTAGTAATTCATGGGGTGATATTCCGCAGCGAAGAGCACCGCCTGGAGCTCTGCATGACACAGACTTTCAAGCGCACGAGTGGCTGCTGTTGCCTCAGCGTCGGGGAATGACAATGAAGTAGATGGCGGCAGAACAGCGTTGAGAGCGATTGGCAATAGTAACTGCACAAGATGTTGCCGGTAGTGCCATAGAAATGGTGATTTCGAGTGCTTTTGTAGCCGCGAGGTGAGGAGTGTTGTGAGGATGTTGTATTCGCGCTCAATAAGTGCGTGCTGATGGGGCTTATTTTGAAAACGCGGGGCGGGGTGTTGCAGACGACGCTTGCTATGTGACGAACGAGCGTTAGTAGTGAAGAAGAGCAATGTAGGAGCAGATCACATACCGCGCGTTGACCGCGGTTAGATTCTCGCTGGCTACTAACAGCAAGACGAGCGATGTGCAGTCGATTTCGTCGTCATCCTCATCGGTTACCGTAATGCCTGTTGTTTCTTCTCCTATCAGCCTTGACCCAGCACATGTATTGCAGATTAATATTGCAGATCAGAACACGTACGACGAACGCGCTCATAAAACGCATTATGCGCGTACTCGAATGCTGTAAATAATATATTTTTTGGCACACCAACAACGTGTTCGCTCGTGACGACGAGAAGGGGTAGATATGCGCGGTCATACGTATCGTCCACACCATTGTCGCTCAGTGATGGTGGTGAAGCTAGAATCTCGACTGCTTTGCTGCATATCTTGTCAGTGTGTGCGACTTGCACAAACAGCAATACCCCATACATATTTAAATCTGTCAGCGCCCGATGTAGTAAGCGGCAGTACAGCTTGCCGTCCATCGCGGCCATAGTACCACTGCTGTTCGCACGGTCGCGATCGATGGTGGTGATCAACGGAGCAGCGTAGAACTCGCCGCCTGAGCCGCGGCGTCTAAGTTCTCACCGCTTTTCATCACGCCCATCTTGCATCACGACCATCTTACGCCCACCATAACAACGGGAACGTATAACACTATTGCAACACGGAATAATTACGCGCATATCACACAGCAGTTGAACACACACGACGTACACGCGCCCGTTTCAAGATGCAGCGCTACAACTCCTCCTCCGCGTCGTCGCCGTACTCAACCCCTCCCATATCCCAACAAATTCCCCTTGGCGCCGGCTACTACCAACCCCTGTCGAATCAATATCCGCCGTATTCCAATATGCCGACGAATTCAAACTACTCTCGCGCCGGCTCGACCTCGCATCACCACCCGCCACAACCACAACTCTCCCTCCCACCACCGCCCTCCCAGACCGCGGCCACGTATACAGCGCCGCCGCCGAGCACGTTCACGCTGCCAGATTACATCACGGAGAAGATTCCGCCGGAGACGGCGGATTTATTTCAGCGGGACGAACACGGCAAGTTGCTCTGGTTCAGCGTGCCGCCGGTCGACGCGATGCACGTCGTTTCACAGCAGAATATGCCGGCACGCGGACAGATGTTGGGACATTCGCTTGAGTTTCTCGCGAAACGCGCGGAAATTATCGAGAAGCGCAAGCGCAGGGCAGCGGAGCGCGACATGATTTTCGGCAAGAAGGCGTCGTTTTCTCCTAGTTAATGGACACGCCAAAAATCAACACAATTTGTACTTTTAGCTTGTATACTAATCAATCTTCATAATCATCACATCCAACAGTCCCCTCCTCTGTATTTACACGCACGACATATCGTCACAAGAGTTCACTTTGCGCGTGTCGATATGGTCTGTCCTAAATAACAAGAGCAAATTGTTAAATCACGCATTATAAGAACACTGACAATGCCATCTCTGCTGTCTTTGCACTCGTGAATTCTTTCGGATTCAGACGATACTAGAATCAAACCTATCGCAACATTGGCACGACGCGACGTCGAATGAGAGTAAAATCCGTTGATATACTGATTGATGCTGCATGCAAGTTCGTCCTAGAAGCCTTAACTAGACCAAGAATATGTCAAGTAGTTATGCAGTCAAAATCTGCTTGTCTTACGACGCTCACACAAGATCTCTTAGACAACCGTATATCGGCCTGTGGGACGCGTATCCATTTCGGCAGCCGCGACGGTGCCTTCAGTCAACAGTCTCTTCAGTTCGTGCATCGCGCTCGACACGTCCACCTCGGTCTATGTTCCCATGTTAGTCTGCTCGTTACAAGGCTCACAACACAAAACAATCACTCACCTGTCCCTCGACCAAAATATACAGTTTCGGCTCAGCATTAGGTGCAGGTACCTTTCCTGGAGGATAAAATGTTCCCTTAGTAGTAATCGAAGTTCCCGTAGACTCAAGAACCTTCGCGATATTCGTACGGTTTGTAACCGCCCATCTTGCTTTTTCTGCTAATGTGTCAGCACTCAATGTCACATAGAACACAAAAAATCATTTACGTACGAGGAAAGTCGTTGATGACCAGCGTAGCATGGAATTCGCCCGCATCAGGACCTTTGTTGTCCGGGGCCGCACCGGCCTTCGTACCGGTCGTCTTCAGCTTGCTGTCGATGTGCGTCGACGTCTTTTTCGCCCGCTCAATCGCACTTGATATCGCGGCCGCCGATACCCGCGCGTCATTGCCTTCTGCAAGCTCGGGTGAAGCTGATTTAACTTTCGGCTTCGTAGGTGCCTCTTCGGCCTCGTCGTCATCGTCATCGTTGGTTGTCGCCTGTGGCTCTTCATCCTCTCCATACGCTTTCCTCTCAAGCTTGCGTGCCACGTCGCGAGCCGCATCAAGCTTATCAAGACCCTTGCCACCGAAGCCGCTGCCGCTCTTGTACTGCTCCTTGCCGGCCTTGACTTTCTCCATGAACGACTCGGCCAGCTTTTGCACCGGCTCGGGAACTGGCTGTTTGCTAAACCGCAAAGCCTTTGCAATATCGACGGCCTCGTGATCTTGCTGCGGCGTGAGAAACGTCACCGCGGTGCCGGAGTTTCCAGCACGTCCCGTGCGCCCTACTCGGTGCACGTAGTCCTCCAAGTGATTAGGCGCATCGTAATTTATGACAAGCCGGAGCTGCTTCACATCCAGGCCACGTGCAGCGACCGACGTAGCTACCAGTATTGGCACAACACCATTCTTGAAATCCGCAATAGTAGAATCTCGATCCAGTTGATCCTTGCCGCCATGCAATGACATGCACGGATAACCCCGTGCCATCAACTGCTTCAGCAGCTGATCTGCTTGGTCTTGGCGCTCAACGAAAATAAGTGTCCTTGCGTCCTCGTCGCTATTATAAAGTTCGCCAAGGAGTTCCAAAACGCGCACGAACTTAGTGTCCTCTGGCCGCACTTCCACAATCTGTGTGATCTCTGACGCCACAACGCTGCGTGCCCCAACCACAATCTCAACAGGTTGCGTCAGAACTTTACGTGCCAACGCTTCCATCTGCCTGGGAAATGTAGCAGAAAACAGTACGGTTTGCCTATCAGGTCGGATATTTCCAAGAATCTTCATAACCTGTGGCTCAAACCCCATGTCAAACATACGGTCTGCCTCATCAAGTGTAACGTACGTCACTCGCTTGAGATTTGTGACGCGACCAGAATTAGCTGACAGCAGATCAATAATGCGGCCCGGTGTTCCAACAATAATCTCCGCGCCTCGCTTGAGCTCCGCAATCTGATCTTTGATAGGCGAGCCGCCATAAGCACAAACAGCCTAAAGTAACAATTAGAACAGGTCAACAAATACGCCGTAACGCAATAACTTACTCTTAGATTGAGCGCCTTCAAAAAGGGTTTGCATTCCTTGTGAATCTGCACAGCAAGTTCTCGAGTCGGCGTCATGACGAGAGCAACCGGGCCCTCGCCATTCTCCAGATGTCGCTGATCCTTGATATGCCTGAACATGGGCAACAAAAACGCGATTGTCTTGCCGCTGCCAGTCTTGGCCACACCAATGACGTCACGACCCGCCATAATGGCCGGAATAGCTTGAGCCTGAATTGCAGTGGGTTTTTCATATTCAAGCATGCGGATAACATCCATCGTCTGGGCTGGTATACCAAACAAGCTCCACTTTTGTACCGGCTTGGGGCAATTGAGGCCCTGAGACAGTCAGCACACGGCTCTAGAATAATTCCAGTCAATACTCAGGTCAACATACCCTAATTTTAATGCCGTCCAGTTCCGTCCTGAGATCATCCACTTCTTGTTCAGACAATCCTGCCAGCTCTTCAGGCTCGACATAGAATTTCTTGCGAAAAGGCTCGTAATTCATCTTTGCGTGGTTGACAGTGGGGATATCTTTCTTCTTCTTTGACCGTTGTGCAAGAGCAAGAACGTCGTCGGGCTCCAGGTCTTCAGCTTCAACTCGGGGATCATCCTCCTCGTCGAAGACTTCGCCGCGGCCAGTGCCGCTTGGCTGAACGGTGGTCTCGGCGATTTCAGTAAGCGTGGACATGAACATGTCTAAAGGGTCGATTTCGTCGTCGTAGTTTCCGCCTTTCGTGGATTTGGCAGCTTGCTCACCGCCATCGTCGTCCTCCTCAGACATTCCCATGATATCGTCGTCGTCTACGGCAAATTTGATCTGTGGTGACCGAGACGCTGGTTCTGGAGCTTGGTCCTCAATCTTACTAGCGGCCCCGTTAGGGCTATATATCTTTTCAGTCCGGTAGCTATTGGAGTCGATCGTCTTTAGTGGCTTATGAGATTCGATATCGTCGTCGCGAGAGTCTTTAAGGCTATTAGACTGGCGGTCGCGGTCACGCTCAAGAGAGACGTCCAGTCGACTACGGTCGCTATCACGATCCCGGTTGTTGTCTCTATCATAGTCCCGGTCTCTATCTCTGTCATAGTCTCCGTCACCATCCCGATCGCGATATCTGTCCCGGTCGCGGTCACGATCCCTGTCACGGTCACGGTCTCGCCGACTAGACCGGTCATCGTCGCGAGAACGTCGGTCGTTATCTCTGTCCCTCTCGCGGTCGCGGCCTCGGTCTCTGCGGTCTCGGTCGCGGTCGCGGTTGCTCTCGCGGTCTCTGTCTCTGTCTCTGCCGTGGCCGCGGTCACGGTCGCTGCGATGATGTCGCTCCCGGTCCCGGTCGTAGTCGGCGTCAGTGCTGCTTCTGTGGCGTTTCTGCCGTGATGAGGGCGTGTAGAGGTCTGCCATGAGTGGTTGGGGCGAGGCCTAGTGAGTCGTGACACCGACGAAAGAAGCACTACGGATCTGATGCGCCACGAGACCCGTCCTGTCACGTGAACCTGCTCTACGCTGCAATGCGCGATCCGGGTGGCGTTTGAGGAATATCTACGATACGGACAGACGGTTATCCCCCAAACGCGCTGTGCTGGCCAGGGGCTGGATCCGGCGCGGGGCACTTGTTTACTCCGCCTCGCTGTGCCGCTTCCAGTCTCCCTCTCTTCACCGGTCTCCACCGCTTGATCCCATTCCCTCTCCTACATCCCCAATGTTCGTTGCCGGCGTCTCGCGTGCTGTTGCAGCAGCCGTCGCCACTGCTGGCGCCACGGCTCCCGCATCTGCATGCTCCTCCGCTGTGCTCGTCACGTCGCTGCGTGGTGCGATTGTCCGCGGCTTCGCGTCCGCTGCGCGTCCTCATCTCACGCGTCGCGCATCGCGCGCACTTCCGCGTACCACTGCACTCTGCGCTCAGGGCGCACCCCACATGATCCAGAAGATTGGCATGCGATTGGCAACCACAGACGCGGAGGCCAAGCCGCGCAAGAAGCGAACAACAAAGGCCGCAGCTGCCGAACTGACGAAGAAGACTACCGTGACCACCGCCGCTGCGAAGAAGAAACCGGCTGCAAAGAAGGCCGCGCCTAAGAAGAAGCCAAAAGCGAAGAAGGCCAAGAAGGTCGTGGCCAAAAAGCCCAAAAAGGCGAAGGCGCCGCCGAAGCCTCCGAGGGTTTTGAAAGGACGCCCGGCTGCCGTTCCTATTTCCCCGAGAAACAAGTGGGTGTTATTTATGATGGATTTTACGAGCGATAAGAAAGGCTCCAAAACTTCTTTGTCCGATTATGCTTCCGCGGCTAAGGACACTTACAGGGCGCTCACTCCTGCAGAGACGGCAGTATGTGTGATATGCTAGCGTTGTATTTGGGCGCGTACTTACTGATCTCGTGCAGGCATTGGACATCCGCGTTGAGGCCGACAGAGTTCGCTACGATAACGAGGTTCAGGCTTACATTACTGAGCACGGCTTGGCCGCTCTGAGAAAGGAAAACCTCCGCCGGCGGAAGGTGAGCAAGGCGAGAGTCCAGTTGATGCTGGACCCGAACAGACCGCGTCGTCCCCCGAACACGTTTGGCCAGTTTATGCTAGTGGAGGCCAAGAAGGATATATACCATAACCTGCCCATCGGCGAACGCGGTAGAAAGATGGCTGAGGTCTACAAGGCTCTCTCGGATGAGGCAAAAGACGTGAGTTTCTATTTTAGTTTGGGTGATGTGCATCTAGACTAACAGGTCCATAGGAACTTCGACAGCTCTACCTGTCGCAGTTGGAAGTATACAAGAAGGAAATGGTGGAATACGAGGCGAAGTTCAAGACGTCCACAGACTAGAGTACCTGTATTATTAATTGACGGAAGAGAGCGGCAGACGTCACAAATATTAAGTTGTATCAATACTTGGTAACGTATATCGCATATAGGGTAGTTGTACAACTTCCACACCACTCTGTCGTTGTTTTGTATCTACTTTTTGTTAGACATTTTTCATTTTGTCTGCTGTATGTTGAAGTAGCTGCACTTTATATATCCAAATCTTATTATATGTGTAGAGCATTGTCGGATTTTACCCAGGCGCTGCCACAAATGCAATTGCGTTGAAAAACGAGCGTCCAGTGAGGCGTGGCTTTGACGCCTTTGAAATCCTCGAGCGTGGACATGCTGCCGCACCGTACGCACCTGCGTCGATGAACGCCCTGCGGGCTTAGGATCTGCTTTCGCAGGTTGTCGATCTCGAGACCTATCTCCGTCTTAAAGCTGCTACCACGCCGACCGAGGCCGAGCCAGTCGGTGGGATAGAAGTACAGCGCCTGCAAGTCGAGCTCCGGCTTGATGCGCTGCATGAACACTGCGCAGACACGCATTGTCGCAGATGCGAGCTCTGGCGGCACGGTGCCTTTGAACAGTAGCGTTTGGTCAACCTCGAGCGAGTTCACCGGCATGCTCTTCGTGTAGGTGTCGATATCGCTCACGAGCTTTTCGAACGAGGTGATCGCAAGAGGGCCGGAGCGCATGATGTCGCCAAGCTGTCGAAACGCGACACGCGAAAGCGCAAACTCGTCCGGTTCGCGGCTCGAGCTGCGCGAAACGATCTGCTCGAGACCGCGCAGGCCACGCAGCGCGTAGCGCAGAATGAGGCGCGGCACGCCGCATAGCAAAATCGAGAGCGCGACTGAGCTGTTGCCGCGCTTGACGTACTGCTCGGGGTTGCAAGCGATCTCAAAGATGTCTTGCAGCATGAATGCGAGAAAGTCAACGCACCATTTGACGAGTCCAAGCAGCGTCACGAGGGTTTCTAGAAGAATTAGTAACATACGCATAGTACTAATTAAAGGACAACTCACCTGGACGAACGTCGGTGTCCTGGAGTTGCCCGCTTGCCTGGCGCCCGCCGCTGTTGGATTTTAGCGTGAATGTGATTGCAAAAGCAAAGAGGCGGACATTCAGCGTCGCCCAGACGACCTTTCCTGGAACGGTGCGCTGCCAGTCGGTATTTGACAAAAGTGCCGCCTGAAAACTTAGTAGCTTCTGTAGATGTGGCGAGAGCACGAATCTCTCTGCCTGTGCGTCGCGCGCTTCAAGGGAAAGGCTCAGCGCCTTCTGACATTGTGCTAGCAACGTGATTGCGAATTCAGGCCCGCGAAGACGCAGCTGATCGCAGGCAACAAGCATGATGTCTTCGCAGCCCGCTGAGATCATGCATGCAACAGCATGACGCTCAGCGATGGATACAGCGACAAGGTGCGCGGCCTCGGCGACGTCTTCCGCTGCGACCATGGCAGAGATGTGCTGTAGTTTGAGGTCACCTTTTGAGGTTAGGTAGCAATGCGCAAAGGAGTTTGGTGAGAGGCACATTTCGAGAGCTGGCTCTGATGGCGGTAGGAAGCCAAGACCGGCGTCGACGACACCGGTCACAAGATGAGACACGTAGGCTGGTATGCGTGGCAAGAAGGAGTCGGGATGACGGAACTCGATCGAGCCATCGGCAAATGCGAGTGCAATGGCAGATTCGTCAGCAAGAGCGAAAATGCCTGTGAGTCGCTTTGTGGACAGGTCGTAGTAATCTTTGAACTGGACGATGTCAGCAGAACTGTCTGGCAGTGCTTGCGTTCGTCGCAGACTGAGGGTATCAAAGTTGGAGTGGAGCGACATGGGCAGCGTGAGGACTTCAATCTTGTGCACCGTAGTGGCCGTCTCGGATGCATATACGGTGAGGATCTTGAGTCGAGACTCGGGGTGGTGCTTCGGCGAGACTATTTCGATGTGGGTGAGGTCGCGCGTGTTGCTATTAGGACAGTAGATCTGGTTGCAGTATATGCGGCGCGCGGAGATGACGGGAGCTGCAGGAGACGATGTGGGAGAGGTACTAGCAGGCCAGTCCACAGAAATTCGGAAGAGCTTGAATGTGTGTGTTGCGGCGGCGTAAGTCGCGAGGACGAAGGTGTTGTCGCGATCTGTCCCGAACGCAGCGACAGTGTACGACTCAGCGAACGCGAGATCTGGCTCGAGGTCGACGATAGTCGAGAGCTCGTAACGGGTATCAACTTGGTACCAAAATTTCAGGCGCGCGTTCGCAGTGACTGCAATGCAGGCGTGCTTGTTGGGCGTGGCGTGGCGAGGGCCGTACGGGCGGATCTGTGTAATATTATAGTGGAAGGAGCCGTCGTCCTGGCGCGTAGCAGTGCAGGTAGGCACGACCTGAGTGTGTTAATAACACGATGACAAAGGCAATCAAGAAATACTCACGGATTTTGCGCCGGTGCACCAGCGGAAGCCGACGATGGCGCCGTCAGGCGAGGACGGCGATGGTGTCGGTGGCATGGAGCAGGCAAGCAGATTCAACACTGCGCCATGCGTCCAGATGGACAGCCTCCCTGAGTCATCGATACATGCAAGATCGGAGCCGGCTGTCGACCATGCGAGGTGGACAATGTTTGCGGTGCCGTGCGCCATCCCTATGGCCGGGACGGGCTCGGGGTCAGCGAGTGCCCAGCTGTTGCCGTCACGGCAGTGGATGTATGACAGAGATACCCCGGTGTCAGAGCTCGCGCTCGCAACCAGGCCCAGGGCGGACCAGGCGAGGCGGGCCATGTGCGAGGGTGGCGGGAGTCGAGGCGCCATGGAGGGATGGTAGTACGGGGAAGCTGGCGGTGGAGTTCGTCGGGAGAGTTAACGAGCCGCGTCTTACGCGGCGCGTCCCGAAGATTTTTCAGGCGACGAAGTTCATCACGTCCTTAACCGCCGTCGATATCTCCCCAGCTTCTCCCCAGCGCCTCGCTCCCACACCGTTCTGCCGCTGTGCGCACTCGATGATCACCAGGATACACTATTCTCACGCCCATTGCATGTCTCTTGTGCCCGCCGCCCGCGCTGGCCTCGCAGCATTCTAAATCAGTCCACCCCCCTAACTTCACCAGCAACATGGCGCCATCCTACGCCAAAGCCGCTGCAAGCACCGCCGCGACTACCGCAAACAAGCTCAAACACGCCCGCCGCCGCCAGGCGCAACAGCACACCGTCATTTACAACAATCCCTACTCCTCCGACTCCAGTGACGCCCAGGTCGAAACGCCTTCTAAGGTCCAGGCCGGCTCCGGCGGGCTCGGACATAACTTCCAGCGTAACCAGCAGCGCGCACCTAAACGCAGACGCAACTCGAATTCGTTTCCATTTATACATGGCGACACAGGCGCTGACACTACTGTCTTTGCATTCTATCCCGATCGTGCCGCTGCCGTCGCGGGCGATGCCGCGTTGGAGATCTTTGACTTCAACGGAAACAGTGACGAAGACGAGGAGGAGGAAGAAGAAGACGACGAAGACGACGACGAAGAAGATGACGAGGACTGTGAACATGAAGAAGACGATGATGAGGCTGAAGAAAATGATGAGGAGCAGGATGACGAGGACCTCGATCACCAGCTTGCGGCAGCTCATGATGGCGATGATGACGACGCCCAGATCGAGCTTGAGGAGGAAGCCGCCATAGTTGAGGAGCTCTCGTTTCACGACGACTTTGACCCATCTGCGACTGTTGATATCTCGAATTTCTCCAGCTCGAGTGAAGACGACGACGAGGATTTGGCCACCGATGCATTTGACGACACCTTATTTATGGAAAAAGACGACCCTACGCTGCGATATCTCGTGTCAACGGCGCAAACTGACTTTCGTGACTCGGACGACGACTCGTTCGTGCTCGACTACCTTTTCTCGTCGGGCGGGTCTAGCGACGAAGAGGAGGACGACACCAAGGAGGACGTAGCTGATCACAGCGGACGGTCGCCGCGCCGCGAGCGCAAGCGTTTGCGCAACAAGCGCCATCGCCAGCACGGCATCTTCAGCGACGATCTCGACGAGTCTGAACTCGACGCGGAGGCCAATGGCGACGGCGGCTTCGATCTCAAGACCGAGGACATGTCGTCAGGAATCGACGCGCGCATCCGGCGCAATGGTGCGTACTATGAGCCGGATGACGGCGAGTCCACAGACGAGGACGTCAACATCCCGCCGCCGAGCTTGCGTCGGGCAGGTCACCGCGCGACTGAGATTCTCGAGAGCTCCGCAGCTGCGAGCCGGCCACCACGCCTAGGGTCGTGGGTGCTTCCGGTTGGGCGCCACATCGGCGTGATCAACGGGCTGCAGACGCGGACGCTGAGTCCGCCGCCATTTCCGCGTGGCAATAGTATGTCGGAGGAGTGCACGCTGCCCGCGGCTGCGGTTGCCGCCGCAGCGGCCGCGGCCGCGATGGTGGGGCTGGGTGACGGCTACGAGTGCAACGACGTGGTGCTGGAGGAATTCATCTACATGAGCGAGCTCGACAACGAGGGTGAGGAAGATGACGAGGACGACGATGACGACGATGACAGGGAACGCGCGGTGCTGGACGGGCCTGCGACGACCCCGGTGTGGGCTGGCCGGTTTCACAGTAAGTTTCCGCTTTCGGCGTTCCGGGCAAGGTCTAGCATGCAGTATCGCAGTATATAGTATAGTTGTTTGCTATGAGTGTTTTGTTTACTTGTTACGAGTCGGGATGGGCAGCAGCTTAGCGATAGTTGTAGCGGAGATTGCGAACAAGGCTGTTATCATGACGCGAGCGAACACGAGCCGAACACGAGCGAACGCGACGCGCTCGGACGCGACGCGGGATTGCGCCATGCAGCGGCAGTAGAAAGTATGAGAAGTACGGTGTCAAGTATGGCGGTGCTGCATATTTGTGCCATAAACCACATACCGTTGCTGCGTCTATGCCTACCAGGGGCTGTTCAGCACGTGGAAAGCAAAAAAAAAGACTACACGTCCCCGAGTTTTTCTCTTCTTCTCTTCCTTGTCCTTCCTCTTCACCCGTCACCCTCTTCATCACCTCCTCCCTCCACTGCAATGTCCGAGAGCTTCTTTTTCACCTCCGAGTACGTGGTTTTCCATTGTTGGCACTGCCGTCTGATCGACGCGTCGCGTCTGCACGCGTTGGCCCTGGCGGTTCGGACGCTGTCCCCACTCTACTGGCAATTCTGACTGACTGACTTCACAGGTCCGTCGGCGAGGGCGTACGTGCTCTCATAACATCTGTCTGCATCTATTCCGCCAATTGAGTGCTAATTACATCGTCTCCAGCACCCTGACAAGATCTGTGACCAAGTCTCGGATGCCATCCTCGACGCCTGCCTCAAAGAGGACCCTTTCTCCAAGGTGTGTCGTTTATCCACTTCGTGTGTTCTATCCCTCTCTGACCACCCATCTTTGGTTTAGGTCGCCTGCGAGACTGCTGCCAAGACTGGTGCGTGATAATTGCACTCGTTGTACTAGGCTCGTCGCTCACATTTCCCAGGTATGATCATGGTCTTCGGTGAAATCACCACCACCGCCCACCTCGACTACCAGAAGATTGTTCGCGACACCATCAAGCAGATCGGCTACGATGACTCTGAGAAGGGGTTTGATTACAAGACCTGCAATGTACTCGTCGCCATTGAGCAGCAGTCCCCAGATATCGCCCAGGGTGTCCACGTCGAGCGTAAGCTCGAGGATCTCGGTGCCGGTGACCAGGGGTGAGCATTTTCTCATGTCTTTGTGTTTGCTCATTATTGCTAACATTTCTAGTATCATGTTTGGCTATGCCACTGACGAGACCGAGGAGCTTCTCCCCCTGACTGTCATCCTCTCCCACAAGCTTAATGCTGCTCTCGCTGCTGCCCGCCGCGACGGTACTCTCCCCTGGTTGCGCCCCGACACTAAGACTCAGGTCACCGTCGAATATAAGTACGACAACGGTCGCACAGTCCCCATCCGTGTTGACACTGTCGTCATCTCCACCCAACATGCCGACACCATCTCCACCGAGGATCTCCGCAAGGAGATCATCGAGAAGATCGTCAAGAAGACCATCCCCGCCAAGTACCTTGACGACAAGACCATCTACCACATCCAGCCCTCTGGTCGTTTCGTCATCGGTGGTCCCCAGGGTGACGCCGGTCTTACGGGTCGTAAGATCATCGTCGACACCTACGGTGGCTGGGGTGCTCACGGCGGCGGTGCTTTCTCCGGCAAGGACTACTCCAAGGTCGACCGCTCTGCCGCTTACGCCGCCCGTTGGGTTGCCAAGTCCCTCGTCGCCGCTGGCCTCGCCCACCGCGCGCTTGTTCAGTTCTC
Source organism: Limtongia smithiae (assembly GCF_038497785.1). Lineage (NCBI taxonomy): Eukaryota > Fungi > Ascomycota > Lipomycetes > Lipomycetales > Lipomycetaceae > Limtongia > Limtongia smithiae. The sequence goes on from NW_027117625.1 coordinate 689,707, forward strand.
CTACGCCATCGGTGTGGCTGAGCCGCTCTCCATCTTCGTCGACACCTACGGCACTAGCAAGTACACCTCCAACGAGCTGGTCGACATCATCCGCAAGAATTTCAACCTCCGCCCCGGTTTCATTGTCAAGGAGCTTGACCTTGCCAGACCAATCTACCTCAAGACCGCTTCCTACGGCCATTTCACCGACCAGACCAACCCCTGGGAGATCCCCAAGAAGCTTACTTTCTAAGCTCCTGGCTGCCGTCCGTTGTATGATGTACGCTATTGTGTAACACCTTCTTTGTAGATGACATAGCAAAAGTAGCCCTTGCCTTGTTTATGCTGTTCTCTCACTTCTCGCTATTTTATAGAAACCTGATTATTCAGTTGTATTAGTTACATGTTAAAATAATATGAGTTGGTCAGTTGTGTGGCCCGTCAGACGGTGAGGTTGGCGATGATAACAACGTCTGTGTTTCTGGCGGTTTTGGAAGCGACGCGATGTCGCTGAGGCCACTGCGAGCGCAGTCCTGACGTGCCCGAAACCGTGCGAACAGGGAGGACGACAATGACGACAATGACAAGGACGGTGGCGGCACACTCATATCCTGCACACTCATATCTTCCTCGTCATTGTTGCGTAGTGGTGGTAGACTCGGCGCCAACATGCTGTTAGATTTTGTTGATGGGGTCGGCGAGGCCATCGACATGATATCCTGCAGCCCCACGTGCTCGTCCCAGATGACGGATATCTCTGACCACTGTGAACTCGGCACGCATAGTAGTTTTGTCGGGGGTGTTTGCGCGCGGAGCATCACCGGACTTGGTCGCGCAGACGAGGACGAACTTACGTCGTCATCGTCAGAGCAGCTATCCTCCACAACGTAGTCCTTAGCAAGGCCCCGGGCGTCAGGCGGCTCGTCATGGCTGAGCGAACTCGTGAGAAAGGACATTAGAGCGGGCCGTTCTATTCCAGGTGACGATTTGACTTGCACGACGCCGGTGGCAGGCGCCCAACCAGCATCGGCACATGTGTGCTGTGTGCTGCTCTGCGATGCAGTATGGTATGATGAAGGTACCTCCACGACCGACTCGGCTGCGGCAGAGTCTGAATGCTGCCCGCACGAAGAGAGGGCATTGTCGTCGTCCCCTTGCGCTGACGACGGCACCGCTGCTATATCTAAGCCGTTCGTGTGACAAGCAGTCGGACTAGATTCGTCGTGCGGCTTGTTGACGACGAGAATGGGCGCTCCGCTTGCTGAGCTGGGCGGTGTGTACACAGGTCGTCGACGCGGCCATATACCACGCACATAGATGTCGCTGTCCTTGTCCTCCGGCGAGGATGTTGACAGAAGCTGTCGTTCCGGTGTCGTCATCAGTGCGAAGCGCCATGGTAACCTACTTCCCAGCTCCGTACTTGGGATTATTTCCTCGGAACACGGCGATGACGATGACGGTGACGACAATGGTGAAAGAAAAATAGAATGATCGATGGTGTACTCCTCGACGTCGGAGCTGGACACAGTGCGTGCGCGTTTGGTCGGCCGTGCTGGCGTCGCTTCTTCTGCGACGGATGGCGACGCAATGATTGTCGTCGTATTTTTTTCGAGTACCACTCCTCGTGCGCCCGCCTTCTCTACTTCAGTAGCGCCGTCACCTTGCACGGTCGGATTGCCTTTCATCGAATGCATAATCTTCGGCGTCATTGGCCGCAGCAGCGTCCTCTGCGTCATACGAGCTTCCTGATTCTCGTCGCGCTCGTAATGTGAGGAACTGACGACAAAGCCGCGATTGACTGTAAGTGCGTCGCCAAAGTCAGCAAGATGAGTTTGCCCGTACTGCCGTGGTTTGGGCCGACGCGGCATGCGTAGTCGTGGCAAGTGTGTATATGTACTTGGCCATATAAGACGTGTTACGCGTCGCGTCGCGTCTTGGGAGTATCCAAGCCCCGCGGCGTTTCTCGCGGAATGCTTCCACCGGCAGCCAATACAGATCCAGTTCGGCTGGCTACTGACTATCTGATACCGAGATCCTCTCTTGCAGTATAGAGTATGCTGTTTCTACTGTTGGTTTGCAGTGAAATTTCTCATACGACATCATGGAACGTGACCGCGACGCGTCGCACCTTAGCGGAAGTGGCATCTACAACGGTGCAACTGAGTCGCATTTGATCCGATTCAAGACTGTCACTCGAAATCTGGTCAACAAACTGTAAGACGGCATCGAGCCGACCAATCCGAGCAAGATTGAACACACACGGCGTTGCGCTCATTCGACGGCATCTACATTTACCTTCTTTGGGAATTCAGGGGTAAATCACGTGATAGCGAAATTTCCTCGAGCAATTCGCAAAACTCACGTACACTCGCGGCAACAGCCGCAGCAGGTATTCTCCCCTGTCGGCCGGCACAGGCACATGATATCTCGCGTGATACCCCAGACGACTGCATGAACAATTCTGCGCTGATTTTGCTACGCAATGCAGCGCGGAGCCGCTGCGCGGCGCACTTGCTGCGCTGCCCATTGCCGCAGCGGCCACCAACGGTACTCTCCTACTGGCAAAGCCGTCATTACGCCGCCGCGCCGGCTGTTAAAGGCAAGGCGGCGAAGAAAGCGAAAGCGAACGAAGCAGTGGCTGCGATGGCGGCGGCTGCGGCGACGAATATTCAGACGGTGCGAAACATTGGAGTCATTGCACATATCGACGCCGGCAAGACGACGACGACTGAACGAATGCTCTATTACAGCGGCTACACAAAGCATATTGGCAGTGAGTTATATTTTGTTATGTATAAGAGAAGGTAAATGGACTGACAATTATAGACGTGGACGAGGGCGATACTGTCATGGACTACCTACCCGCCGAACGCAACCGTGGCATCACAATCACCTCCGCCGCGATTACCTTTGACTGGAATAACCACCGCGTGAATCTAATCGACACGCCAGGTCATGCCGACTTCACATTTGAGGTCATCCGCGCCATTCGCGTGCTCGACGGCGCGGTAACGGTGCTTGACGGTGTGGAAGGGGTGGAGGCTCAAACCGAGACAGTGTGGCGGCAGGCGGCCGAGATGGGGATCCCGCGCATCGTGTTTGTCAACAAGATGGATCGCGAGGGCGCGGGATTTGGTCGTGCCGTGCGCGAGATCGTGGGAAAACTACAGGCGCGCGCGTGTATAATCAACATGCCGCTCTACAAGACTAAGATTGTTGACGGCATGACGACGGCGGTGTTTTGTGGCATTATCGACGTGATTGGGATGAAGTCGATTGAATGGATTCCAGGCACGGATGGTCGAGAGTTTGTCGTGCTCGAACTCGAGGGCGAGAATCTCGACGAAGCGCGCAAAGCACGCGTTGCGCTTGTTGAGACGCTAGCCGAGATCGACGACACGATGGTCGAAAAGTTCCTCGAGCTCGATGACGACCACCTCGCGATCACACCTGCTGATATCAACGGCGCCCTGCGCCGGTGCACATTGCGGAACCAGATTGTGCCGGTGCTGTGTGGCGCCAGCTTCCGCAACATCGGTGTGCAGCCGCTGCTCGACGCCATTGTGAACTACCTACCCTCACCCGCCGACAGACCACAGGCGATGTTACAACCATTGGCGGCAGAAAACAAGAAAGCCTTACTTGCGCGTAACACAAAGTGTGGGTGCGCGCTCGCGTTTAAGGTGATTCACGACAACCGCACTGGCAAGATCCTTGTGTTCGTGCGCGTGTATGCTGGCGTGTTGACTACTTTTGCAAAGTTGTGGAATAACTCCAACAAGACCGAGGAGCGCGCTCTGAAGCTCTCTCGAATGTACGCGGACGAATCCGTCGATATTGAGGAGATCCCCGAGGGCCATATTGGCGTCATTTCCGGCACAAAGGAAGTCCGCACCGGCGACACCTTACTATTTGCTACGGGAACAACGTCGTTGGCGGCAGCGAGAGCTCCGCTTGCAGGTATGCAATTACTCCCCATCGCAGTACCCCAGCCTGTGTTCTTTGCGTCCATCGAGCCGAAAACTGTGTCCGACGCGCGTCCACTTGAACAAGGTCTCGAGACGCTGCTACGCGAAGACCCGTCGCTGCACGTCACGATCGACAAGGAAACCGGACAGACACAGCTCAGCGGCATGGGCGAGCTGCATCTCGAAATTGCTAGCGACAGGCTCGTGAACGACTTGAAGGTCAACGCGTACGTCGGCGCGATACAAATCGCGTACAAGGAGTCGCTCGAGGCGCGGTATGACGGCATCGCGACGCCAGTGACGAAAGTCTATAGTAAGGCTACGATGGCGAAGAGTAGCCCGGTTACTGCTACCGTCACACTTGCGGTGCGCGCGGTCACGAAGGACGCTCTTGCTGAGCTGGAAGCCGAAACTGCTGCTGCTGCTGATGCGGTCGCTTCGACGTCATCCAAAGGCAGCAAGTCCAACACACGTACACCCGCCATCGAAATACCCCCACCACCGCCCATACTCGACCTGGGCGAGAGCAACACCCTCGTCTTCCCTGACGGCTTCACAATGCCATACACCACATACCCGCACATACAGCCACAAGAACTCCTCTCCGCTCTCATTTCCGGCGCGACCGCCGGCCTCTTCCGTGGTACCCGCTACGGCCTGCAAATCCACGCGTTGCAACTCGTGCTCTCGAGCTTTGCACTCGACCCTCCCGATGCGCCGTCCGCGAGCGTGCTCGCACCGGCGCTGCGGTTCGCAGTCGCCGACGCGTTCGCGCAGGTGCCACAGCAAGCGAAGGTACTCATGGAGCCTATCATGCAAGTCACAATCACGGTCGCCGAGGAGGACATTGGCGGCGTCATGTCGGATCTCTCGTCTGCGCGCGCGGGTCGTGTATATGCGCTTGAAGACGAGGCTGCTGCGACGACCACATCCGGCAACGATGGTGTGGGTTTGGACGCAAACGCGATATATACGCCGCCGGACGCGACAGCACATCTGGGAAAACACAACGTGCGCCACGCGCGTAGCAAACGACTCATCAAGGCGATGGTCCCACTGCGAGAAATGGTGGGCTATCTCAAACACCTACGTTCGATCACGCAGGGTCGCGGCACGTTCACGATGTCGTTCGAGCGCTATGAACGCGTCTCCCGCGAGCGCGCAGAAGAGATCTGGAGCAGTTTGTAGGAGATATTCTCTTTTTTGTAAATAGTTTTTATATTACTAATTCTTTTGTCCTACCATCCGCGGGTGCAAGGTATCGTAATAATCGATCGATCGCCACTAACAACAAGGCTTTACTAACTATATGACGCCACATAATAACTACATTTATTTTAGCCAACTCGGAATAGCAATGCATCAAGCTAACACCCACACTTAGCAGTCATAGTTTTAAATATAGACAAAGAAGGGAAGAGGATAGAGAGACGCTATGGGAGTTTGAGAGAAAGAGAAAATAGATATACTGCAGCAAAGGGAAAACAAAGTGCAATCATTTCGCCGGTACAGCTTCCGCAGACTCAGCGGCCACAGGCTGAGCCTCGATCTCGCTGTCGATCTCGGTCTTCTCCTGCACGTCCGAATCGATGGCGATTCGGATAAACACGCGGCGCCCGTCGAGCTCCTTGCCGTTCAGGGCATCAATGGCCTTCTTCTGCTGCTCCTCGTTGGCAAATTTGACAAATCCGTAGCCGCGGCATCGGGGCGAGATACCCTCTGATGCGTACTTCGCCTGTAGCCGGCGCGGCAGCTTTGTGGTTATCACATTGACGGACTCGGGCTCGAGCTCGGCAAAAAACTCTTGCAGCTTCTCGGATGTGCATGACCAGGTCAGGTTGGAGACAAACACAGTTGTGGCGGACGGCGAGCCCTCTTTTAGCTTCTTCACCGCCGCAGCACGCCGCCGTGGACGAGTGGACTTTGCGGGTGGCGCGTTCTCGTCGCTGGCACCAGCACCATTGACGGCAGGAGCCACAGCCGGCGTGGCTTCTGAAGCAGCTTCTGTGGTAGACTCGGGCTCAGCCTCGGTCTCTGCAGGAGTAGTCGCGTCCGCGGCAAGCTCAGCCGTCTCGGACCCCGCCTCAGCAGTAGGTCGTGCACGGCGGCGCTGGGGCACTGTTAGCACAAATTTAAGAAGAGTCATCAGAGGGAAACTGACGTTGCTAGTACGCGGGGTACGGGGCCGATTTGGGTGGCGGCTGGTCCGGTGTTTTGCCTTGTCAGATTTGGCCTTAGCCGGCTGGAGGTAGAGGGTGCGCTCGCCGAGAACCTGGCCGTTGAGAGCCTCGATGGCCTTTGCGGCATCTTCGGGGGTCTTGAAGTCGACGAAGGCATAGCCGCTGTTCATACTCGCAGCGAACTTGTGAGGGCGCAGTGCTATTGTTTCACTGGAGCGTCGCAGATCAGCAAGGAGTACGAAACACATCAACGGGATAGGTAACATACACAGCAAAGTCTGCCAGTAGAGCTTCAATCTCTTCCTTTGTGGTGCTGTAGGGGACGTTTCCTAGAAAAGTACGACGCTTGTTCTCAACCGCGGAGTCGCTGGAGGCCTCGACCTCGTCGGCCATGATGTCATCATCGACGGGGGCGTCAGCGATGGTTGTCGTCTCAAGGGCGACGATAACCTCAGGGATAGCGGGGACAGTCTCTGATTGGGATGTCATGGGTGATGTGTTTTAGATGGGCGGGCTGGCACGGAAGGAAGGGATAGAACGCGGAGAGGAGAAGGGTGCGGGGGACAGAATCAGGCGCGACGCGTGCGAGTTCCAGGCGAATTGGGACACGTGAAGAGCCGAGATTGGACGCAAACGGAGGCGCGAAATGGAATCTGGATGACGAAGGGGAAGGTCAGCGGGGGTGACGACGGGATCAAGGCGGATCGCGGGAGGAGTAGATGGTGAAGCAGGAGAAGGAGCGGTGCGCGTGTGACGACGCGCCCGCCGCACAGGGGCCGCGTGGCCTGTGACCGTGCGACACGCCAGAATGCGTGCCGACGCGCAGACGGCAAGAAAACACGTACCGTGCGATGCGAGGCGGGGATGTGGACGGATCAGGCGGCGGGGGACGGGCACAAGAGAGATGGCGATGGAAGCGAAGGCGTGAAGCAGAACCAAGGCGGCAGTTCTCAGCACGGCCATAGTTCGCGGCACGCGCCCTGACCCTATCTTGCATTGTTCCAGCAACTCACAAACCTCCCCAGTCTCCGCCTCCTTCGCCAACGCACTCCGCATCCATGTCCTTTCGCGGCGGTCGTGGTGGCGGCCGCGGCGGCTTTGGCGGTCGTCCAGTTTTCTTTGGCAACGATATCAAGCCAGACTTCCGTCCTGCTGACCGCTATCCTGTGCGTTCACTTTCTTCGGCCTTACAACCGTTCTGTGTACATACTTAGCCGTCCTAGACCTTCACACTACCCCTCCAGACTCCGCCGACAGAATTCGAAGCCCGCGCAATTCGTCAGTTTATGCAGTACCGTCGCGAGCTTCGCGAGTCGGCTTTCTTCGTGGTCGAGCGCAAGCGCGGCGTCGTTGAGTACGAGGGCGGCATCAACGACGGCATCAAGCGCTACTCTGACCGCTACCTGAAGCGCCGCAAGACCGGTAAAAACGTCTCCGACCATCCTTATAGTATGCATTTAACGTGCAACTTTGTTCATCAATCCCCACTGACCGCCGCTAGTTATTGAGTTCTTCCCGGACGAGCTGCATGCCACGCTGGGCGTCAAAAGCTCAGCCACCTCGACAAAACCCAAACGTCGCCAAATCGACCTCGCCCAGTTTCGTGAGGCAGAGGACGAAGCTGAGGGAGCTGATGGTCATGAAGGCGGCGAAGGCGACGAAGACGCCACTGGCGCTGCGAACGCTAACGGCGACGACGAAGATCCAGACAATGATGACGGCGACGACGACGAGGACGAGTTTGAGGAGGACGAGGAGGGCGACTATAATGCTGAAAAGTACTTTGATGACGGCGAGGACGACGACTTTGACGATGGCGGCGACGAGGAGGCCGCGTACTAGACGACTCATTTACGATCAGCATCTCTTGGCGTTTGGGCTCATATTTTTCTCCAAAAGTTTGTATAATTTAATTCAAAATTTCAATCCAAAACTGTCGTCCTCGAATATGCTAGCTTACTGCGCCTCTGTAGCGCTCAGATAGCCCTTCTCCACAAGAATCTTGTCCGTCCAACTCCACAGCTCCTCGGCGAGCTTTCGGTCACTGCCGGTAGCCGAGCACGACGCCTTCTTTGCGACCGGAATAAAATACGATCCGTTATCGGTCTCCGGAGTCAGGCTCTTGTCCACAGCGCAGTAAATGCTCGTCAGTGCGCCTGTTTCTGTCGAGATGCCAATGACCTTATCCAAAATCTTCATCGTTGGAATTCCAAACCACCGCACCAATCCTCCCAGGACAGTGCTCTTGCCCAGATTATCATACAATCCCGTGTCCGCAATCACCCCGGGGTGCACCACGACAGTCAAAATCTGTGGGTACCGTTTGGCGAATTCCTTCGTGAAAAGGACCACCGCGAGTTTGGACTGCGCGTACCGGTTGCCCATGTTTGTGACCTCCATGCCATCTTTCATGTTGGGATCGGCGAACATGAACTTTGTCGCGAACTTGTGAGCCAGTGACGACACATTGATCACACGCGGGTGTTCTGCTTTCTCTAGCATCGGTAACAGCAGCCTTGTCAGAAGGAACAGACCGATGTAGTTCACCTGCAGCGTCGACTCGAATCCATCGTCCGACTCGGTGTACGGTGCATACAGAGTTCCCGCATTGTTCAGCAAAATACTGTATAGTCAGTCACGATCACTCTCAGACAGCAGTATGGCGTCGCACTCACTCCAACTTGGGTTCCATCTTGCCAAACTCTTTGGCAACTTTGACCAGCGACTTGAGATCCATAAAGTCGCATTCCAGCAGACGCACATCATACGTGACAACCGCCTTCGCTGCAACATCCTCGGCCTTTACATCGGCCTTGGCCTGCGTGCTTGCCTGCAACGCCGCAATCTCCTCCAACAGGGCGGTACCTTTGGCGGCGTTGCGCACAGTCACGTACACACGGGCGCCATGCCGCGCAAACTCGCGCACTGCGACCTTGCCTATGCCGCTCGTGCCGCCGGTCACTAGAACCGTTGTCGGGGCTTCGAATGTGGAGATATCAGCAAGAGAGAACGTCATTGCTGCTGATTCAGAACTGCAGTTGCATAATAGATAAATTGGTGCTGATATCTACCTTGGGGTAAGGGTAAAATAAGCACCGCATCACTCACTGGACCCTAGATCCCTGCCAGCAGCTGCCCCGCCTTGTCCATGTCCACGTTACCCCCCGTCACTACAATCCCAACGTTGCCCGTCACACCATATTGTCGCCACGCTGTCGACAGCACTACAGCAAGTGGCACGGCAGATGAGGGCTCGACCACGATCTTCATGCGCTCCCAGATCAGACGCATCGCACTCAGGATCTCTGCCTCGGTCGCCGTAAATATTTTCTCAACGTTCTGCTGGATGAGCGGGAAGTTTATCGCCCCAACAGGTGAGCGCAGACCGTCCGCAATGGTCGCTGTCGTGGGGACTATAGCCACTCGCTCTCCGCTTGCAATGCCTCGGAAGCAATCGTCTGCCATAGCTGGCTCGGCAGCAAACACTCTGACTCCAGTACCTTGCGCGGCAAGTGCGCATCCAGCAAGCAACCCACCGCCACCAACCGGGACCACAACTGCGTCGAGTTTCGCATTCAACTCGTTGCTGGTCTGCTCAAGCAGCTCGAGCATCACCGTACCCTGGCCGAGAATGATGTCGGGGTGGTCGTACGGCGGCACAAAGATCGCGCCGGTATCACGCTTAATCTGCGCCGTCATGGCGTCGCGGTCTGCTGATGAAGGGCCCGACAAGTACACTTCCCCGCCGTAGCCTCTCGTTCCTTCGATCTTAGGTTTGGCTGAGCTCGCGGGCTGCGGTCATGGTTAGTAGTACTTTGCAGTTGCTTACGATAGTAAAGGACACACCATGACAATGTAGGACTTTGTCCCCTTTGCGGTTGCGGTGATTGCCAGTGCTTGAGCGTGGTTTCCCGACGAATGCGTGACCACACCGCGGCGCAGCTGTTCTGGACTCAGCTTCTCGAGAGCATGGGTCGCGCCCTGTGCGAGTGTCAGTCAGCACACCGCTTTCGCGTCCGTAGTGATAGTAAAGTCTACCCGCAGTTTAAACGCGCCTCCCTTCTGGAAGTTCTCGCACTTGAAAAACAAGGTCGTCGGGCGGCTCTCAGTTGACGCGATCAAGGAGATGGACTCGCACGTCAGAACAGGCGTGCGCTTGATCTTGTTCATGATCAGCGCGTGCGCCTGCACTACACCCTGTCGTGTCAGGTCCGGAGCTACTTCTGCGGGGCTTGTGAATAGGAACGAATTGCATATACGATCATGGAACATACTAGCTGTACCCTGGTCGGCCATGATGCTGTCAGATCAGTCACGCTGCGATGTGTATGGGTCGCGCCGCTGAGTCCGCAATTGACTTGCTTGTGAGGAAGAGATATCGAGAGTGTGATCAAGTGCTTGAGATATACGCTATGGAGTGTTGCAGTGACTAATAGACCAATATCAGCTCGAGAAGGTTGCTGTGACTCCTCGCAACGTTTCCCCAGATTCACCACTCCCAAGCGCCGGATATTCATCGGTATCGGCTGTCTGTCTCCACCTCATTTCACTTACACTGCTCACGCACACGACCGATAATGCTGCCACCAAGCGCTTCTCTCCACAGTGCAGTGACGACGGCGAATGCCTTGCGCATGTCGACCACACTGCTACAGCGCAGCGCAGCGCCCGCAATGTCCAGCTTCATGCGTCGCCAGTTTTCTGCCGAGGCAAAGGCAATTGTGTTTGCAAACTACGGCAAGCCGCTGGACGCTCTACAGTAAGGATCATCACAGGCAATATGCGCGCAATACCAAGACTGACGGTACAGACTGCATACGTTCCCGCTACCCGACCTCTCAGACGATACGATTCTCGTCAAGTTTCTCGCCTCGCCGATCAACCCCGCCGACGTCAACCAGGTTGAGGGCGTGTACCCCTCCAAGCCCCCGTTTCTCACCACAGCGCTGGACTCCACTATCCCGCTTGCGATTGGCGGCAATGAGGGTGTCGTCGAGATCCTCGAGACCGGCAAGGAGGTGACCGGGTTCAAGCCAGGCGACCGCGCGACAATGCGCCATACGCTGTTCGGCACTTGGCGGACGCACGCGATCGCGCTTGAGAAGGATTTGACCAAGATTCCGTATCCCAGCAACGAGATCTCAGCGCTGCAGGCTGCGACGGCGTCGGTGAACCCCACGACTGCGTACAACATGCTGACCGAGTTTGTAAAGCTTAGTCCTGGAGACTGGTTCATTCAGAACGGATCAAATTCCGGCGTTGGCCGTGCAGCGATCCAACTGGGCCGACTATGGGGCCTCAAGAGTATCAACGTCGTGCGCAACCGGCCTGACATCGACGTGCTCAAGGACGACTTGTACTCCCTCGGCGCGACGAAGGTAGTCACGGAGGAAGAACTCGCTGACAAGGGTTTCCGAAAGACGATCAAGGAATGGATCGGCAAAAGTCCACTGAAATTGGCACTCAACTGCACTGGCGGCGACTCGACCACCAACGTGGCGCGACAGCTCACGGAAGGCGGCCATCTTGTCACGTATGGCGGCATGGCGCGCAAGCCTGTCACGATGCCGGTCAGCTTGTTTATCTTCAAGGACATCAATCTGCACGGGTACTGGTTGACTCGCTGGTCGGATTCGCATCCCAACGAGAAGGAGGCTATTGTGAACGAGATATTTGAGCTCATCAAGACCGGCGAGCTTAAAGACGTGCCTGTGGACGAGTGGGTTTGGACGAAGGACATGACTGATGTTGAGAGACTGGAGACGTTCAAGGCTGGTGTGGCGGCATATATCAACGGCGCGCAGGGACGAAAGCAGGTCTTGGTTCACAAGTAGACGAAGCATATATTTGCAGCATTAAAATCAACATCATAGTACGCCCAACACCTTAGTCCATATTTGAGAAGTCAATTCTTCCTTTCAGCAGTGGTATCCGTGATCGTCGTGACCTTGGCGTTGTTCCCGTACATCGTTTCAATAGCCAACGGCGACACATACTTTCCAAGGTCTAAGTCCCCAATATCGGTCTTCAACTCCCTCATCTTCTTCACCTTCGGCACCGGGGCCTTTTCATTCTCTTGCAAATAAAACCTGCGCAGTAGCATAATCGCTTCCTCGCGCGCAAACCCAGGAAATGCAGGGTATGCAGGGTCGACGGCGAGGTCTGAGTTCACGCTCAGCACGCTACCGCAGCCGCCGAATCGGTCGTTGCCGCAGCCAAAGTAGACGGCGCGGATCTTCAGCTGGCGCAATGCACTTGCGCACATTATACATGGCTCGACAGTAACGTACAGGGTTGTGTTTTGGAACACGCTGACAGGGTGGGATTTGAGGATGTGCTCGATGCCGACGAATTCGGCGTGACGGGTACCCTTAATATGTGAGACCTCGAACGCAAATGAAAGCACCTTGCTCAAAACAACATACGCAAAGCGACCGATTTGTATCGTTCATGCCCTCGGCTATGACTTTTCCTTCATAAACGAATACACAGCCGACTGGCACTTCGTCGGACTCGAGCGCAAGGGTCGCCTGGGAACATATGGTTATCACCGCAGTGACTACTAACGCAACTCAAATACTTACCATCCTAATCGCCTCGTTCATGAATTTTAGATGCACCGACGTCATCGCCCTTGCAATATCTGCCAGAGAGCTACTGCTACGGGTGCATGTGCCGTGTTCAGCTGAAGTCGTCCTCGAGGATAAAGAAGTGTAGACGAGATAGGGTCAGGTCTTAATAACCTCCAACCTTAAATTTTCAGGGTTCCGAGTTCGCTTTCCGCATCACCAAACCCAGCTACGACCCTCCACTCCACGTCCACGCCCCTCCACCGGCCGCCGTGAGTTCCAATGGCCTCCGCAGCTGCCGTTGCGCGCACAGCGCTGCTGACAGACGCGATGCATTCAATGCGCATGATTGCGGAGCTTAATCCGCGACTGAATGCGGTGATTGCGGCGCGGAGCGAGCAGGAAGTTATCGAAGACGTAGGTGAGGCGACAGAGACACTCTTTGCTGCTACCGCGCCAGAAGATGCGGCCAAGATGTTGCCACTGCAGGGAAGATTGCTTGGGTTGAAGGATACGTTCTCGACGACGTGGGGGTACACTACTTGTTGTTCGAATATGCTGCGGAGTGAGTTGCACGAGACACGCGATGTCGATGGAGCGCATAACTAACCTCTGGTCGTGCAGATTACAAAGCCCCATACAACGCTACTGTTGTCGACAAGCTATCTAGCGCTGGTGCTGTATTTATTGGCAAAACAAATATGGACGAGTTCGCAATGGGGTAGGCATTCTCTCACCAGCTCGGAACCACTCCTACTCACTAACGTTGCAACAGGACCGACAACATCCACAGCATCTTCGGTCCGCCACTAAATCCCCTTTACCCGAAGCCCCATTCCACCGGCGGCTCCTCCGGCGGCAGTGCCGCTGCGGTCGCAAGCGGCATGTGCTACGCCGCACTCGGCACCGACACCGGCGGCTCCGTCCGCCTGCCCGCCGCATACTGCGGCGTGGTGGGATTCAAACCGTCCTACGGCCTGATCTCGCGATGGGGTGTCATTGCGTTTGCACAGAGCCTTGATACTGTTGGCGTATTTGCGCGCGATGTAGGCGCAGTCCGAGACGTGTTCCACGCGATCACAGACTATGACAACAAGGATCCGACCTCAATATCCCCGCCATTACGCAAAAGAATCGCAGACGCCACTGAAGCTGCGAGGAATACACGCAAGAAATACAAAATTGGCGTGCCGTACGAGTTCATGGTCGACCGGCTCTCGCCCGTGGTCCGGGCCGCGTGGAAGGAAGTCCTCCTAAAGCTGCGAGCTCAGGGCCATATACTGCAGTTCGTGTCATTGCCGGCGATGCGCAGTGCGTTGCCAACGTATTATATCCTTGCGCCGGCGGAGGCTTCGTCGAATCTCGCGCGATATGACGGCGTGCGGTTTGGGTTCCGCGGCGAGGCGGATCGGGACCAGGACTGCGAAGATGGCGCGCCAGGCGTGCTATACGGCGAGACGCGGAGCAGAGGGTTTGGCGTCGAAGTGCGTCGGCGGATTCTGCTCGGTAACTACAACCTCTCATCGGGGCGAGTATTCTGTTTCCCTTATCACAAGTGATAAGTGCTAACTTGACCGCAGTGCTATGGGAAATCACTACATCCAAGCTCAAAAAGTCCGGCGCATAATTCAACAAGACTTTAACAGCATCTTCGCGCTTGAAAATCCGCTTCCTGATTTGAGAACTCCGAGCTCGACCGAGCACCCCGCCGACCAAGTTGACTTCCTCGTCTCGCCGTGCTCGACAAGCACTGCCCCATCGCTGGCGGACATCTACGCGCAAAAATCACCACTCGATGCATACGTCAACGATGTGCTCACTGTACCTGCAAGTCTCGCGGGGATTCCTGCGATAAGCGTGCCGTGGAAGTTGGATGGGGAGGCGTCGGTGGTGGGTATTCAGATTATGGCGCAGTATGGCGATGACGAGCGCTTGCTTGATGCGGCGGAACAGATCATGAATCTGCAACAGCACGCACAAACATAACTAGATTGTACATACATATAACGCACTACATACGGAACAGTTTATGGCTGCTCGGAAACCCACTCCCGGCCCGACAACACCTCGGAGACCTGCTTCAGCTTACTCCAGAACCCATTGCGCGGCCGGCGATTCTCGAGCTCCGTCTCGTGGTCATGCAAAAACTTGACGCTCGAGAACACGACCTTGGCGCCGCGGATTCCAATCACGGCTGCCGTGTCCTCCGCATTGTGCTCGCGGTCGGCTTGGTGCTGCTCCATGAATTGCACGCACTTCACGGCCAGCCGGGTAGCGCGGAGACGGTCCATCGGGGACGGTATGCCGCCCTGTTGCAAATGGCCGGGGTTAGCCGTACGCGCATCGTAGCGGCCCTTGGCTTCCTCACGGATGATATCGGCGATAAGTTCGGTTGTGAACACTTTCGACGATTTCTCGTTGCGCAGGAAGAGCTTGCCGCCACGGTTTTGGCCACTGTCGTGCGCGAAATTCTGGTCTAGGCATCTGAGATCGTTCTCGAGCATTGTAAGATTAATGCCCTCTTCGGGAGTGTAGACCGCGAGCGCGCCGACGCAGAGACCGGCATATGTAGCCACGTAGCCGGACTTTCCGCCCTGCACCTCGACAACAAATACGCGGCGACGCGTGGCGCTCGCGCTCTGCTTGATCACGTCACAATAATCCACCAAAGAATTCAAGCAGGTATCGCTGCCCACAGAGTACTCCGTTCCCGGCACATTGTTCGAGATCGTCGCGGGAAGACACACCATCGGGATCCGGAACGCGGGGTAGAACGTGCGTGCTTCTTCAAGTTGGTACAGCGACATGAAGGCCTCGAACCCACCAACAATCATGAGCCCGTCAAATTCATGCTTCTGGAAATAGTACGCGACCATACCGAGATCAATATCGGGCAGATTTCGGTTCGTGCCGATTTCGGAACCACCCCGGGTAACCCAGTTTTCGACATCCAGCCAGTTCAGCTCGCGCACAGAGTTATGCCGCACGAGCCCGGAAAATCCGTTATGGATTGCATAGGGCTTGTGTCCGCGAGACAAACAGTAGCATGTCGCCGCGCGAGTGGCGGCGTTCATTCCGCCGGCAGGAGCGCCGATGTTGATGATGGCAATCTTCAGACGCTCGGCTTCAGGTAACTTGGTGGTTTCATCGTCGATATTGTTGATGGCGCCGAACGCGCGCCAGTACTCCTCAAACTCGGTGTCACGGAGCTGCATGGCAGTCTTGAAGTCCTTGCTCTGGATAGCGGTGGCGACGCTCTTTGTCATGAGAACGGATTCAACGAGAGGCTTGCGCGAGATCTTGTTCTCGTTGATGCAGACCATAGGCGAAGGTGTCTCTGGAGTGGACTCGAGAACGGCGTCAACGGCATCAAAGCCCTGGAGAGTGGACAGTAGTCTATCAAAAGCAACCGCACTACCACCGCGCTGGACGTGCCCGAGAGTAGTGATACGCGTATCAAGCTCCAGACGCTTGACCAACAAGTTCTTCACATCTTCGGCCGTGATTGGGTTGAGTTGATCATCAATGGCACCTTCGGCAACAATGACGATGGTTTTTCTCTTGCCCTTCTTGCGATGAGCATCGACGATAGCACAGATCTCGTCGCCCCAGTGTTGCGCACTAGGAGGCTGCTCGGGAATGAACACATAGTCGGCACCGGTAGCAATGCCAGCCATCAGCGCTAGCCAACCGCAGTGTCTGCCCATGACTTCGACGACAAAGGCGCGGGAATGAGAAAGCGCGGTGGCGTCAATGTAATCAACGGACTGGCAGATACGCGTGAGCGACGAAAAGGCGCCGATGGTCGCGTCCGTGGAGGACATGTCGTTGTCGATAGAGCCCACGAGGCCGACTATAGTGAGGTGCTGATAGCCGGCGGTCTGCTCGCGCGTGAGCTTGCCAGTTGAGACCAGCTCGTCCAGCAAGCTAGGCCACTCGGCTCTGAACAAATCCGCACCAGTGAGCGAGCCGTCACCGCCGCATACTATCAACGCGTCGATGCCGTTAACGATCATATTTTTGGCCGACTCGAGGCGGCCCCAACGCTCACGGAAAGATGCACAGCGCGCGGTGCCGATGAGGGTACCGCCTTCAGACAGCCAGCCACGCACGTCGAGCCAGCCCATCTGTTTGATCATGTCGCCGCCGCGGACGAGTCCCTCGTAGCCTTCGTAGATGGCAAACGGAACACAACCCTTGCTGATCGCGGCCCGCACGACAGCTCTAACCGCGCCGTTCATACCAGGAGCATCGCCACCAGAGGTGATGATGCCGATTTTTTTCTTGTGGGGAGGAGCGTCGTCGGAGGTCGAGACCGCAGCAACAGCAGCCACGGCTAGATGCTCGGTCAGCACAGCGCTGTCGGCGAGCTTCAAAGGCGGCGGGGTGGCAGAGGCAAAGGGATTACTCTTGCAAGTGAATCCGAGAAGCGTGCCAACAGGATCATGCGCATAAACCTCGACAGGCTGGGTATCCGACGGCAAAGCCTGATAGAGCACATGGTGCTTCTCGAGCAGCTGGATGACAAGGTCGATGTAAGGCGTGTAGAGAACGAGAGCAGCGGTCTGGCCGCGCCAGTCACGCTCCCTTTCCATTTCAGCGAGGGCGTCGGGCTTGTGAACGGATGGCACGAGCCTGAGCTTGATGGTGGCATTTTGGCCGTCGTGAGACTGGGCTCCGGAGGAGTAGAGCCAGGACTCGCGGACAGAGTCCAAGCAGTGATCGGTGTGAGCGAGCGCGGAGCGATCGCGACGGTCGTAGACGAGGAGCTCACGAAAGCCGAGATCGAGATAGAAGTTGAGGACGATGCGGAAGAGGTCCTCGTCGGGGGCGATGATGGACTGGAAAGACACACCGTGGACGAGCGACGCCAGAGGCGTGGAGGAGGTGCCATCGAGGGGCTTTCCGTGGGATCTGCCCAAGGGCACGAAGTAGGGGGAGGAGGGCATGGTAGCAGCCGCAGAGAGACGTGCGGACCTGCCGCTGGCTATGAGGACTGCTGGTGGGAAGAAGGGGAGCTTGACGGGGAAGAGCGCGCCCGAAGCAAGATCATGTGAAGTTTTTTAGGCGGCGCGCGGAGTGCACCGCAGGACGCCGGTTGCATTCTCGGCGATGTGGTCGGCAGCGGACGCGCCAAGCCGTGTGCTCCATGTTTCCAGCGCGGTAAACTGCATTCGCGATGGCGGGGCCGGTCGCAGCGAAGACCACGCTCGTCGTCGCAGCTGTCGCGATGTCGCCTGGAAGTTGAGACAGTGGCGTAGATAGCACTTTAGAGCTGGATGGATGACGAACGACTGGGCCACAACTGCGCGCACATTGCGAAGTTTCCTCTGACTGCCGGGGAAAACACGATTCACGAGTTCCAGCTCAAGGAAAATACAAACTACAGAAGAACCGGCCGTGAATACCATGGTTTAGTCCTAGATCGATGCCAGAATGGTTTGTAATCGGTTAGAAGCGAGTCGACGATGACCACAGCCGAGCCGCACGCTCAGAAAGTCGCGCTCAATTGCAAGAGCGGACCACACCGCTCGCGACATATCAATCTCGACCACCGTCGGCAGGCTGAGTGACAAGTCAATTCCTCCGCGCTCCCTTCGCCCTTTGCATTGCACCGTCTGAGCCCATAATGCCGCCACAAGCACCGTACCCGGTCTTCATTTCCTCGCACGTTATCGGAGGGTTTGGTCGCGGGTCGGCCGAGCTGGGGATCCCCACAGCAAACATCCCGCCAGAGGCGCTGATGGCGTCTGCTATGCCCAAGGGCCAGACGGGCATCTACTTCGGGCTGTCGAAGATCACCGGCACGTACGGCACGTTGGTGCGGCACAAGGCGGCGGCCGAGGGCGCGCCGCCGTCGAACGAGATAGTCAAGTCGACGAAAGCGATAGCGACCGCAGATGCGACGGTGCTGCCGATGGTGATGTCGCTAGGATGGAACCCATTCTACCAGAACAAGGAGCCGAGCGCGGAGATCCATATTGTGCACAAGTTCCAGGAGCAGTTCTACGGCGCGGACATCAAGATAGCGGTGCTGGGGTACATCCGGCCGGAGTCGAACTTTGTGAGCGTGGAGGCGCTGATTGAGGAGATCATGAACGACATCCGCATTGGCAAGGAGACACTGGCGCTGGAAGGGTACAGGGAGATCGCGGCAGACGCGTTCTGGGAGTCATAGAAGACGCCGAAGCGACGCGTGTCCGGCGCACAGGGCGGCGCGCGGCGGAGATTGTTCATTTGAGGCGGCCGGAGCACGAGAGATGAGAGTATGAGCAATGACGAGTAACAAAAGTCCAGAACAGGGCCGCAGTCCGGAAGCGGTGACTGGCGAGGCGGAGCAGCAAACCCTAAGCGCCAACGCACCCACGTGATACCCTGCGCCGATGCATAGCGCAGGGCGCAGTCCGTGCGCGTGGCGCGCGCGGCGGTGGCGGTGCGAGGCGGTGCGGTCCGACTCTGCCGGTCCCCCCGTCGATCATCCCGTCGGCACGAGTAGTTGCGAGCGTACGACGAGCAGCGGGAGCAGTTGCAGACGGCGCCGCCTGCAGCGAGGAGAGGAGAGGAGCAAGACCAGGTGCATCTCACGTCTGGCCGAATTAGGGCCAAGGCACGGAAGTGCGAGCCGGGATGTGAGGTGTGTGGACCGGTGACGCTAGCTCCAGGACCTGGCCCTGTCCGCTTCTGCGCATTCCTCACCGCGCCGCTCCCTGCCAGGGTCGCACTCTCGGTGCCGGCGCTGTGTTGTGTTGTGCCTGCACGCCCAGCGCTCAGCGAGCGCGTGCTCCGCCTCCACTTGCCGCCACTGCCGCCGCAAGACGGCACGGCAGCACGTAGAGCCGGCGACCTGCACCGGCCCTGGGACGCGCTCGCAGCATCATCGCTCGCAGCATCGCGGCGGCGGCGGCGGCGGCGGCGGCGGTGGGGGTCCGCGGGCTGGTCCTGGCGGTGCCAGGTCACGACGGAGTCACACGATCACAATTGGCGGCTTCGTGGCGCGGAACGCACGCCCCGTCCGCCGGCGACGCGCGTGGACGGTGAAGCAGCCGGACGCTGATGTGCGCTCCACCGCCAACTTCCTCTGCTCCCCCCGTCACGTCCCTCCCTCCACCGCCCTGCCCGCGTCTCCTTCGGCCTGCCGGCATCGCCTCGTACCGCACCGCTTGCGTGCGCGCCCTCTAGATCGCCTTCTCTCCGCCGATCGCAGTCCGCTGTGAGTGACCGCTTGTCGGCCCGGTCGTGCCTGGTTCCTCAGCTGTTCGAACTCCCGCAGTTGAGGCCCCCATTCTTCCGCCGTTGCTCACCACGACTGGCCCGCCCCGTCTACCGTCCTGTTACGTCTCCTGTATACCTTGCTCGACCATCTTATGGCTTGCTGTTAAGTGCCCGCCCTTCCCGCATCTCTCTCTCCCCGCCCTGCACTCGTCAATGCGTCGCTCCCTCTCCCCCCGGCACCAGCAGGGCATCCCTCGGCCGGCCCTGCTGCTATGGCTCATTGTGTCCCTGTTTCTGGCCTGCGCTAGTGCAGACAATGTCTTCACCTACTGCTCCTCCGAAAACACCGGCAGCGACTACTCGGCTGGTGCGTCCAATGTTATTCAGCGCCGCTACACTTGTAATCCCTGCTCTGCTGACCTCCCCCCACAGAATACAGCATCTACCAGTCCTATGGCCTCTGTCTCGATACATGCGAGGACAGCTATAGCTTTGCGATCCTGCAGGACTCGGACTGCTGGTGCTCCAACGTGATGCCTGGCTCGACAGAGACACTCTCACTGTGTTCCGTTGATGCCTGCCCCGGTTATCCGAGCGATCCATGCGGAAACGCCGCTGAGGGCCTCTACGGCTACATCCAAATCAAGGCGGCCTCCAGCACTGCAGCCGCAGCCTCCTCCACTGAGGCCGCGTCGTCCACCACTACTGACACCACCACTTCGTCCACCACCACTTCGTCCACCAGTACGTACTCCTCGTCCGCCGTGCCAGCTCAATCCACAGCCCTCACATCTTCATCGTCATTATATGTCTCAACGTCACCATCAACATCATCTGCATTCTCTTCCACGTCATCATCTTCCTCTTCGTCCTCGTCCTCCTCTTCCTCCTCTTCGTCTTCCTCTACTTCCTCCTCTTCTTCCTCCTCTTCGTCCTCCTCTTCTTCCTCCTCTTCGTCCTCCTCCTTAGCCCCCTCTTCCACTTTCTTCACATCCACTCTACTACCAATTTCCTCATATTCCTCCGTTTACTCATCACAATTCTACTACTCCGAGCTGGTATCCACTTCACAAGCCCCATCTTCTGATCTGTATGCTGCAGAGACGACCTCGACGAAGACGACATCGACAACCTCCTCTTTGACCTCAACGTCTTCTACTGCAGATCTCACCACATCCACGACGTCCTCAACGACCACAACATCGAGCAGAACGTCGACTCCTACGAGCACCACTTCGACAACCACATCCAGCAGCTCGCTGATTGTTACCTCAACAAGTAGCTCGTCTTATGCAGAACTCACAACTAGCACGCCTGTTGTGAGCACCGAGGTATATGCGACCTCATCTTCGTCTGTGTACGACACATATGACACGACTTCGTCTGTGGACACCAGCTCGGATGTGGCGGTTGCAACGGAATCAGCAACTACCTCATCTGCCGTGTCATACTCAACCATCGAGCCGAGCTCGACCTCAAGTTCAACGTCGACTGAGCCCGGAGCCGTGATCGTCTCTGTTGTCACTGTGGTCGGAGCTACACGCACGCTTGTTATCACACAGACTCTCAGCACTGTCTCCTCGTCAAGTGCACAGTCGTCCACGACAGACAGCGCATCTGCGTCGGCCACAGCGGCTTCCGTCTCGACTTCCTCCGAGAACAACGGCTCGACCAATTCGTTCTGGTCAAGCAAGGGCAAGGTAGCCGGGACATTTGTTGCTGTCGGCGTTGTTGTCTTGCTTCTCTTTCTCTTGTTGTTGTTACTGCTCCTTATTCGACGCCGGCGGCGCAATAAGGAGAACGAAGATGATGATATCAACGGCGGCTCGCCACACACTCCCCGCATGGCCGGTCTTGGAGTCGTTCCCGGCCGCGGACTGTCTACAAGCCGACGACGACAGTCCTCTTCCGGACTCGCAGTACTCGGTCGCGGCAGCGGAAGCAGCGCCAGCGGCTCCGGCCAGCAGTACGAGGACGAGAAGCGGAAAATGGCTGCATACGGCGGCGCATATGGCGCTCCCCCACCACAGCCCTACCAGGTTGACCAGCGCATCGACCCCGGTGCCATGTACGCGCAACATCACAACAAGTCGCGTGGCAGTCTCCATGATGAGTACGACTACTCGCGAAAAGTCCTTCGCGTTACGAATCCGGATGATGACTAAGCGTTTGGTGAATGCTACAAAAGTATGACACATTCTAATGTGAATGAGGTTGGTTGGAAGATACAGGGCCCAGGATTACTGCATTGTTTATTGGGACACATTTTGCTCTTCATTTGTTTTTGCATGGGAGTTTATAATTTTTGTTTTGTAACACAGAAACCCAACTGGAGGCACGTTCGTCGGAGCTAACTTAGATGTAGCTTTCACTCATTTACTTTGCTTGGTTGCATTTTCTTATGTATCACATCTCATACCATGTAATATACTCTGGTAGTTAATCTAATATCTAATGCTCAGTTGAATTTGCTACTGAGGATGTGGAGTACTGATTGGACCTACCGTCACCTATTTTATCAGATCGTGCCAACGCGACGCTTCACTCACTGGTAGCAACTCGTCGCGTTGGAATTTTCTAAGTAAATAATTACGCCCAGATCGCCGGATACAGGCACGTGGCGTGAGGCAGGTCAAAATGCGTGTCTACCACGGCGAAACTGGTGCTCGTTTGATTTATGATCCGCGCGTGTGTCACGTCGCTTCCCTGACGCGTCCACCAGGCGTTGCGCCGCCAAGAGGGAGCTCTCCAACCAACCATCGTTAGGGGGTTCAACTCAGCTGCCGGCACTTAGCTACAATCTATAGACATACCACAAGTAACTTAACTATGACTACTTAAACGAGCCGAACCAGTGTGGTATCATATGAATACGATTGCCACATGACGGCTAACTAATCTGTTGCAGACCCATCAGTTGAGTTAGCAGTTACCTAAATCCTTAATACTACATAACTACTCGGCCTACGTAGAAGCAAACGTTAGTTAACCATTTCAGTTTATCATTTAGTGAATTATACAATTTGAGGCTAGTTAACTACTAACTAACCGAACAGCTTCGATCGTGATACAGATGGCAGTTGGCATATCGGCCATCTGACTTGTCGGCATGGATAATGGGCACCAGTTTAGTTAGCAGAAATTAATTATCCGTAGTAAGACACGCAAACTTTAACTAATTCTTTCGAGTGAAACTGTTTGGGGAGCCTCTAAGTAATTATGATACACTGGCTACTATATAGGAGCTTCCACAGGGGCATCAGTTTAGTTATTATTGACTATCTTGCACACCAGCGCTATGTAACTGCTCGGTCCACGCAAAGGCAAGCTTTAGTTACCCACTCGGTGAACAATTTTCTTTCGAGTGACAACCAATTTTAGTGAACACATCAACTGCTAATCGAACTACCCTACCAACTCACTCGCACTCTCTCGGCAAGCTTACAGCACAAAGTGTGTAGCAACAGAATGTAGTTGTAGAAGTTATCCAAATTGCTCACTGAATGACTTGCCAACCGCCAGCAACGAGTCTCCATCGGTATAGAGAACTAGCTACTAAACGTTGGCCCATCTGCTAATCTCGAGAACAGCGCGCGAAGCCAACCGGCCGAGATTTGCTGCTAAATTTAAATAAAGGACCTTACAAGCTATTGATTGTACGCATGACTTCACAAATTACTTCAACTTACATTACATGAAAACTATTGAATCCTGTTACCCTACCTAAGCTGACTGACATGCGCATATTTTTTTTAGAATTTTTAGGCTCTAGTGGCGCAGTGGTTAGCGCATTGGTATGTGCTCCCAGTGAAATTCGTTGCAGATTCTGTTACTAACAGAACCTCCCAGTGCTTATAAAGGAATGTCCTCTATGCTTATGTCACAGTCGTTCTTCTATGAGGTTACGCGACGGTCGTGGGTTCAATCCCCACCTAGAGCATCTTTTTTTTTTTTTCCGCTAGGGAATTGTTCTCTTGGATCGAGTGTTGTGCGTGTCCGAAATCAGAGTTGTTGGAAGATGCTATTTTAGTTTGATGAATATTCCAGATCGAAGTTTTGCTAGTATGTCGTAACTCGGCTGCGCAAGCGAATTCAAATGACAGTGTCATTCAACCGCGCCTCTAACCAAGCAATCATCATTTGACCGGCTTATGACGTGATGGAAAAGTGGAACTCGAGGCCAGACGAACGCTTCGAGCAGCAGGCCGAAAAATTGGAAGCTCAGAAGTTACTGGTCAACTCGATTGCCAGTGGCCCCGGGCTACCTAAGGACGCTCACTATATCAAGTGGCGACTAGTTAAAGGCTAAGCTTTGCAAATTAGCGAACAGGTTCTTCACATAGTCTATAGTCCTACCTACGCACAACATATTATCGTCGCTCCAAACGATCTCTCTTTTACGCAAATGTATCTGAATGAACTCTGCCTGCCACTTTATGTATGATGCTATGATTGCTAGCTAAATAGAAAATCTTCCTTGTGTGTCGAGACCACAGTTTACAGCATCGGCCAGTGTCTCACTCGCCTTGGTGACGACAAATTAGTCGCTAAAATCCACGCGCAACAGAATTGACAGTTCACACTCGAGGCATCCAGTATTAGTTCAGCACAATAACTAGTCAGATTCAGTTACTATGAACCATGGATTTATGAGATTGAGCTGTTTGTCCGCCTCTTCTAGGCCACGCTGCTCTCACGACGGCACTAAGTACTGATGATAACTAATTAGTAAATTACCTATTTTGCACTGCACTAGCTGATCAACCGCCAATGGCCAATCTTCATAATTGACGTATCATGCCCTGTACAGTACTCTTTCTGTCTAGTCAAATATCACTACAATTCGAAATGTAATGCTGATTCCCCGATACGATAGCTACTTAGTAGCTCAACGCTGTAGCAGGAATCTGCAAGGGCTTCCGGAAATATACTGCAGAATACCGGCGAGCAATGTTGCACGCTTATGGCATAACTGTGCAGACGGTCACACAAATTCTAAGATTGCGGTGCTTGGCCACACATGTCAGGGAGAATGGTAAGCCATCGTTCGGTAGTAATACTGCATACTGCACTCTTCAATTGCAAATAAAAATAAGCCGTAAATATGTCTAAAAAGCTTTAAGATGAACAAAATGACGAAGGCAACGGAAGTAGAGAGAGCGGGATCCGTCGCGGAGTGAAGTGCGACGATGTTGGCGGAGATATGCCATATCTACGCATGAGCATGGTCGTATGAGGTCATGCTGATTGATGCTGATATTAGCCGCGCTGCCATTGGCTGCAAGCAAGGTTCAGCGCGCGAATCACGGGCTCGTTAATTGGGTGGCGGGCCCCAGACTGCGACCGCCGCTGTGCTCATAACATCCCGCTCGCCTGCCTAACCGTGTCTGCTTTTTAGCGTCGCCCCTTCCCCACCAACCGTATCGATTCCCATCGATCCCTTCTTCGTCCTGCATTCATACGCACGACTTCGTCCACCGCATTCATGGCATTTCTACGATCTTCCACTGCCGGTTCCTGCCGGAATGCCGTCGCCGCGGGCCGTTCGTCTTTCCGGCGATATCTCCAGACGCACCAGACCTCGGTCTCGTCGATCCCTCACTTCGACCCATCCGCCATTCCATCCGATAACAATAAGCAAGATGCCACCGGTCGGCCGGCATCCCGCGATAGTCAACTATGGCGACGACACGGATTTGGCGCCAACGCGCAGCTCCCGAAGTCTGAATTCCTGGACTCCATTTTCGAGTCGGAGACTGCACCATCGCAGTCTGAGCTCCAGAAGGCATTGAAGCAAGCCCAGGAGGCTAAGGGAACGGAGCTGTTCACGCCGGCTATCTCGAAGAATGCTGCCGCTGCTCTACCTAAGCCTGTGGAGACAGAGCGGGCTGTGGCCGCCAAGCCTGTCGCAGCGGTTAAGCAGACCGCTGAGAAGCGCTATCGCAAGTTTGTTCCTAGAAAGGCGGCTATGTCTCTGACGCCGAACGCGGTTCTTCACATCAGACAGCTGCTGGAAGGACCCTCCCCCAAGCTGCTGCGAGTTGGTGTTCGCAACCGTGGTTGCTCAGGCCTGCAATACCACCTCGAGTATGTCGATAAGCCAGGAAAGTTCGATGAAGAGGTTCTCCAGGATGGCGTTAAGGTGCTCATTGACTCGAAGGCACTTTTTAGCATTATCGGTAGTGAGATGGACTGGGTTGACGATAAGCTCAGCAATCGGTTCGTCTTCCGAAACCCCAATATCAAGGGCGAATGCGGATGTGGAGAGTCATTCATGGTTTGAACTATATCGGGTTCTTTGAGTTGCATGTGTTTTGGCATCAGTTAGATATGTACGCATCCAAGGTTATTACGACAGATGTCGTGATTTGCGGGAGTTTTTGGCGTCTTTTTTGTGTCTCAAGTATTCTCATGATAAATGCAAGCAGTCATAATACAGTCTAAACCATTAATCTCTAGTTGTTGCAGTGAGACTGTTAGGCATCGATATAATTCTATCCTAATAGTCTCATCGTGAGCTCCACGCTGAGAAATGTACCTGCACTGCAAGGAGTGGCGCGTAGAAGTGTTGGCACCAGACCACGCCAAAATCCAGCTAGTCCTCTTGCCTTGAATGTCTGTTTCATGGCATCGAGAGCCCCTTTATACTGTGCGTCCTTTCCAAACTTATCGCTCTGTACCTGGCTCTTGATGACGTCTAATGGATAAGCACCAAGCCACAGAACTTCGCCGGCCAATGCACCGCAGACCGCCACTTTCCAGGCCGGGATGTCCGCTCTTGTAATGTTATAATGCGACTGCAGCTGTTTTATGAAATATTCAAACGACAAAAACCAAAGGCCGTATGAGTGCGCTTCTCGTAGCAATGTGATCGCCTGCCCGCGGAAAATGCCCCGAACCCCTTCGGAATGGTAGATCTTCTTCACCGCATCTCTTGGTCCGTCGTAAAGCTTGTCTGTGCTCTTCTGTGTCTGCAGCAAAATTCGTAGCTGCTCCACAGGTCCAGTTACAGGACTGTTTGCAATACCGGCGACCGCGCCAGCGAGATAGTATTGCGGGTAAGTGAGCTGGGACGAGTTGTTGCGCGAGAGAAGAAACCGGCGCGCTTCGTGGAATGCGTAGAACTGAACAGATACGCACACACCAACGCCAATAAGCGGAGACGCTGTGCCTTTGTAGAATGCCAGTGGGCCCTCGGAAGCAAGAGTCTTGCGGAAGGCTTCCAGCGGCGTGTTGAACTGACCGGTCTGAAGGCGCACTTTGACAAGATCGAATGGCTGACCTAAAGTCAATTGTTAGATGACATTTAAAGCATTGTGATAAAACATAGTTGAACTTACCAATCAGAACCTGAACGGCTCCGCCAACGAATCCGGCGGTCTACAAGTACAATCTGGGTTAGCAAACGTGGGCTCGCAGTCCTCACAAGGTCGTCTCACTATATCCTTCGCCTTTCGCGACATCGAGGAGTCCGTGGAATCCGCCATTATGCTGGTCAGTTCTATACGAAGTGTATATATGCGAATGTGTTTATTCGAATGACTAGACACAGCAGATACGGTGCTGATAAATTTTTTGGGCGCGGGGTCGATGAAGTCCTCGACATCCAAACTCTACTTCCGTACCAAAGGCGGCTCCCCGCGTCTCGTTCAGCTCCTGCTCAGCAGCAATAGATTTATCTTTCAACTACTATATATACCAAATCAAATCCTACGTTCTTCCCGCACAGCTCCTTCTCTCGTTCGACAGTTCTGAAGTGACGGGCAAAGATACTGAACAATGACGCAATGAAGCGTGACGATAGTCGCTCTCCCCTGCATAGTCGCTCATTAATTGTGGTTATACAAGAAACTCCCAACTTCCAAGTCCACCTCTCGGCACTCTCTCGCTGACCACGACCGCGAGAGCTACAGAGCAGTTTAGTAAGCGCAAACTGTACGTGTTGAGCCGGTGTTCACGACTGATCTGAGGTTTCCAGGCCGTTGAGTCTGCGTGCGCTGCTGCCATGGCGAGTCGAGCCCAGTGCGCCCTTTGCTTTGACGTGCTCGTCGCGCACTTTGAATCACGATCGCCCATCGCGCTGGCGTCTTTTGTGCGCGCTTTGGATTCTTCTCCGACCAGCGCTGCCAGCTCGTCGACATCCTTGGTTGATACTCCTAGCCCCGTTTCTGGTGCTGGGTCTTCTTTTGCTGCAGTAGCTTCTAACAGTGCCACCAGCGGCAACTTCCCGCTGTTTGTAACATGGAACACCGTGACGAAGAGCGGGCAAACGCGACTACGTGGATGCATTGGCACATTTGAAGCGCAGCCATTGGAGAAAGGCTTAAGGACTTATGCTGCCGTAGCGTATGTTGTCCCATCTTTGCTGCTCACAACTGTGATCTGACTCTAACTGCTGCTGAAAGTGCTTTCGAGGACACCAGGTTCAGTCCTATCTCTCTGAAGGAGCTGCCCACGCTAGAGTGCGGGTATGTTTATTTCAGGCGCATATGTTGCTATTGTACAGACTAACATGCATGCGAAGTGTGTCGCTGTTGACAGATTTCGAGGACGCGACAGGCCCTCTAGACTGGGAATGGGGGGTCCATGGGATCAGGATATCATTTCGTGCAGATGGACGTCGCTACTCGGCCACCTATCTCCCCGACGTTCCTCCAGAGCATTTTAAATCGAAAGAGCAGACTATTGAAAGTCTGGTACATAAATCTGGATACTATGGTGCTCGTTGGACGACTCTTGACATGAAAGTAGTCAGGTATCAGAGCTCCAAAGAGCATATGCTGTATAAAGAGTATGCTGCGCTGAGAGAGAACCTTTGAGATGCCGTATATTTGCTGGCTTGCATCTGGTTGGTAATGACTGGTGTTCATGGGGTTGAGGCTATTTGGAGTTCTTAGTTGATCTTCTATTTTTCAAGTTGGTTATCTATTTAGTTTTAGTTAATGTCAGGATTGGAAACGGGCTGAAGTACTTAGTATCTGCGACTTTGTGTCATCCAAATTATACATGTAAACAATGGTTTCGTGCATGCTGGTGCTGATGGAGCGTGCAAGTCGACGCGCGAAATTTGAAGTCCACAGTTGGAGCGGCGCGAGCCATCATCACAAGCAACACGCAGCCAGCTTCGAACAAGCACATAATTCAACGCTCGTCCAAGGACTCTCTGTGACGGATTTGTCGATATCATCCATATTTTGTCAATTGCGGGCTTATTGGTCTTTAGCATTCTGTGAATATCGCAGGATTATAGAGTTGGAGCATACACAGCATGAGGTGAACGAAGCTGGCAACAAACGACACGTACAGCCTCCACCAGAAATACTACTTGATTATCAGATACGGCACTCAGAATCGCCGTATTCGCGCTTCTGTTTAATGCGGCTGGCTCTGTACATACCAGGAACCACGGTCGCTTTTCTAACCGGCTATCTGACGCATCGATATAACGTATTCCAGGCCGTCCGGGACGCAATAATATACATCTGGCAGAGGGGAATCCTGGTAAGAGTTACAGACTTCTGTAGGATGGCAAGGAACTGACGACCATTGGTGGTAGACGCGATTTATTGAGGCATTCTGCGGGCTTTCGGTGCTGGTGTTTGTGATATTCATTCCGGTTTTGGCAATTGCGATTCGTGAATCACAAAGGGTGAGCTCTCATTTGAAGCAGTTTTGATGCACAGCTGGACTGATGGTTTAGCAGAACTACGATAAGAGCACTTACCTACGGATATCTGCGCGAGACCAACTGCGTCGCCGAGGCAGTTTTTAGCTAGCACCACACTACAATGAGCGACGAAACACTTCTCGAGTCCTCGAGAGCTTCACACCCTTCGTCATCTGGTTCGGTGTCGTCGGAGAGCTCGGAGGTTATCAGCGAAAACGTGAACTCGTCGTGTGACAAAGACACTCAGAGCAATACAAGAGGTAGTCCTGCACCTCCACTGGTAACATCTGCTCAAGAGCAGTATAGACGACGACCGCAGAATCCTTCGAATCTGCGAATATTTCTACCTTCGCCACCTGCATTAATGATGCGGCACGCTGGCGGCACGACGATATCGGGAGCTAGGTCAGTTCCGGTATCTTCGACATCGTCGCCTACGGATGAATCTGCGTCTCGGATTGATTATCTGTCGTCACGGCAGGAGCTCACAGATTTTTATACACGGCAAGCAACACCACGAGGAAATCAGAGAGGTTTAACTGGGACTCACCGGAGAGACGATGATCCAAATAGCGCTGAGGAAAGTAGCAGCAGTGGCGATTCGCATTCTACACCTGACACACCTCTTTCTCGACGGAGTAACAACAATGTTCACAAATATCGAGTTGAGGGAAAGCAAATAATCATGCTGAAATACAATTTCCACGACATATTTCGATTCCGTACCATCGTTAATCGTATTCAACACAGCCGTGTTGAGAAGCCGACAGTGGTTAGAGTATTTTGGCCCGTTGATTGTGAGGATCGCAGAGCAGAGCCTTCTATTCTTATTGGCTTCCGGAACGCAATGTCAGATTTCATGGTTGTGACGGCCTTGCCGGAAGCAGGGCATGACACAATTCGGCGAATGTTGTCGAATAAGGAAGTGTTTACAGGCACGCCATACGATGCTACTGGCGAAACGCGGTTATTAGGATTCGATATGTCGACACTCGGGATAATTGGTAGTCTGAATTCGACGATCGAACATGAACCTCTATTGCGAGTCACTACTGCCGCGGGGCAACGGTATCCGCAGTTTTCTCTACGTCATGTTGACGACATCTCCTTTCAAGTCATATTTTTCGAGCGGCCGTTATCAAATCGATTGCAGTATTTTTCGTTCATTCCAATCACGCTGGAGCTTGTTGATTCACGCAGCACACCAGCAGCAATAGAAGAAGACGAAGATGACTTTAAGTCGCAAGCAAAGAAGAAAGTCCTGATAAGTGCCATCCAGAAAGCTACCGTATTCGGGTTTCCGTCGGTGGACACTGAGAAGAATGGTACAGGCCTCTGGATCTCGCAGATCAATTCCTCTCACGAACTTCAGATATTGCTGCACAAAGCTGCAACTTGTTCACGAGGCCATGGAGATGAAGAGCGAAGCAACGTACTCTGGCGGACATTATGCATTAGTGCTGGCATGGCCACCAATTTGCTATCACTGGTATGGAGTACTGGAACAATGCTCTCCATCTGGAGTGCGATTGCATTTTTGATCATATTTCGTGCCTTGTCGGAGGCGGTGCTGGTGGTTATCGAGTGGAATCCGAAGTCAGTGAATTTGCCAGCACTGAAGGATCTGTCGGCGACAATACAGCAGTTAGATCTGCGGTTGCAGCAAATTTGCTATTGGCCTATACAGTACATTACGCTGCGCAATCAGAACAAGAGTATTTCGATCAGGACATCGTTTCACGCTGAGTACATTCGGTTCTACAACAGTCTATGGCTCGTGGCAAACGACATTATTATCGGAGCTGCGTTTGGATCTTACGTCATTGACAATCGAGATTATATTGTGTCGTTTGTAGATTTCTGCATCGACGAGCTGCTGACCAAGGGTCTGCGCCAGACGATTGAATGGCTGATGGACTGGCCGGGCGGTCTGAAACTGAACAATGAGCTAGTTGCGTTCTTTGGAGAGTTATTTTTGTGGGTGATTGAGTTTTGGAGCGGTACTTTGCAGATATTTCGGCCATTCATGAGCGAGATCGTATATGCGATAGGACTATCGGGATTCATCGGAGCGACGTTCCCCATTGCGATGATTGCAGATATGGTGTCATTTCTCACAATTCAGATATACTCGTGCTATCTTGCGTCGGCGCGGATTTACAACTGGCAGCTTACCGTGCTGCTGTCATTGTTTCAGCTCTTTCGGGGAAAGCGAAGGAACGTATTGCGAAAGCGTATTGACTCGTGCGACTATGATCTTGACCAACTGCTACTGGGAACGCTGCTGTTTACGCTGTTGACGTTTTTGCTGCCGACGGTTTTGGTGTTTTATCTCACCTTTGCGAGCGCACGGCTATGCATTATCGTGATCAACGCTATGCTGGAGAGCACGCTGGCGCTGCTGAATCACTTTCCGTTGTTTGCAATGATGCTTCGACTGAAGGACTCGAAGCGTCTGCCAGGAGGACTGGAGTTTGACGTATGCGAGTGGACAGAGACACAGACAGAGAGCAGTCAGAAGGCCATTTATATTCAGCTCCGGCCAGTTGCACTTCCGGTGCGGGCAATGTTCCAGCAGTATTTGGTGCTTAGCAAACGGATACAGAAGCACTATCTGTCGGAGCGGGTGGTCGTGCTGCTGCTGACGGGCCAATTTGTGCCGATACAGCGGAGCCGGCTGTACAGTCTGCAGTACTCGATGCTACCGGAGAAGCGGGTGGGGCTGCGCGCTCTTTGGCGACAGATGCGGGAGTTTGGGGGCCTGGTGTGGGCGGAGGTGCGTGAGAAGCTGCAGGTGGTGCAGCGTGAGGTGCATTGATTTGTAGTTAGTTGCCTGAAGGAGTAATATGCCTGCGGAAGGTGATTCGGGAGGAGTCGGAACAGGGAATTGGGCGAGAGTTTGGCGATGCGGGGCAGCAACTCCGACTCCGGGGCCAGCTTCACGGCCGCGCGCACACGGGGCAGCCAACGGACACGCCCCCCACTCCGCCCCCGCCATCACGACAAACCCTCGCCCGCAATGAACTGCCCTTCCCAGGACACAGAGCCCACAGGCATTCCGCGCTTTAACCTCAACGGCGTCGGCCTCGACCACGAGCTCCCCAGCAAAGGTCTGGCCAACACCGCGGCAGCCCGCTCTGCGAAGACGCTCCGGGGCGACGCTAGTCTCAAGCGTTTGCGCCGTCCTGGAGACGATCCAGACAGATTTGGCAGTGGCGACGACGACAGCATCTCCGAGTCCTACGAGCTCAGCAGCGTGCCGTCCGGCAAGATCTACCCCGTGCTCACCCACACCACTCCCGCGTCGTACCCCACTTCCGCCTCGACCTCCACCACCAGTTCCACGACCGGGATCAACG
Organism: Limtongia smithiae; assembly: GCF_038497785.1. NCBI lineage: Eukaryota > Fungi > Ascomycota > Lipomycetes > Lipomycetales > Lipomycetaceae > Limtongia > Limtongia smithiae. The sequence goes on from NW_027117625.1 coordinate 722,641, forward strand.
GCACAAGTAATGGCTACAGTGGCAGCGGCATACGCAGACGGCATTCGGTGTACCAGACCTCAACCGAACCCCGGCCCGAACTGGACAGTGACTCCATATATCACCAGGTCAAGGGCGCCTTCACGAAGTACCTGGCCTTCGTTGGCCCGGGCTTCATGATCTCGGTCGCGTACATTGATCCCGGTAACTACTCAACCGACGTCGCGGCCGGCGCAATGTTCCGCTTCCGTCTTCTCTTCGTCGTCATGCTGTCGAATCTCTTTGCCATTTTCCTGCAGGCACTATGCGCCAAGCTCGGCTCCGTGACCGGCCTTGATCTGGCACAGAACTGTCGGGCGCACTTTCCGCGTTGGTTTTGCGTGCTGCTCTACATTTTAGCGGAGACTGCAATTATCGCGACCGATCTCGCCGAAGTCGTCGGAACCGCAATCTCTCTCAACATCCTCTTCAAAGTGCCCCTTGTTATCGGCGTCGCAATTACCATTGTCGATGTTCTCATCGTTCTTATCGCATATCGGCCAGACGGCTCGCTCAAGGCAGTGAGATGGTTTGAATATGCCGTCGCTGCTCTCGTGATTGCCGTCGTCGCCTGTTTCTGCGTCGAACTCTCTAAGATATCCGGCGGCCATACCGGCGAGATCTTGCGGGGGTTTCTGCCCTCAAAGTCAATCTTCACGGACTCGGGGTTGTACTATTCCTGCGGAATTCTTGGCGCTACAGTCATGCCACACTCGCTCTATCTCGGCTCGGGCCTCGTGCAACCACGGCTGCGCGAGTTTGATGAACTGAACGGTACCTTGTTGATCGTCAACGACTCCCTCGCGGATATCAAATACCGGCCGTCGCTGGCGGCTATTCGTCATGCATTGAAATACTCCATTGTGGAGCTCGCAATCTCATTGCTGTCATTTGCATTGTTTGTAAATTGCGCTATTCTCATTGTCTCCGGCGCTACGCTCTCTGACACTCCGGGCGCCGCGGAAGCAGACCTCTTTTCTATACACAGTATGTTGTCTGCTTCCCTCTCGACCGCGGCGGGTACGATATTTGCTCTTGCACTACTATTCTCCGGATTGTCCGCCGGCATTGTCTGCACGTTGTCGGGCCAGATGGTATCTGAAGGATTTCTCCACTGGACCATGCGCCCTTGGCTGCGTCGCCTCGTCACTCGCAGCGTGGCCATCGTCCCCTGCATTGCAGTCGCAGCTATGGTCGGCCGCGAAGGTCTGGGAGACGTGCTCAATCTGTCACAGGTCATTCTGTCTCTCCTACTCCCATTCGTCTCCGCACCGTTGATCTACTTCACATGTCGGAACAGCATTATGCGCGTCCCGGTATTTGTTCCCGCGGACAACACTTTTGAGGACCATGACGACGACTCAAGCATTGAGTACGGCATGCGAGAAACAGAGTACGCGGACATGTCGAATAGCCCGTTCGTTACAATCGTGGGTATCCTCATATGGCTCTTCATCAGCGCATTGAATTTGTATTTCATTTTTTCTATTGGTATGAGCTGGCACGAATAATGACGATGGGTTGCATTACGCAATTTGTTTGGCGCGTTCAATTTTCTTCGTTTCGGTCTATAGACTCATCTCGTTCTGTATTGTTCATTGAAGCATTTGGGTTCTCTATTTTTCAATTTTACGGAAATATTTGTTTATTTTGTATCAAGAGCTCAGGGAAATGCGCGTTGTTTTGTGTATAGGTTCGCATGGCAAGTCGGATAATTTCAGAGATGATATCGGTGCCGCGGAACGTACCGCTACTGCCTTGAACACCACTGCCCGAAATGGCAGGTGTGGGCATGTTTGGCGAACCTTAAATGTTAAGACAATTGATCCTATTCCCCGGCGCGAATTCCATCCCCGTACGGCCACTTCAGCAGAACTAGTCCACGTGGAACAGCATCTAGCAGAGATGCGAGGCATCTGCGTCAAGCTCGAGCTGCTGAACCCGCTGCGGGACTACGGCGAGCGCGACGTGCGCGTTCTGTGGTCCGTCCCCGCGTCGTATCTCGATGCGTCTCCGCGCGTCGTGGATCTGATCTATTCCATCAATGCTGCGTTCCCCGATCACTTTATTGACGTTGAGAAGAAACGACATGCGTTGCTTTTTGGCGGGCTGGGATCGGCGGCGGGGTCATCTTCCACGGGCAAGTTCCAGCGGCCGACATCCCCTTCCGCGTCGCTTCTTGCGCCACTCACGGATCGCGTGCTGGGAATTGGCATGGAAGTTGTCGAGTACCAGGAGGCGGTTGTGGACAGAGATTCAGCAGATGCGCAACAGTTCGTGCCGGCTGAGTTTGCGTGCGAGACTAGCGACGGGTTCAGATTATGCTTGTGGAACTACATTGCCGACACCATTCGGGATGGCGATCTTATTCGGTATGTTTGATCTCTTGCTCAATTGGTTCTTGCTCGTTCTAATGGTGTGAATTTGATAGGATTCGTCGGCTAGAGTCCGCGGAGCGTGCGACTGATGAGCTGCGATCCCAGGCGTTCTTGTCGAATCCGTTCGTCGAACCGACCTCTGAATTGGAAGGCTCGACCGCGCTCTCCTGTAAGACTGGTCTGGCCTATCCCAAAATTTTCGGTGGTGTGCCCGCTCCGGATGAGAAGTTACTGTTCGTGGCCGAATCAAGTGGGGCTGAAAGCGTTGACCCGGACTTCACTGAACTTGAAGCTGCCGAAGAGCCACAGGAGGGCGTCGTTGCTCTTGCTGAAGCACCGGTGTCAGCTGACATTGCGGCGCCAGTGGTGGTTGAGGCACCGTCAGTGGTGCAGGTCGTTGATGCTCCTGCGGTTGACCAAGCGCTGTCGCCGGCGGTAGTCGAGGAGCCTCTTGCAATGGCTGCGACGCAGGAGCAGATCACGCCGGAGCGCAAACGACAGGAGCAGTCTAGCATAGAGAAGGCGAACGGGACATCAGAGAGAAGCTTCACTGACGATGATTTTGCGGACGAGGAGCAGAATGTCAAGTCAATCTTCGGCAAGATCCAGGGCGCGATTTCCATGATTGTCAGCAGAGCCACGCCCGCGAAGGCTTTTCTCAAGAAAAAGGACGAAAGCGAGATTGACAGTAGTGAAGAGGATAGGACGTCGAGAAACAGAACGGATAGTGACAAAGAAGGATACTCCGACAGCTCTGAGAATGCGGAAGTTCGACACGCCTCGAATTCGTCTACAGAGCCCAAGGGCTCGGCGCAGATGCAGACATTTGTTAAGCCGGCGCAGAAGGAGAAGTTGCGCAGCTCGAACTCTTCGCATACCAAGAATAAGTCGCAGCGGTCTTTGCCTGATGGTCGGTTGAACATGTCGACTTTTAGACCAGAGAAGTCGTACTCAAGCCCCAACACTAACACGCCGACGACGAATGACAACTACAACGACAACAACAACAACCGCCCTGCGTCTGTTTCAGGCAGCAGCCTGCGCTTGAGCGAGCCTGGCAAGTACAATCGGAAAGAATCGCAGCGCATGAGTAAGGGTCATTCAACAACGGTCCTGGCGGAGTCAATTGACGCGTTGAACCCGCAGAACAGCCACAAGCTCGACATCCCACCGTTCCCGTTCGAGCAGGTGAACCTCGACAAGAAGTGGCATAGAAGCTCCTCCTCATCCCCAGCGGTGACGACGCCGTTCGCACAGACCATGGCGGAGCTTAAGAGCGGCAACAACCATTCGTCGTTGCACACGCCCAACGGAGGCAACTACTCGCAGTTTTCGTTTCGCCCAACGTCTAATTCTGGTAGTAGCGGCGGCGGTGGCAGCAGCAGCAATGTGAGACCGCGCAAGAGAAATCTTGATCGCTCGTACGAGAACGACCAGAGCTATGACTACAACTACGAGTATTCTGGACAAAACGAATACGATCATGTCAACGCCTGGAACCCAAACAAGCGGCAGCGACGATAGAGACAAGTATGAGTTCGTCAAAGTTGATATATAGCTAGTAAACAGTCGAGACTTATTTTGTCTTTATATACAGTAAATGGTGCGTGTTATGTACAAATGGTCCGAAAAGTGTGTGAGTGATCTCATCGCCGGGAAGGCGGTGGCGCGCGGTCGACGGGTTGCTCGGCCTCCAACTCCTTCTCGAGCGCCTGCTGCATGAGAAGCTCGTCCATGCGCTCGCGTTTTATCCGCTGGCGCTCGTGGTCGTTGATGACACCTTGGTACATTGTCTAGGAGATGGTTAGTAGACTGAAAGTTGTAGTGGAGACCGCAGGGAGGCCAGAGCGGGAGGAGAGAGGTGAGCATACCGATTGCTCGAGCTCCTGGACGTAGTGCACGCCAACGATGATGCCAATGGTCGCGACGGAGACGGCGCCGAGAGTGATTTTCGACGCGCGCGACATGCTTGCGTATGCGTTGGCAGCGGTGAAGAGCCCGAGGACAACGTTTACTTCGTGAGGTACGCTCGTTTCGCTGACGGGAACACGTGACGTCGAAGAACTGAGCCACCTCGTCGGCGAGCAAAGGCGATTTCTACATAATTGCAGAAGATCTACATCCGTTACACAATTACCAGTATATTAACAATGCACCATGTATATTTACATATATAAATTTGAGATAAAAATTAGTTAGCGAAACGAGACTGCGCGCGGACACGGTCACCCATCCAGAGCAAGACGATGGGGATCATAATCATGAAGATTCCCAGGCACCCAAGAATAGTCGACCCCAGCGCGACTGGGAACTTGCCGTTGTAAGAGTTCAAGTTCACAAACATGTCGCGTGCAAACAAGGGGAACGACGCCGCGAACATTGCCCGGAAGAACGCATTGCCGCCAAAGACCGACGCGATGTAGCGGGGGTAGGACATGCCGAGGTACGCGAAGATGGTCTGAAAAATGAGGAAGGCCCCGATGAAGAAGATACCAGAGCCGATGATGGGGAATATCCAATGGATGTCGGGCGAGGAGGTCCAACCAAAGACGAAGAGCGACACTGGAAGGAGAGGCGCGCCAATGAGACACACGCGAAGTACGAGCTCTGGTGGCGCGCCGTTCATGAGGCGCGGAATAGTATAGTAGTGTAGAATAGCACAGTACACCGGTCCGATGATGAATAGGCCCACAAAAATGCCGAAATACGCAAGACCGTTCTCGATGAGCGTGAAGTGGTGCACCTCCTGGAAGACGATGGGGAAGGCTTCAAAAAAGATGTACATGACCGCGTAGATCAGGCCGGTGTAGCAATTGAAGCAGAACACGCTTGGCTCACGGAATGCGATAATAAATGGCCGCACAAAAGAGTTGTAGCAAAACTCTTTCATCGTCTGGTCCGCGCTCGCAATCTCGGCGCGTGTGCGATACTTGTCGCATCCGTACAACTTGCGCAGGCGCGCAGCGCGGCGGTAAAGAATTGTATCGGCTGAGGTCTCCGGGAACAGAAAGAGCATTACCAGAAAACACAGACCTGACAGCCAGCACAGCAACCAGAACGTCCACCGCCAGTCCTCGGCAATGGTGACGGCTGCACCAATGAACGGACCCATGATAGGGCCAATAGATGCCGCGCACGCCCACGATGCGATGCCGTACGCCAGATATCTCGGGTCCATGACATCCCCAATGCACGCACCACCGACCGTGAGCGGCGGCGCGGAGACGAAGCCCGTAATGGCACGCAACACCAGAAGGCTCGCCAGATTCTTAGACAGCGCCGTCGGGATCTGCAGGATCACGAAGACAAATAGCGACGGCATGATCGTCCAGTTGCGGCCAATCGCGGGGAACTCAGACATTGGCCCGTACAGCATCGGACTGATACCATATGCCATCACATACACTGATAGCGGCAGCGCGGCCACTGTCGTGCCAAAATGGAACTCCGCCATCAGCTCCGTAACGCCAGGCGTGTATATCGACGAGCCGATATACACAGCCGCGGTGAGGAACCCGACGAGCGCGAGGGTAAAGTACCGCTTACTTGAGTTCCAGTTTCGCGGGTTCTCGGGGTCGTCCGGTCCGTACCAGTCGACGACAATCACATCCGCGGGTGCGTCTTCGGCATCCGCAACAGGCTCATTTTCAAGTATCTTCTCATCCTTCTCGAGGTCGGCACCACTACCGACGACACCAGATGCGACGGTGTCATCATCATTGGAGACGATCGGAACGGATGTTCTGCGGGTGGCCGCGCAGTGTTGTGCAAAGTCAAAGCCCGGCTGCTGTTCGGGGAATTGGAGAAAACGACCACCGGAGAGGTAGTTGATGATGTCGCCACCCCAGCTGGAGCGCACGAAGTCCATGGTATCTATGATTGGAGCGGGGCAGAACAGTACAGAATAGAAGAGGGTATTGAAGGGTATATATAGCGGACAAGGTCCATGAGACCGTGGCGGGAGCAGCCGCACATGCGCGCGGAAGCGAGAAACAGAGCACGGACCTCTGTGTCAGGCCCGTGCGCTCCTGACAATGAGCTGTGACTAATGAGCATGACTAATAACTAGCCCGCTTCGTACGCCAACCCCTATATTACAAATATCTGGTTCGTCAGCCAAGCCTTCACGGCTGCGACTCTTCCCGCCGCCGCTTCAGCGCGACCGGCTGCGTGGGCAGTAATTCTTCCGTCCCTGCTTCCCCCTCGGGTTCTCTTTCTCCCGGCGTTCCGGACACGCTTCCCTCTTCCTCGTGCTGACGCTTCACCCCTTGCGGAGCTGGTTCCTCCGCTGATGCACGGCTATCACTGCCCTCCGACCCCTTCAAGCCGCTCCGCGCGGCCGTAGCACCGCCCGCCCGCGGAATTCCGCTCCCTGATATCCCCGCGCGCCGGTGCGGAATCTGGCTTGCGGACAACGCATTGGTAATCTGCGAGATGCCGCTGATCTGTGGCCGTTGCAGTCCGCGCACAGCGGCTGGCGCTGCTGTACTACCAAATGTTGGAATCCGCGACGCGCCTGCTCCCGTCCCGGTCGCTTCAGTCTGAGGATCCGCTGCTCCTGTCGTAGATGCCTCGGGACTCCGCAGAGCACTCATCCTCAACTTCCCGAGCTCCTCCTTTGTCAACGCGAGCGTAGCCTTCAATACACCGAGCTCCTGCTCCGCCTTGGCCTTTGTGACCTCCAGCAACCGCGACCGAATCATCGTCTCCCGGGCAGACTTCTCGTGCTTTGCAACGGCAGCCTCAAGCTCCTCAATCCGCTTCTGCGCCGTTTCGTCGACGACAGTACTCGCTTGCGTATCACTAGCAGCAGCGACAGACACAGCCTGTGCATCAACGGCTTGTGCCTCGGTGGCCTTTGCCGCAGCTTGTGCCTCAGCCAGTTGCTTTTTGACAGATGCAACTTCGCCCTCAAGCTCGCCCTTGACTTTCGCAAGCGCTGTCTCCGCCTCCCGCTTCGCGTGTTCCGCAGCCTCCAACGCATGCTTCTGCTGTGCCAGCTTGTTCTCGACTTCAACAATAGTCGCCTTCAGGCCAGCAATCTCGGCCTCAAACGCCTCACTTTCAACAGACGAGATCCCCGACGCTGGTACTGGACTCGGTACTGGCGCTACCGTAGCCGCTCTCAGCGACGCTGCTGCAATTGCAACGTTCTTCTTCTCGATCTCGCCTTCCAGCGCCGTTATCCGTTCCAAAGCCGCGACGCTCTGTTCCTCGAATTTCGTAATCTGCTGCTTTAACTCCTCGACCTTCTTCTGCTCAGCCTCAATAGTCTTGTCCTTCTCCTTCGCTCGCTCATTCAACTTTTTCAGTCGCTCATTGAACTGGTCTCGAAACTTGTCTGACCTGGCTTTCCAATTCTCGGCCTGTACGCTGTTAGAACCGATTCCTATAGCTGTCCCAAGCGCAACTCACCTCTTCCTTCTTCGTCGTAAGAGCAGCATTCAAGGCTTCAATCTGCGCATTCAAGCCCGACATCTCCTCTTCCTTGGTCTTGACGGCTCTCTCAAGTTCTGCCTGCTTCGCTTCAAGCTGCAAGGTGACCTCTGCTTGCTTCGCCTCAAGCTGCGCTGCGACCTCCACGTCCTTTGCCTTGATAGCCGTCTCCATCTCCTCCGCCAACCGCAACTTCCTCTCCTCAAGCTCCTTCTTCGCCGCGTCGCGCTCGGCACTTGCCATTTCAACGGCTGTTGTCAGTTGCTCGACCTCAACCTTGCACTTTGCGTTATCATCCTTCAGCTGTTGCAGCTCCGCTGGGTCCACGCGCTGGTACGCCTGCATGATGTGCTCAGACCGATTCTTCCACCGTTCGTTGTCCTCCTCGACTATCTTGATCCGTGCATCACGCGCCTCGACCTCTGCATTCGCTTCCGCAAGCTTGTCCTTAAGCGGCTGAACCATGCCTTCAAGCTCCTGCACTTTCTGCTCTAACGCGACCACCTTAGCAGCAGACCGCTTAGACTCTTCCCGTAAGGCCGCGTTGCTCTCGCGTAAGATGTTGATGTCTTCGACTTTCTTCACCAGATCGTTATACTGTGCCGAGTCTGCAACCCGTGCGCTTGAACTGTTCTCCCGCTCCTGCGCCAGCTGTGCGCGCACCTCGTCAAGCTCGGAGCTGGTATGCTCAAGTCGCTGCTGCAAACTCTTGATCTCCCGTAGTTTAACCTCGTACTGCGCATCCACGAGCTCCTTCTCATGCCGCACAAACTTGATAACTTCCTGCATATCGTTGCTCTGCCCAGCGTCGCTCGTGTCCTCAGATGATAGAACTGACTGTCGTCGCCTGCGGCTCGCTTGCGTGCTGAGATTGTCAATCTGCTCATGCAGTACGTTATTCTGTTCGATTAAATCGTCGCAGCGCGCTCTTAGTCGATCAATCTCCTCCTCGTATGTTCCGCGCCGCTCGTTCCACGAAGTTTCGCTCGTAGCAAGCACCAGCTTTGCGTTCTCGGCCTCTTGCACAAGATCCCGCATCTCTGCGTTCAGACTGCTGAAATCCGCACGTAGCTTCTGCAGATCCCGCGTCGTGTCTGCGTGCTTCAGAAGCTCAATCTCGTAGTTCTGTTGAGACTCAGCCGTGATACCAGCCTGCCGACGAAGACTACTCTGCAGCATCATCACATTCGCTTCCAGCGTTTCTTCCGTGGCTTTCAGCGCCAACACTTCCGCTTCGAGTCGCTTCGTCTCGTCCTCCAGCTTTCGTGAGGTATCCACAACCTCTTCCTGTGCCTTAACAAGCTCGGTGTTCACAGACAGCACTTCCTGGTTCAAGCTCGTGATCTCCGTCTTGAGTCGCGAAATCTCTGCAACGGTCTCCTCGGCCTTCTGTTCAGCAGACACCTTGTACTCGTCGTAAGCCACGTTCATCGACGCCAGCGCTTCCTCGGCGGCCTTGGCGACTTCAGTAAGCTGCTCTACATGATCCTTAGCCTCCTCGCGTTCTGCGCGTGCGTTGTGCAATGCCTCAGTCAACGTGGCGATTTCAGCCTCCAGATTCTTTGCAATACTAAAACCCTCCTCTTCGATCTGGCGCTGGTATAGCGAAGCTTTCTCTTCCGAGATCTTCAAGCTCTCGGTGAGAGCGTCGACATTGCCCTTCAACTGCTCCTCTGCGATCTTCGCAGCAGAAAGCAACTCCTTAGCGACAGTCAAGTCTTCTGTGAGCTTGTCGAACTTCTTTTGAAACTCAGAGTCTTCGTACTGCTTCTGGAGATGAAGATTCCGCAGCTCCTCGTTGGCCGAATCCCATTTTTGCCGCGCATTTGCCAGCTCCGTCTCAAGATTTTCTGTCTGTGCCGAAAGTCGCTTGCGATCCTCCGCATCGTTCTGTTGCTGCTCCATAAGCATGTTCTGAAGATAAGAGATTGTGTTGGTGTTCCGGTTCCGTTCCTCAGTAAGCATTTCGTTGTCCTGCGTGAGACGTTTCTGAATTGAAGAAAACAACTTCTTTTCAGCGTTCAGGTTTGCATTCTCGTTGCGCAGTGTCTCTACCGACATTTTGAGCTCTACTAGTTCGCTCGCGACTTTTTCGGTCTTGATGTCCTGCTTCAACAGATTCTCCTGTATCTGATTGCTGCGCGCCAACACTGTCTCGTTCTCTCTCTTCGTCATGTCATAGTTATCCGACATGACTGACAACCGCTCACCGGCTAACTCAAGTTTCGACCGCAAATGCGCAACCTCTTGCTGCATCCGAAGACGCTCGTCCTTAGTTTCGTCTAGTTGGCTATTCAGTCGCTTCAGATCAACCGTAGTCTCCGTCTTGTACAGATTGTACTGCTCGCGCAGCTCTTGGAGATTTTTTTCGCTCTCCTCGTACTTTGCTACTATTGCATCGTATTCCTCCTTCGCGACTCTGTCGTCGGTATATTCGATAGCGTGCACTGTCTCAGAAATAGGTGCCGAAACGACGGTAGTCTCCTTGTCTTCGAGAACCTTTCGCAACGAGTCTGTCTGTCGTTGGTACGACTCCATCGACGTCTTGACTCTAGCAATTTCCGCCTCGAGCTTCTCAATTTTCTCCTGCTTGGCCGCAACAGCTGCCGCCTCAATGCCTTCCATCTTGCTCCTGGATTCAGCTTCTTCCTGCTCTAACTTCTCGCCCAGCTCTCTTGATACGCGCAATAGATTCTGGTTCTGCTGCTGCAGCTCCATGATGTTCTTGTAAGTTACAAGACGATCGGAAATCATAGTGCTAGTATCGGATTCGGACTCAGAGGCAGTGCTTTCGAGAAGACTGCGGAGCTCTGCGCGTTCAGCGACGGATAGTGGGCCGACCCCGGTCGTGTAGGACTGCAACTCGGCTAAGAGGGTGGTGACTTGGCGCGACAAGTCGTGTACCTCTAATGAGACATGAGTTAGTACAAGAATCAAGTCTTTAACGAACAGAAATACGCACGCTGTCTGTAGATTCTTGAATCGCGGCCGGCAGTATTGACCTTTATCAGCAACTCCTCTTTCTGCTTCTCAAGGTCCTCCTTGTCTCGCTCTATATCATCCAGCAAACTGGACATATCCAGAATCTCTGCCTTCATTCTCGCAGCTTCCTCGCGCTCGGCTTGAATTATTGGTGCGCGTGATTCGAGATCCATGACGAGGTCGTCGAAACTCTGCTGAATCATCTTATTCCGGCGCCGTTCATGCTCAAGCTGGCTTTTAGCTTTGTTGAAGTCCGTGAGCAGCTCGGTGAGCGAGATGCCTGTTTTCTGGAACTGCGAAATTGTCCGCGCGGACGGCGAGAACATAATGGCGGGCGACGTGACCTCGAGGCTTGCGCCGTTGCGAATCGGCGTTCCCGGCGCTTGTTGTGCCTGTTGCTTCGCGGTCGCGGCGATAGCCGATAAATTCTCAATATTTTTTTCTAGTTGCTCTCGCTCGGCAAGTTGCGTCTCTAGCTCAGCTTCCAGCGATGCAAGCTTTGCTTCGACGGCATCTGCTCTTTCGCGCTGCTCTTCAGCAATAGCCTCAACGCCTGCTATATGCTGCGTCTCTTCTTCGCGTCGAGACTGCAGCGCATCCTCGAGCTCCGCAATGCGCGCCTTTGCCTCAGTTGTAGACCGTTCCCATAGATTCGCTAGCCGCTGCAACGACTTCATCTCGTTCTTGAAGTTGTCCTCCGCGGCGGCATACTTTTCTTGCCACGAGTTGATTTTCGTGAGTGCGATTTCGTGGTCTTTAGCGAGCTTCTCGGTACGCGTTCTGAGCGAGTCCTTCACGGTCTCGAGCGACGAGATGTCGGCCAGTGCCGTCTCAAGCTCAGCTTCGAGACTGCTAATCTGTGCCGACTTTTCTTTGCGATAAGCCGAGAACTCTGTCGTCTTTGCCGTGAGCTCGGAACTCAGGTAGTCGTTCTCGCCTTTCAGAAGGCTAGCCTCTTGCAAATAGCTCTGCTCGCGAAGCTAAATCACCGAGTAACACGTCAATTACCACCATACATTACATCATCCACGCAAACAGTAGAAAACTTACCTTCCAATTTAGTTCGGCAGCCTCAGAAGTCTGCAGTTTGTTGCTGAGATCAACAACAGTCTTGCGGGATTCCTGATGCTTGGCTTGCAGCGTCTTGTAATCCTCATTGAGATCGGCCAGATCTTTGCTACGCTTCCGTAGACTCTCTGATATCTGCGCATTCTCTGATCTGAGTGCAGTGTTCTGCTGCTGTAATGCCAACGGATCCGCCGTGGCCATGGCGATCGTCACTGTGTGCTCACGGTGCTCGGTGTATATGCGTGAGCCGTGAACCGTGCGAACACAGCAAGCAACAAACTGGTTCTTGCGCAATGCGATACCAAGTAGCAGATCACACTATATTCCTCAATCGTGCCAAGAAACTTTCGACGAAGGACTTGTGCAGAAGTGAAGAAACAGGACGTCTGTACGCAGTTGCCGTTGCAATGTTCGCGAGGAGCAGAGTTACCCGGTGGAAATATTCATCGCGGTCCGTCATCTACACATCCTGAACGGCATTTTTTTAATGTGATATTTATTTGTATATATGAGTGTGATTATAATTTATATAGAGTTGAACCAATGAACTGGATATAGCAAGTCACTTATATGCAGGCCTGATGTGTTGTGTGGATAGGTAAAGAGCGCGGTGGTACAAGGACGGAGAGTGCGACATGCAGAAGTAGATCATGATGTGAATAGAGTATTTAACAGTGGCGAGGGCAAACACAACGAAACAAAAAAACCATTAAAACGTGCAGGCACTGCGGGTTCTAATGAAATAATAGAGACGACTCCACGCAAACTAGTTACAGGGGAATGAAAACAAACCAACTAAACGACGCAAATCCAGATCATAGCCTCGGAACTCTGTCTTGGGTTGCAACTGGGGCGGGCGTGGGGAAGATCGAGCCCGAGGAGGGCTTCTCAACAGTAACATCCTTCTGCGGTGGCAACGCCTTCTTCGGCTTTTCGCCCCGCACTGCGCGCTCCATGTCGCCACGGTCAAGCGTCTCGTAATCGACGAGAGCCTCTGCTAGTCGCTTGAGCTCAACGCTCCGGTCGCGCAACAATTTCTTGGCACGGTCCTCGGACTTCTGCAGCATGTCGCGGATTTCTGATTCGGCAACCTCGCGAGTAGTGGCCGACCACTGCTGCCACTCCTCAGCAAGCTCGACGGGACCGACCTTCTCAGACATGCCGAAGCTGGTGACCATTTGCCGTGCAATCTGGGTCGCTTTCCGCAGATCGCTAGAGCAGCCAGAAGTGACATTGTCGGAGCCGTTGATGTACTCCTCGGCAGCCTTACCGCCCATGCAGACGTCAATCTGAGCGAGAAGCTCCTTCTTGCTCTGACTGTGTTTGTCCATTTCCGGGAGCTGGAATGTTACACCAAGAGCACGACCGCGAGGGAGGATTGTAGCTTTGTAGAGAGAAGTTGCACCAGGAGTGTACATGGCCATCAAAGCATGTCCCGCTTCGTGATAAGCGGTAAGTCTCTTGGATTCCTCAGTAATAACCATGGTTGTCTTCTCCGCGCCCATTAGAATCTTATCCTTTGCCCACTCGAAGTGATTGGTGTCGACAGCAACAGCGTTTTTCCGTGAAGCGTATATAGCAGCTTGGTTGACGAGGTTCTGGAGGTCAGCACCAGAGAATCCCGGAGTACCACGAGCGATGGAGTCGACATCGACATTCTTGGAGCATTCGACGTTCTTCATGTGATGTCGAAGAATGGCAATACGGCCGCGAACATCGGGTAGATCAACATTGACGATCTTGTCGAAACGACCAGGTCGGGTCAAAGCAGGGTCTAGGAGCTCGGGGAAGTTGGTAGCTGCGATGAAGATAACACCGGTTGACTGCGCAAAGCCGTCAAGATCGACTAGAAGTTGGTTGAGTGTCTGCTTGACATAGGCCTGATCACGGGAGTTTCGTCGCGCGCCGATGGCGTCCAGCTCGTCGATAAATACAATACTAGGAGCCTTGGCCTTTGCCGCAGCGAAGAGCTCGCGGACACGTTTTGCACCGACACCGACATACATCTCATCAAACTCACTACCACTCATAAAGAAGAACGGTACGCCAGCCTCGCCAGCGACAGCACGAGCAAGGAGTGTCTTACCAGTACCAGGCGGGCCAGTCAGTAGGACACCCTTTGGAAGTCGACCGCCGAGCCCAGTGAACTTTGAGGGATCGCGAAGGAAGGCGACAATTTCCTCCAAGTCCGCACGGGCCTCATCAACGCCATGAACGTCGGAGAACTTGACTGTAGGCTGAGTCATGGAAGTGTCCTTGTTTGCTTGGGGAGGGCCCTTGAAGAAGGAGGCACCCTCAGTGACGAGGGCGACGGTGGTGAGGAGAAGATAGGCGGAGGTACCAATCATGACGACAAGGCGGATATATCGGAACAAAAGCGCACCTTTGGAGTCCTGTAGAATGACATGGATGGGATCGCTCTTAAGCCCGGAGCCGTTGCCTGGTCGCGACCAAGCCGCAGCCTGTACACTTTCGGCGCCTTGAGAGATCTCCTGCCGGACGCCCTCGACCTTTTTTGTGTCGCCGAGTTGCTCGAGTGCCTGAAAGTAAAATGACTCGCACTCCTTGTTGTGTGCGATGCTCGGGTTTTCGAAACGCTCGACGACGACTTGAGGAAAGCCGTGCTCGAGCAGGACGGAGTAGAAGTCGGCCTGAATCTCGGGGTTTTCGGCGTTGGCGTTTGCCTTCTGCTCTTTGGCAGCGAGAATGCGTGCATTCCAGGAGGAAATGAGTCGTATAGACTGTGGTCGTAGGAGTGTGACTGCGGCTGTCCGTGCTGGAGCGGCCGCAGAGGATGCGAGGGTTGGACGAAGACGGGAGGAAACGGTGGAGGTGAGGTGGCGGGAGGAGAGTGCAAAGCCGGTGCTGATGCGAGAAACCGCAATCCTAGTAGCTCGTTGAGCAGACATGCCGCGCACCTATGGGAGTAGAGTGTTGGCTATGGTCGTCGCAGAGAGATGGGAGAAGAACGCCACCGAAGCTGGAACGCGACGGTGCGAGGACACGCGCAGATGCGACGAAGGACGTACCAGTAAGTTAGCCATGGGAAGACTATGCAGCGGAGCTGGTGCGAACGAGTGCGACTGGCGCGGGGTGGCGAGTGGTGGTGGTGCGGAGGGACGGAAGAATGGAGTCGATCTGTACAGCCAAGAGTCAGACAACTTGTCATGTGGCCCCAGCAGATGCAAGAATAGCGGCCGCACTGAGGTCGGGACGGAAGAGCAACGCGTACCGAACGACGGACGAGAGCGACGCGGCGGTTCCTGTATATCAATAGGGGAAGAGTTCGAGCCCTTGGGGCAATGAGGATGGTGAAGTTGGGGATGCCGTGACGGAGACCGCTCGACGCGGTCTCCGTGCTGCGTTCTGCACTTGTTCTCCGAAACTTCCAGCATGCCCCCTCCAGACACGTGCATCACAAACCCTAGCTAACCCTACCCTGACCCTGTCTCTACACACCCCTCATTCACGGACTCGCCGGGGTGCATAAAAAACACCACGCAAAAATTTCTTTCTCGCCGTCTAATGTGCGCGTCCTCAAGGTATGTCTCCGCTTTTTGTGCTTCCCATCAGCGGCAGTCCGCGCAGCAGCAGCATGATGATCCAACAATCAAATTCAAACTAGAGTATGTGATATCACATGATCGGAAAGTTGTTTACTGATCGCTCTGCTTGCGTCTCCTGTTAGCGCTCCAGCGCTGCCTGCATCCAGCGCATATTTTAACGTTTTCTTTTAGGCTCAGGTATTTTTTGTAAATGCAATGCATGCATTCAGATTTGATAAGTGAGGGTATGTTTTTTTTCCTTTCCAGTCTTCCGTGCTGTATGATGATAAAACAAAAAAATGTTGGAATTACCGACTGAATAATCATGTCGACAACTTTTTGGCACCTCTTCTGACTTGCGCGAAGAATTTTTTTTGGTTCTTGAACACGTTGCTAATATACATGGCAGTAGGAAAACTGCGTATCTCCTCTTGCAAGCCCGACGATATGCGGATGAGTCGTTGCACTGGGCACTGAGGCACTTCTCGCAGGAGAGTGCGGAACATGACCGATATGCATTCAGTGGGCCTAGAAAACCCACGTTGCTGAATATCGTCGATTGCAATCATGAGGACCCTTCTGTATACGGATGCTTACTCGCTTCCAGACTATACTGCTACACCGTGACATCCCTTTTGTTTATGGTACGTCTCATTCATGACTATACAGTGCGCATACTTGGCAGGCGGGCGGTGGCAGAAGAGGATGATTGAATAAAAAAACCAAATGACAAGCATATGTCGGATTTTACTTGACGAGAGTTTCGACGTCTGATCTGCATTGATAAGGCCTGAAGCGTATATGCGTGATTTGTAGGGGAGACAGATAGCTAACCTGCCGGATCCAGAACCTTACCGTTCTGTCAAGTTTCACCGCGTGTACAGCACCACCTCTTGGTAAGTTTTGCCCTGCATTGCCGTGTACTTCCCTGCCGTGTTGTCATCGCATTCAATGATGATCAAATTATTTTTCACGACGGTCGACTGCGCCATAAGATACTTGGCCGTGATGATTGTGCCGGTGACTCGGCAGATTCACTGAACTTTGTGCAGCCTCGACGACGCGGCGGTGAACGACATATTATTGCCTTGGTCTCGCTCTAACCTAAGTCTAGAACGTCCTTTATCCTTTGTTCTTCCCATTCGTTGTCTAGGTAAGTAGCATTTATCCAAAGCCCATGGCATGCATATTATTATTAGGTACTCTTCAGTACTATAGAGAATAAACAGTACAATGCAAGTCAATGAAGTCCAATCCCATATGTATGTCACATATTACACGCAGTCACCAATAGCAGATCTTTCCAATATTCACACAAAAACACCAAAGCAGAGAAATCCCGTTTTGTTTATAGCACAAATCACGCCCCTGTTCTCAATGCTCGTTGCACAGTTTGGGGGGTAGACAATCTAGACTCTAGAACGATACGGCAGCGGAGTAGCCGGCGGATCGAACGGTGGCGGGTCGAACGGAGACGGCGGCTGCAGTGGCGGCGACGGCGGCAGCTGTTTGTTGCGCAACCTGTAGAGCGCCGTGGAGTCCATATTGACTGCAATTGGCCGCAGCGAACGTGATGGCGGACTCGCATGGACGCGCCGCGAGCGGGGCTTCTCGCTAAGCTTTTCACCGGACGAGGACTGTGGAAGGGCTGGTGAAGATAGTAACAGGCCGCGAGTGCGCTTGCGCTGCCGGTAGTAGAGAACGGCAAGAACCAGGACCGCGATGACAAGGGTTCCACCAATCGAAACGCCGATTGCGATGACTTTTCTGGTGGACGAGAGGGCCGATGATGACGCTCTCGAGGACGACGATGTGGTAGACGAAGTTGTAGCCGACATAGTGGCTGCAGTTGGAGATGCGGATGCGGATGCTGTTACGGAGACGTGCGTGGATATGACGACATGAGATGATGAGGCGGAGGCGGAGGCGGAGGCGGAGGCGGAGGCGGAGGCGGAGGCGGAGGCGGAGGCGGAGGCGGAGGCGGAGGCGGAGGCGGAGGCGGAGGCGACGGGGGAGGAGGATGCGGTCGTGAAGGAGTATGCGGATGACGAGGTGGATTCGGAGATAACGAAGGCGTAAGATGACGACGACAGTGGCGAGACGGAAGCGCTCGACGCGGCGGTGGTAGGGGTCGCAGACGAGGGTGTCCCTGAGTCGATGAGGAGGGCTGTGGGGATGGCGGAGATGCTGGCAGCAGGGGCAGTGATGGCGGATTCGAGGACGGCAGCAGACACAGACACGTTTGCCGCAGAAGCGGCGAGCAGCACCAGGAGCGGAAGGCGGAGCGGGCGCATGGCGACGGCGAGGGGAGAGACACGAAGTGGGCGGCGGAGGCGGCCTTAAAGCGCGTCCGGCGTCGAGTTTCGCGAGTCGCCCTGAAACAGGGTCGCGCGCATCGCTCCGCCTAATACGGCTTAGTCCCAGGTACGCGCAGGCACGTGCGTGCGCAGCCGAATCACAGATCACATGTCTGTGACTCGCTACTTGCGCCGCCGCCCCCGCAGGTCCTCAATCGCGAACGGCAGCCCGCTCCGGAACGACGCATGGCCCGCTGGCATTGCCGCGTCAGTGTACAAATTGCTCTCCGCGTGCGGGTGGAACGTCGCCGTAGCGCGACAGTTCGTGATCGCCTGGATCCCGGGTGGGTCTGTCAGTCGGAACACGCCCCAACTGTGCAATGTTAGTACACAGCAATCTCACGGTGGACAAGTAAAAGCTCACGATGGCTCGTGGCTCGGCGAGCACACAATCGCAACTGCCTCCGGCAGCATAAGCTGGTAGCTATTCTGCGTGTGCACGTCAACCGACGACAGGAAACATGTCTGTGTGGGATGAGTATGGATCCAGCCCAGTGTGAACAGTTCGTGCGAGTCCAGGAATTCGAAAAGGCTTTCCTCGTCAGTGGTGCTGCACGTGTCCGACGTCGACTCCTGCTCGGGAAGCACCAGATGCGTCACGAAGAACGCGTTCCGGTTCAGCACTCCGCACAGAATGCCGCAAGTCTCCAGCTTCCGGCGCGTGTTGGACAGCGCGAGCTTCAAGAATGATGATCTCAGTTCCGTGGGTATAAATATCGTTCGCAGAGGCGCGCCGCCCTCTGTAGTTCGGCGAGCCTTGTGCTCGACAGTCACTTTCTCCGCCACTGGCGGTGATGCATGACTAGACTGACTATAGTCCATAGTCTGCGGCTGCTGCGGAATTGTCGGATACTTACTCATAACAACGCTGTCGTACGAAGGTGGTCCCGGTGATGTCGCTGACCATACTGGTGGAGGAGGTACAGTGATCCCCGATGACGATGACCGTTGCAACCCCAGTTCAGGGTGATCAGCGACTCCAAGCCCACGCAGATCTACCGTCATCGGCTCTGGTAGCGCTTCTGCATTCTGGCTCGCCTCTGATGCCGCCCATACTTCGAGACGGCGCTGCTGTTCTAGCGCAGCCTGCCGCTCGGTGATGGCCTGTTCGCGCTGCATGAACTCAAGATGCGCGGCCTCGATCTTCGGTTTGAGCTGCGCAAGTCGGTTGAGAACGTCCTTGATAGTAGGCGACTGCTCGTGTTAGCTCAGTCCTCGGATCAGATCCCAAACCATACTAACCTTCATCATCTTCTCTGCCGATGCAGCGTCTTTGCTGCCCTTGTGCCGCGTGGCAGGATGACCCGGCAACGTGTCGAGCACGAGTTGTGCGTATCGCATGTAAAAGATATACGCCTCATCAAGCGCGCCTTCTTTGTCGTAGATCTTTGCCTGGCGCAGAACGCCGCCCGCGGTGCGTATCCAGAATATCAGGCCGACGGCAGGATTGAAGTCATAGCTGCGTGCGGTGGCGGCGAGCTCGCCGATGCTGCGCGCTCCGTATTCAGCGAGCGACAACTGTGAGGATGCAGGCATTTGAAGGCCTAGTATAGTAGATTATGTTAGATCTTGAAGAGCCTAGCTGTTCACAGCCACCAGCAAGTTCTGGAGGAAAGCGAGTACGTGCTGGCGAAGTGCGAAGCTCGAAGCTGGTGTAATTAGAACTGAATCACGTGCACGGGTCTCGTGTTGCATGCGGCTGAGAGTGCGGCTCAACTGAATGCTCCCCGCCGTCGTTCGTCATTCCACATCAACTCGAGGCTCCACACCCTGCCGCCATCATCACCACGATCACCATGCGCCTCAAGTTGCGTCTGCCATCTTCCGCGAGCGAAGTCGTCACGCTGGCCGATAACGCCGACGTTGCCGACCTTGTTGCGCAGGTGTACACCTACGACGACGTGCTCGCGCTCGAATCCATTGTGATCAAAGGTGGATTTCCGCCAAAGCAGATCGATCTCACAGACTCCTCCAAGCTACTATCAGCTCTCGGCGTGCACTCTGGCGATCAATTGATTATAGCACCGACACATGGTGCCGCTGCTAGCAAATCGATGCCGTCACCGCCATCACAGACACCTGCCGCTCCTGCCCGCGATGCAGTCGCGGCCAACACCTCAGAGCGCATGAACTCATTCACACGCCAGCGACCAGCTTCCACCCACGAAACTGGTCCTCCATCGGTATCTTGCGGTAATGGAAGTATGGTCGTCTTGCGCGTGATGGAGGACGACAACTCGTGCCTCTTCCGCGCCATCGGCTATGTGCTCCTGCGCAACATCGACGCCATGCACGAGTTGCGCTCGATCGTTGCCAGCGCAATTCAGGAGGATCCCATTGAGTACTCCGACGTCGTGCTTGGCCAGCCACGTGTGCAGTACTGCGAGTGGATACAGCGACCGAATTCATGGGGTGGTGCGATCGAGATTGCAATTTTGGCGAAGCATTTTGAGAGCACAATTTTGTCTATCGACGTTGCCACGGGGCGCGTGGATAGTTTTAATCCCGACAAAAAGTCGTTTGTGGTTCTGATCTACAGCGGCATCCACTACGACGCGCTTGCGCTCGCACCAGAGGGCGTCGGTGCGTCGATGTCGGACTTTGACCAGACCGTGTTTGAAACCGACGGCGGCGACGGTGACGTTATTATCACCGCCGCGAAGCAGCTAGCGGGAGTGCTGAAGGAACGGCATTATTTCACAGATGTGGCGAAGTTTTCTATCAAGTGTAACTCATGCGGGTCCATGTTCCGCGGCGAGCGCCAGGCGGAAGAACACTTTGCTGCGACAGGTCACGTCAACTTTCAAGAGGTCGGCTGATCTATGCCGCTGTGTGATATCATCGTCTTCTAATATTGCTACACACTGTCCATTTGAACATGTTGCAGATGTAACTATCCCAAGAAACACAAAACGCCAGCTCTTCACTCCTGCTCCATAACAATATGCCCGCAGTTCTCCTCTAACTTCTTCACGTCAGCCACAGACGCGGTCTCGGCCCGCTTCTGCTCCTTAAACTTGTCGACGTACTGCATGTACTGTTCGACGCCGACGCCGGCCGCGGCGTCGATCTCGGCCTGCGAGAGTGGTTGCTCTTTGAGCATGCGCACGCGGCGCTTGTGATTCTTACCGCGCCGGTGTACGACGCGTGCAAAGTCGGTCTCGAAGTATTTTGCACATTCAATGCAGTAGTACTGGCCCAGGCCGGGCTTGGACTCGTCGAGCTTCTGATTCAGGAGCGCGGTCTTGGTCTTGGGCGACACGAGGTCGGAATGCACCTGATCCAGGTCGCTGCACATCCGTTAACTCGTGCCATTGTAAACCGCACTTTTTTACTCACCGAGTTCTCCGCTTTGTCTTTGACCGTCGAATAGACCCCATTGTTGCTGCAACTGTAGTGAAGAACTGGGAGAATCGACGCCGACACGAGAAAATATATTTCCACGAGCCGCGCTCTTCACGTGATCGCGAACGTGCCGCAAGCTCGGTGCTCAGTTCCTCCGTGATATCGCAAATTCCCCGTCACCACATCAGTGCAATGTCTGCCGTCGCTCGTGCAGTCTCTCGTCGGGCAATCGTCGCGTCTGAGCTTATCAAGTGCAGCACTCGCTTGTCTTTGCCATTGCGGCCACCGGCGCGCACATACTCGACCTCTGGCAGGACTCCGGTCAGCGGGGCGACCGTCGGTGCGCGCCGCCTACCCTTCGCGTCCCTTGGTCTCGCGGCCTTCACAGCCCTTGCAATTTCCACCTACGCATTTACTACACACTCCGAAGCCGATCAACGTGTTTCCAATGTCGGCGTTCATGCATGGGGCTTCAACGGTAGTGGCGTCGTCGCGCCAGGTGCGAAGGCTGAGGCGGTGAAGTATCCCAAGCGCATATCGTTTTTCGACGACATGGAGCTGCGCGATCTTGTTCTTGGCGACGACGTTGGCGTAGCAGTCACTTGCAATGGCGATGTGGTTGTTTGGGGCGCTGGTTACGCTCCAGGACTTGTTGCGCCGGAATATGTGCTTAAGGGCAAGAATATCCGGCAGGTAAAGGTATCCCAGCATAAAATCTACGCGCTGCCCGACTCTGGTGACAAAATCTACGCGCTGCCGGTTTCTAAGAAGGAGCAACAGAAAGCGCTGAGGTCTTACGAAAGCAGGCACTGGTATTTTTCTCTCTTCGCCTCGTTTTCAGAAGCACACGCGTTCACGGCGATCTCTGTTCCGTTGAACTCGTTTGAACGTGTAAAGCAGATGGCCGCGGGTGCCCAGCATATTCTGCTTTTAACTAGCAAAGGTCGCGTGTTCTCTGCGTTGACCGGCGACTCCCCTGTGTCCCAGACAGACGGCCAGCTTGGCGTGCCGCTGCTTCTCGACGGCGAAGACATTGCGCCGGAACAAGTGCACGAGATTGTGTCCCTGCGTGGATTTAACATTGTGCAGATCGCGGCTGGCGAGAACCACTCACTTGTACGCGACGCGACTGGTGCGGTGTGGGCGTTCGGCTCGAACTCGCACGGGCAGCTTGGCATCGATTATACCATCGAGACCGCGTTCATGCCAATACCCGCGCGCATCAGTTTAGATCGGCTGTACAACCGGCAAGGGTTCGCCGATATTGTATGCGAGTATATCGCTGCTGGTGGTGACACAAGTTTCTTTTCTGTGCGGAATCGGAAGAAGGATGATGTCGATCTCTGGGTTTCTGGCGCGGGACTGCATGGACAGCATGGTACTGGCCGGTATCTCCACATGCAGGGCACGCCCATTCGTGTCCGGTCCCTCAGCGGCATCAAAGAGTGTTCGTTGTCCCTGTCGCTTGTCTGTTGTCTTCTCTCCCGCTAACCCTCCACGCCAGACGTCGGCGACTCCTCGGTGTACCGCGAAATTCCCGTCCGCTACATATCCGTCGGACGACGCCAAATTGCTGCTGTCCTCGACAACGCCGTTGGCACCGATGTCGGCGGTATGCAACGCCAGCTCGTGCTCTGGGGTGGAAACGACTGGTTCCAGCTCGGCAACGGTCGCCGCAGCAACCTCGCCAAGCCAGAGCACATGCAGGTCTACCTGTCATCCAGCGAAAAGAAGAAGTTATCGGAAGAAGACGAGATCATTGCGACCAATCAGCGCAAGCAGCTGTCCGTCGGAAAGACGAAGCGTAGCGGACGCAAGGTCGAGGAGACTGTTGTCTGCGGCAGCTTTGGCACTGCCCTATATTGGAAATGTATCTAGTCAATGACTTGATCCACACCCTTCTGTACATATGTATATATAACCGTCTATGTAAACTAAGCCCTCCCTCCCCGGTTAATGTTCCTATAGTTTATTATTAAAAGTTATACGCCGAATAGAAAACATATGATAAACAAAGAGGTGGAGAAGAAGGGAAGGTTACATCGCATCGTCGTACCTGAAATCAAATAAGCAACAATGCAAGACAAATACAAACACACAAAACCGAAATGACAAAAAAATCAACAAAACTAGCTCTTATCTCTTGTATAATCCAAGTTGTCTAGTAATCCGAGTCATACCAAATTCGTCACCAGTGACTTCGATGAACCTACATGCGCCACTTTGTAATTAAGAAAATAATGAAATGAATGAACACAAGCACGCGCGCAGATATCAATTACCATTCGTTCAGCTAACCCGGAACCACCGCGAAACTTGAAAAAAAAAGGACATCTGGTCTGCCTATTGCGAGTCGACAGGCTCCTGTGGTAGCTGCGGCAGCTGCTTCATATCCATTATGCGCTGCCGATCGCGTTCGCGCGATTCTAGCGCTTGCCGCTGGGAGTCGGCGTATGTGGGTAGCTCCTCGTCAGTGATAAGATCCTCAGCCGCAAACTCGTATTGTGCTGGTGGGTCCTGTGGTAGCGAGAGCTGGAGTGACGATATGCTGCTGCTAGACGTCTCGAGGGATGTGACGTCTGAGAGCGTTGGCGACAGAAACGACGCGTCGGCTGAGGACGAGACCGACCGGATGGATGGTAGAAGCAGCTGTGATGGCGGTGCCATAAGCAGGGTCGTGAGGATAGAGCGTTGCGCGAATGTCGTGTTTTGTAGCGAGAAAGGGAATGACGGAGGCGCGTGTGGTGGAGTGGAAGACAGTGGGCGTGTGCTTCGTGCAGCGGAGGAAACATCGTCATCCGTGGCGGTATGAGCGTGAGCGTTACAGGAGCGGGTGGTTGACAGGGACGAGACTGATGATGGCGCTAGTACAGATGACGACGTGGCGGAAGAGAATGAGATAGAGTCGCTGTCCGATGACAAAACACGACTCTCGTCGTCTGACAAAATCGACTCTGTACGCAATATTGGTGAAAGCTCAATCGCGTTCTCTTCGCCAATGGGCAACTGCTGCTGCTGTTGTAATTCGCCAATCTCTTCCTCTTCTTCGTAATCAGAGGCATCCGACACGTCCGTCGGATTAGTATAGTCTCGATAAGCGTAGCTCTCCAAGCTATTAAGTCGATCACCATCTTGCATGTCCATGTTTGTCTTGCGAGAGCGGCGCGGCGTATGTCTTACCATACGATCGATAGCGATATACTGGATCGACCAGAACAGAACGGGATATACAACGCGGGCCATGAGCAGCTCTGCACCGCTTCCAAGTGGCCAAACCCAGCCGACCATGGCGTGAACGATGAAGAGCGTTAGCGAGGGGATGGAGTAAACTATCGCGGCGGTTGCAAACTTGGTGAAAATGTACGCGAGAGCGAGCAGCGCAGTCTGGCGTGCAAACAGGGCAAACCGTGGCGGCGAGCCGTACACGCCGGACCTTAGTCCACGCTTCTGAATATCGTCATCAGAGAGATGGCTCAGATGGCCAAACGCTGCAAGACGAGCGAGCGCGTAGACGCCGTGGTGAACCGCCCAGAGCAGCGGAAGACCGATCGCAGTATCGAGAAACAGCAGCGCGATCGGGACACGGCAGAGCATCGGGTTTTCGTAGTCTTGCTCATGAAAGGAAGATAGAAGAATCATCGCAAACAAGGCGGCCGCAGTAACCTCCGCGAGAAGTTGGCGTGCGACGTCTAGCACGTAGCTCCGTCGGGGTCTGCGGCGCTCGAGCCGGCGCACGACGCCGAAGACGATGAGCGCAAGAAGGACAGCGATGAACGGCATGTTGACGATGCGTGGCAGCGAACGCTCGTTCAGGTACATGCACTTTGGCAGCACGTCGTGGATGTCGCCGCCAAAGTCGGGACGGGTGCCGCCGTCCAAGGGGGCGTCCGGGGGAGCCATGCCGCCGCGAGGTGGCGGACCGCCGCCACCAAGCGGAGGCGGGCCACGGCCTGGCGGTGGTGGAGGATTGAGGCCGTCAAACAACATGGAACGCCACTCGCCCTCAGGGCCAATGCCAGACTGCCACGACGGGGGTTGCGGCGGGAAGGCGGCGCGGGAGAAGAGTGCCATGAACGGCGGAGCGAGGGGGGCGGAGCAGGAAAAACAGGTCCAGGAACGAGCGCTGCGGGCGACGGCGATGAGAGGTAGGGCGAGCTGGCGCGGCAGCGACGAGATGCGGGAAAGCGCGGGGGCGCGGGCAGAGGAGAGTGCCGAGATTGGGGCGGAGAGGATGCGCGAGAAAAGCAGAGGAAGGCGAGAGCGGCCCAGCGAGAACAGACGAGCGAACATGGGCGCGATACGCGCGCGATCACAGGATCACAGCCACTCACGTGAATATCACATCCCGATCACCACTAGTCCTTGTTGGTGTTGCCCCACTGGCCCCGCCGAGACCTGGCGTGCTGCCGCTGTCGCCCCGACAACCACGAAGGCTGCCTACCTACCTGGATTTTATGGAAGACATTAAAACTTATCAAATTCCATTCTAACAAAAACAATACACAAAGTCGCATTTCCTAATTTCTCGTCTCCGTTGTCGTCCTTCTAACATACAGCCATCATGTCCTCTTCTTCCATATGTCCTCCTCATCGCCCATCCAGCAATAAAAATATACAGTCGTCTCATTCTCTATGACGTGCTCGTGCTTGCACTCGCAGTATCCGTTCCGCTCGCAGTGTCTGTGGCAGTGTCTGTGGCAGTGTCCGTGCCAGTTGCAGTACCGTCCGTCGCAGTCTGATCATGCGCGACAGACGACATGCTCGAATATGACGCAAGCACAGACGATGGCGCGTTTGGTCCAGTGTCGTTGTTGTTCTGTCCTGTAGGCTGGATCAGGCCAGAAAACGTCTCCGGCAGGCTGTCCGCAACACTCGTCGGCATGTACTTGCCAGCAGCCGCAGGTGCGACAATCAGCGCCAGAAAAAGGATGAAGATCGAGAAGTATAGAGCAGAGTATCTCTTTACTAGGCGCTTCCGCAGCTTCGTCTGCTTCAGCGAGAAGATTGGTGGTCGGATCTGGCGTGATGGACGCAGCCAGAAAAGCATAACCGAGTGCCACTTGTCGACAAACGGGATGCACAAAATCGGAAGTTGCACAAATAGAAGAATGTGTCCGAGAATGAAGTCGCCAGAAAACATCGAAAGCTCGACGATCTTGCAGACAAACTCACGGCCAGGCTGCGTGAACGCCATCCAGCCGAGACCAGAACCATACCATTTGCCAGACCACCACGCGCGGTTCGCATGGTCGTTCTTGAACTCGCGAGTTAGGCAAAGCAACATAAGAACCTTGAAGAAAAATCGCTGGCACGAGATAACTGCAATCATGCCCAGCAACATCTTCTTGAACTCCCAGCTCTGGCCAAGCCACATAAGCTCAAAGAACACAAGCTGAATGATAACGGCGATGGCGTGCGCTATTGCTGCAATAATACCCGACGTCCGCTTGCAGCACAATCCCATGATCGGGCCAGCACAGCATGCAAGACCAAACAGCACCAAAAGCATACCCGCGTTGATGACAATAGGCCCAATGACAATAATCACAAGTCGCAAAACAGAGTTCGTCGGAGTTGCATTAGTAACACCAGTCTGAGCGTTGATAAACCAGTACGGAATAACGGTCGCCGCAGCAACAATCAATGGGCCAATAACCTCAGAAAAGAACACCTTCGTGAAATGCGCACGTGGAATGTCGCTGACATTCTCAGACTCATCGCCGAGAGTCTTCCGCTTGTAACCGGTAATGCGCGTTCGGATCAGACGACAATAGCCAATCCATGAGTTCTTGTGCCACTTAGTATTACCACGAGAAAGCCAACGAACGTAGTCACGGTAATCCAAGAAGAAATCCGTCCACGCAAACTGATGTGGGTTGTAGATGAACGGCGACTCAGTCAAGCCGAACAGCTGGACCCAAAACCACAACAGCGCTGCTTCCCAGTTCACAAGTGTTGCAAACAGAAGCATCATGAATGCACGCGCGCCGAAGTAGATTGAAGGTCCGGCAAATCGAGAGTACAAAACCGAAAATGGAATACGCGTAAACGCGAAACCACGACCAGTTCCAATGTATCGAGCTCCGCCGAAAGACAAATCTGCAAGCAGAGAATGCGCGTAGATCTGGCAAACAAAGACTTCAAATAATGGCGAAGTCGACAAGAAATGCTTAGCATTACGCTTAGCTGCATGCCAAATACCACGCTCCATAATCTCCTGCACTGTCAACGGCACAAGCGAAATAAAGAACACAATAAAAATCGAAAGGATACAATGACGAATCCAGTTAACCATAGGCTGAGTCTCATAGCAACCAATAGGAACCTCAGCATCCGTAATGGGAGTATTCTTGTTATAATAACACTTAATCGTCTCATGAACCAACGAACCAATATTCAGCAGCACCAGCATGAAAAATTGCACCGACAAGATAATAAACAAGTTGTTGATATGAAAGCCGGGATGCGCATAGTAGAACGACAAGAAACGGTCCAAAGGTAGCTGTGTACCTAGGTAATAGTATTCACGAGACAGCATCTGTTCGCCCATACCAGTTCCAATTTTCGTAGTGAAATTTAGAATAGATCCGAAACCCAAATCACGACCTTTGCCACACTGATAGTACTCGCAATGCTTGATACGACCACCTCGCATAAGCGCATTCATACCCGCGAAAATATCTTCGTTTAAGTGCAAACCCTTCTGCGCCTTGGAAACACCACCACGAGTAGTCATAAAAGTACCGTTCAAGAAATCTGGATGACCATAATGAAGCTTGCCTCCGATTTGAGCAAGCGTACGTGCGAAGAGGGTACCAAATGTCTGTTCCTTGCCAGCAGCAATATCTCCTAAAACACCAATATTCTCAGAGAAAATGTACTCACGCGCACCAAGAATTGCAACAGGATAAGTTGGCTTCGACAGCAAACCGGGAGTATAAGGATTCTCATTTTCAATAGTCATCTCCTCAAACTCAGCAAGTACGGATCGAATCTTTAAGCACTCCTCGAGATAATTGTCCTGGTTGGCATCGATAAGCTGAATGTATTCGCCGCGGTAAAAGATCAGAGCATGATTCTGATTATCTGATTTACCATCACCAAGAATGGGGTTGCCAGAAAGCTGAACACGAAACTTGGGACGGCGCTTGCCATTCTCCATGATCTCACAATGACCATCGATCAGAGCAGAAAAAATACGAGGCTCCTCTCCTTCGTTCAACGGCGGCTCCTCGTCGAGGTAAGCAATCTGCAGATCGGGATACGCGCGCAACAAAAATTCGGTGTTCTCCATTTCGTCTGGCTTGAACTTGGTAAGACGCTGCATCGAGACCAAAAACTTGAACTTGCGACGAGCCATACGCTCCAGTTCACGCTCCAGTCGGTCGGTGTTGCCACCAAACATCTGAACAACCTCAGGGTTCTCGACACGATACAAAAGCTTAATGGCTCTAGAGTAGTTCATGAATCCAGAAATCGTTCGATACAGTGTCTGATAGCGAAGTGAAGCCCAGATTCGAGTACGCAATGTGTACTCCGGAGCCGCCGTTTTGAAACCAATGCAGTAAAATGGAAGATCGTCAATCTTGCTCTTCACGGTATCCTCGTCCTTCTCAAAGTTCTCTGAGCCGTTCATATTACTAGTCTCCTCGGCAAGAATCTTGGTATCCTTGACAAAGCAGTCCCACTCAGTAGGATGCAACTGCTTCAAGTACTCAAGAAGGGTGACCCGCGCAAACTGATCGTCCTCGCGAATAATCTCGCGAAGAGACAGCAAAATCTTCTCGGAGTAGTGGGGTACCAAGACAGTGAACGTAGGCATATTGTCGACAGGCAAAGGCTCCGGAATCGGAGTTGACAGAGACTGCGCAAAGAACGAAATCCGTCGCTCAGCTTCAGATCCTGCGGGGAAAAATTCCGCCTTGAAAGAGTGATCTTCCTGAGCAACAAAGAACGTAGGAGCACGAAGGGTACGCTTGCCCTCCTGCTCAGATGGCACCTGATGATAGAGAAGCTTCTGCACGTGATCAAATGCAAGCAAATGCTCGCGGTACATCGAGATGACGATCGCATTCCAAATCTGCGAAATCAGAACCTTCGGCTTGTACTTGATTTCCATATCGGTGGTGGCAAGAATCTTCGAGTAGATACGCTTCGGCAGGCGCGAAAAGATGTTCCTCCAAGGAGTAAGAATCGACACGCCGAGGTAGAACGAGCGCGCCACTGAAGTAATGGCGTTCCAGATGATGTACCACAAGTAGGTGTCCAAGAAGAAGAGAACCAAGTCAGTTGCGTACATCATGATCAGAGTAATATGAGCCTGCTGTCGGCACAGAACAGTTCCGAAATACTTCTCACCGTGGCAACGAGAAATAGTCATAGTACTCAAGTTGCGAATCGGATCACGAATCGACAAAATCAAGAACGAGTAAGATTCGGCATACTTGCAAGTGAAAATACCAACCCAGAGACCATACGACAGCAATCTATCGGAGCCATGGAGACGAGGGAATGACGCAGTGAAAGTCTGGTTTGCAACGTAGCGGCGACTATTCTTCTGTGTGAAATTTCCGAACAGAGAACCGAGCGGCATGACCGAGAAGTACAAGAACGTGAAGAGCGCAATAAAAAACTGAATGATTCCAAGAATATGTGCTCCACGATTCGATTCATCGAGATCAACCCATCCGAATATATAAACAGATGGCGCCAAGTTAATAATGAACACTAGAATCAACCACATCAGACGGCGTGTCAAGTGCTGAGCACCAGCCCAACGCCGGGGAACAAATCTCCATTCCGCCACAGTGGCTATGATGTTAATGAGAGATGCAACTGCACCACCAAGAGCAACGGAAGACCAACGGAACTGCGGCTTCGGCTGGTTGTTCGCCATCTGATTGTAGTCTTTGGTGTACAATGTCGGAGAGTTGAAAGCACAATAGAACCAGAACACGGTGATGTGAATAATCCAGATACGGTTGAAATTGACGGCAAGATGGAACCAAGAGCGAGTCTCCTTGTATGTCTTAAAGAACACGTTCTTCCAGTCGATTTCCTGAAACTTTAGGTAACGCTCAGAAGCCGGAATATCGACAAGTCTGCTTCCATCCTCGAGCACGATGCGCTGGATACCCTCAGGATACCAGAAGAGCTGATTAATATCATCATATCCGATGATTTCATTGTGGTCACGTTCGCGTCGAACATATTTTCCATCAATAATCTCATAGCCCTGATCACGGATGTACATGTAAATCGGGGTGATAACGTTGTTCAAAAATGATCCTTCCTCGATAGGTTCAATACTGTTCTGGCATTCAGGAGAGGTCATATAATCGTCGGCGCAACGGAAAATGAAGCAAAGGCACTCAGGCGTGAAGCGGACCTGGTTAGCTTCACCCCAGCAAAGCAAGTAGAGTGCAATCTGCCGTGTACGATCGTGATGAGACATTTGGCTCATGCGAGTCTTCCAACGATACTCCGCAGCCTCCAGACTGTTGTCACCCTCAAGCTCCTCCAAAGTCTGTTCAGGGTTTGTCGCCGGAGCAGCCTGCGGGGCCGCCTGGCCAGCCTTTGCCTTCTTAAAAAACTTAGACTTGGACTTCTTCGAGTGACGCGCCTTGCCGATCTTCATGTTGCGGAAGCCAACTTCGTCATCAAGATCAAGATGGGCAGCAAAGTACCACTTGCGGTAATTGGCATTGTCGCCGCCAATGTAGTCGGCATGCAAAGACAGCAATGCCTGAGCAGGAGTCATGCGGGACGCGCGAGAATCAAGCATAACCATAAAGTGGTCGAACATGTTACGCATACTGTCGCGCTGGAAGCCAAACTTGTTCGTGAGGTCGATAAAGATATCCTCAATCTCCTCCTTCGTGATGGGGATCTGATTATCAGGAGTCCAGGTCGGGTAAGGCTCACGCGACAAGGCCGGGCCAGCACCCTGCATGTTCTGGTAGTCCAAACCATAGACTGGAGTTGATGCGCCGGAGGAACGGTTGCCATTGTACGAAACCTGAGAAGAGGAAGGTCTGTAGGCGCGACCCGGAGTAGCACCCTGATACGCCTCATTCGGCTGGTAGTAACGCTCGTCTGCGCGACCGTAATAGTTCATGTCAGCAGCGCGAGCCATGTCGGATCTCATGGTGAAATCAGAGAATGTCTCGGAGTCGGCATCAGAGTCGCGACCGGGGTGCTTAGCACGACGGGCATCGTAGGGGACATTCTGCGCGATTGGAGCATCTGCTAGTATGAGACACCGTAAATTCTAGGATGGTGAACAAAAAAACTCACCGTATGCTTCATTGGCCGGCTCGGCGGGGTAAGCCTCGGCAGGGTACTGCTCGCCGTACTGGTCGGCATCGTAGTACTCTCCCTGATCCTGATCGTAGTATCCGTGCTGGTAACCTTCAGGGTAGTTAGGATCCTCGCCTTCGTAGTACTGCCCGTCTGCATAGCCATGCTGGTCGTATTCGTTTCCGTATTGATCGTAATTATCATAGCCAGTGGCATAAGGCTGTTCGTAGTCATCATCATAGTATTGCTGCTGATGGACATCCTGGTGGTGATGGCCCTCCGAGGACGCCTCGTCGTAGTTCGGTTGAGAAGCCATACTGATCAACCGTTAGAAACGCACGATCACCGAGAATTCAGCAATAATCGCCGAATAGAGAAAGAAAATAGACGTACTTCTCCGTCTAACGCGAAAGCAAACACAGACTGTGAGTAGTCTCTAAAATTGTCGGCCAGTCGTCGAAGGAGCTGCAAAGCTGACAAAAATAGATGGAGAACGCGCTGTGATGGCTGGCCCCCTGTGATGACGCGTTAGCGGTCAGCCTACAGCTAGCGTTGTCCGTGCCGGTCTGCGAGTGGACCAGCCATTGCTGTCGCAATGTCAAAGCTGTGTTCGGAAAGCCAGCCGTGGTAGCAGACAGCGTGGGAAGCGCCCGTGACCCATTCGGGCGGGCCATGTCCAGGTGCGTCGTACTGGGCAGCTGAAGGCGGGCGGGCAGGGGCAACACAGGCAAAGCAAGGCAAGAAAACAGAAGAAAATACGCACCAGGTGGTACAGCTGCGACGCGAACAGACAGACGCAGGCGGGGTGGGACGGGCACAAACAACGAAGTCGGCCTTGGTAGAGAGTGCAGAGGCGGGGACGAGGAAGGAAGAAGAGAGGAAGGAAGAGAGGAAGAAAACAGGGCGGGCAGAAAATGGCGCGGCAGGGACAAGGCAGCAAACGCGCTCTGCAGGCGCAGGCCGCGCTAGCGGCTTGAAACGCGCGGGCTGTGTCCCGGGTTCGCACCTTCGTTGCCCGGCCTAGTCAATGCGGGCACGGCAGAGGCGATCTTGCCCGCCCGATTTGGCCTAGCAATCGCCGCCAGCGTTAAAAATAGACCCATGCCGCCCGGCCAAAGTTACTTTCGACACGTCCGCCTGTCTTAAATCTCCGCCCTCGGCGTGCCCACACCTGCACGCGCCTACCGCGCTATGTCCCTGGCTGATATTCTACGCGTCTGCAACGAGCTAGACGCAGTTCACGCCGGGAGAGCGGCAAACTTGTGATCTTCGAAGCGTGCCTGGCGCGTGCCTGGACCTGTTCGCGGCGCGACGACCTCTTCTCCCAAACCAAGACTTAAGGTTTTGGGCGTGTCGAATCCGCGACGCGAATTGTCTTCAATCAGTAAACTAAATTTTATGCAAGCCGCTAAAGTCTCGTACGGTGGCAAACGTGCCGTCCGCAATACATTTAAGGTTTGAGCCGTACACGCGTCTACTATGGCACGGCAGGATGGACTAACCCAGTTTTGGCAGACCGCAGCTGCCGCTGTCTTACGTAGTCCCCCTTTTTTCTTAGCCGCCCCTTTTCTGGACGCCCGGAAGATTGGCAAGTGTACTACTTCGCCAGACTCGCTATTCACTTGCAGCATAATCAAGAAACGCTTATCCCACTGCAGCGTCGAGCGTAGATTTAGAGTATGGCCCGGCAGTGCGCCTTCACCGTCAGCGAGAGCGGACTACCTCCGCCCTCCAGCATGCCGTGCATGGCGAATAATTTGCTATGCATGCCGATGCGGTCCGGCAGGCTCCGGCGCAGGCTAGTCCTCATATGGAACCCTTCCAGAAGTTTTTGGCGTGCACGCAACACTCCACAGGGCCGCCGAGCCGGTATGCAGCCCACCGCCGAGTCGGCGACGACCGCGACCTGCAAGAGCTCACCATCCGCTTCTCAAATTAATCCCTGACTCTTCTGAGATTCAAGAGGGGAGAGACGGAGTTGTCCTCTCCATGCGTTGTGTAGCTTGGACTTGGTGATGCTCACCGATGTTCGTTGTTCGTTCGGAGTAGACAGCCAAAGATCCAAAGTAAAATCACCTGTCTCATAGTCGCAGCCGGAAGACCTCTCCGGAATACTACTCTCGTACCGGCCATGTAAACCAAATCGTCGCGTGCGATATTGTCGCAGTTTTGCCCAATAGCCATAAACTTGCTAGAAACTGGTAGCAACGTCTAACTCGTCTGCTGTCTACCGAAAATGTGAGGTGACACTACTTGGAGCTCGATTACTTGAAGAATGCTTGCGAAGGGGAGCTCAAGATCAACTAACAGCCACCAGCGTCGAAAATCGGTCGGCACGCATATCTGCATTCTTCGGTTGCGCGCGAAGTGCAAACTTGCGCGCTAACCCGACAGGGTTTGACAGCACTATTTCGAATGTCCGGGTCAGAGGAGAGCACAGCTGTTGGTCCCTAACCTTGAGGCTCAACGCCAACCCGGTCACGTTTTTCTGCTTGGGCTAACACAGACACGCTTGTTTGACGCGACGCGTATTCCTTAGCTTTGGATTCCCACGGCGGTCCCCCTCAACCTTACATTCTTCTTTACCTCTGTGGTTCTTGCGGCAACTCTAAGGCCCCTTCAAGATTCTAGGTCGCATTGCTTTATTTCCCGATCTTCTCTGGAGCTTCTGAACACGTGCTTACGCAGTTGAGGATTGCTGTTTGATCGCTCGTCGACATGGCGCAGCTTATTCGCCCGAATCCATTGATGAAGGGCGAGTTAACCTCGGTTAAGATGTATACTTCGCCGACTCAATCTCAAGAACTGGTGCAATCGTTCATCTCAGCGTCGTTTGGATGTTTGACGTTTCTTAGGTAAGTGTGACCATCAGCGGCGGCGTGCGTATCCTCTTACTTACGCTAGCATAAATCAGAGGATTGTTTGCAGAGAACAACTACTCAGACAAGCGCATTGCTTTAAAGAATAATCCCAGTTCTCGCGAGTTCGTACGATTGAAGTTGCTTAAGCGAGGTGTCTCGACTCAAGGCGACAAATTGCTGGACTGGATCGAACGCGGTATATTCGATGCCTTGCAACATAAGTATTTGAAAGCAATTGTCTTTGCGATTTTTATAGATTCCAACAGGCCTGATGTTGTAACCGAGGCATACACGTTCAGTATATCTTACCGCGCGGATGGTCCTGCGAGTATACAGATGGTTGAAAGCCAGAGTGGTGCTTCTGTCGAGATCGGTGTGTCGAGCATAGATGCCAATACGCAACTGGCTCAGTTGATGCGTAGTTTCATCGTTTTAACTCAGGGCCTTCCAGCTTTGCCGCAGGAGCGATATCTGACTATCCAGCTACTATTTTCGGAAGACTGCCCAGATGATTACCAGCCGCCATACTTTAAGGATGCGTCTGATGATGTCGATTTGCATTTTAGCTCTCGCGGCGAACACGACATAGAAAGCGAGCAAGTGGGAAGCTTTACAGCTGGTTGGCATGCGATCTCGCTCAAAGTTACGAGTACGTCGGGCTCAGATTTCGGCAATTTCGAGATTCAGTCTTCCGCACCGTCTCCAGAGTCTCAAACGATTAACGCATTCGCCGGGAGAAACGGCAAGTCCTCTGTCAAGATTGAGACTCTGTTTGGTCAGATCGAGGAGCCTAAATGGGGAATACCGAATGTAGTTACAAGATCTCAGGAACAGGCTAGGCAGCACGAACAGCGTGAAATGCAAGCGAGACACCAACACATTTCATTTTGTCAGGCTCTACCTGAGCCGCCCTCGCAGGCGAAGTTGGAGGGTCAGACTGACCTAGGTCAAGCTATTTCAAATTTGGTATGATATCAGCGTCCTTTGGTTTATTCTCTGATAATTGCCGCTAATTAGTATCAGTTTACCGATAGAGTACCAAACGGCACACAGGACGTTCAGACACAGCCTCTCTCACAGCCAGCTTCCATGCAGTTTACCAATACGCAACCGCTATCTCAGGTTACAGTTCCACAAGAGTCCGTCTCTGACTCCTCCCGGAAGAGATCTTCAACAGGTTAGAGAATCGTTGCATATCTTGAGTTTCCAGTCGCTGACATCGAGATTTGTTAAAGAACGAAGTAAGAGTACGCCAAAGTCACGTCAGAGCACGACAGTTGCGAAATCCAAGAGCAAACCTCCGGCTCCAAGAACGCCAGCAACGAAGACTATGAAATCAGAACCTAAATCGGACGACCGAGGCAAAAAATTGTCATCTGCCAAGAGATCTCATAAAGCGAAGGGTAGAACAGCATCTGTCTTACAGGGAATCGAAAATTTACGCGTCAGCGACGGTGGGACACAAACACCGTCTTCTAGAAAGCCGACAAAACGATCAGGGACTGCATCGCAGAAGACGAGTCGGGCATCAAGCGTTGGTTCGGTGGCAATAAGCGCGCACAATACTAAAGACACGATTATTCCCTCTCAGATGAGTGCTGGTGAGAACGAGTACGGTACAAAGTTTACCATTTCATGTGAATGCGGACACAATCAACAAGACGATGATTTTGATTTCGTTGAATGCTCACGGTGCAAAGTGTGGAAGCATATTGCCTGTTACGGTTTTGAAAGCATTCAGGACACCGCGCTTGAACTGGAATTCGTCTGCACTATGTGTCGCATGCCTTTCTTGAGCGAGTCTGACATGAAAAAAATACGGCTTCTTGCAATGTTCAGACGATCACTGAAGATAATATATATGAATATTTTTACACGGCAGGCAACTTTGCCGATGAATTATGTCAATTTGTTCCACGAACATTTGGGTGTGTTTGGTACGCGCTGTTTCGTTCTCTTGATCTAACAATATTTAGGAGGTTCCAAAGACCAAGCATCTCTGATGCTCGCGTTGTTGTCGCACGAGGGCGTTCTGGTGTTTCCACAGGCGCATAAACGACAACAGACGCGCATTTTATCGCGAGTGCCTGTTTTAGTGAACACTGACTCTATGAAGGAGCAGCTTCGATTGAAATATTTTGACGCTACTGCAACTATCGAGACTGTCGTATGCGAAAACATCACGTCATTTGCTGTAATTGGATTGTTGACTTTGTTACTAGGTCGACCTCGTATCCGCTCTTCTCCGGATGTTCAATGAATGCTCGGCGGAGCCATCCGATACTGGAGCGAGCGATAACGTGGAAATTCCTGATCACCACGAGAGGAAGAGATTTCGAGCCGTCATGTCTTCTTCGGAAGCCGAGCACTCCGTACCCTCGGCTCCAGAACAATCTATGCTGCTGTTAAAAACTGAGGACCAACGGGATGCAGATGAAAGTTGTCATCTGACAGACTCGTTTGCCATGCCGCCGGACACCAGCGATAATCGATTGATCAATGATAGCCGTCCTACTAGGCCCAGAGATATAATTTTGACTCCTGAGATCACACATTCAACTGATTGTGCCGCTGTCATCTCTCCTGAGAGTAACCCTCGGAAGCGGAAGATTAGTGTTGTCGAAAAAGCTATGAGCTTAAGCTACTAATTACTATGTGAATCGTTGCGGTCTGACTTCTTTGGCTATTTATGCTTGGAGCTTATCTTAAGGTAAATCTAGAAGAAAATTTTTGCGTTGACACCGTTGCTTATCGCTATGTTTTGCTCACTTGGCAGAGTATAATTGGATTTGTATAACAGCTTGTATTGTATAGGAATATAACATTGTGTCGCATGGATTCAGGAGTGGGCCCACGACGGCAACTTCGCTAAAACTCTGCAAGGTATTGAATAGCAAGTGAGAATTACTGGCTACTCAACCTAGCAAAAGTTGTGGAGGGAGGCGTAGATTTAAGGCTTGATCGTTGACTCGTTGCACGTGAGTCGTCGAAGCTGTTGTACGACATTTTTAAAGCAACTTACAGTGATGGCTTCGTAACACCGACCCGCACAACTCGTCACGCTCTCCTCTACAGCTTCCCGCGGGAATTACTGACTCTTTATTGCCGCCAGCTGATTTCTATTCAGCACGGCGGAGTTCTATTTGATCTTGCCTGAGCACTAGGTGAGTTTCTTTGAATTGAATTTTTTGATCCCCGTCAAGCGAGTCTTCTCTGCCAGCATCACTATCTCAACTACCCCTTTTGCTGGCTGCAGTATTGCGCCAATCAGAGCGGGGAAAGTATTTGTCTCTATGTTCAGCATTTGCGAATGTATCAGATCAATCTTGACACTTTTCGATGTGGTGCTCGCACGATACTAGTTGGACCGCTGATGACCATGCTGCTTGAATTGTCGCCCTCTCCAGCTAGCGAGTATTAGTCTAACCCATGATTAGAACGAAGCGGAAAAGTTGCCTCATATATCTACGCTTCCCTGCTGCGTCGTATTTGCAATTTCAATATGGCGGCGGTTCCTCAATTCTACTGTAAGTTACTCAGTTGTGCGACAGTACGCGTGGGCAGCCTAACTTTATCTAGATCGGACCTCGAAAACTATCGGTCTCACGGACGCTGTTCCAAAATACAGTGATGTTCCAGGATTCGTGAAGTATGTCAGATCATTGCATTTGGTGGATTGATAGCAGCTCTAACCAAAATTTTAGACCAGCTGGCAATCTTCGCACCTGCGTCTACTCCCATTCCGGTGGAAACTTTGCGTACGCTACTGTGGAAAATGTCCAGATAGTCAATTCATATACAGGAGAAGTTGTGCAAATGCTGCCGATTCCTAATGTCTACGACTTGTCATTTTCGCCGAAGGGAAGCTATTTGTGTACGTTCGAACGACCGGTGAAGGTCGAGGAAGGCCAGACCGTGCATCACAACTTCAATATCTGGAATGTCGCGACTGGAGAGAAGACTATGTCGTTCATTCAAAAGGCGCAGACAATGGCGTAAGTTGATCAGTTCGTTCAGTTAAGCTGAATACGTTGTCTAATAATAGATCACAGAAATTTCCAGTTTACTCATGATGAGAAATTTGCTGCGAGGTTGGTCCAGAACGAACTTCTGTTTTACGATACGAGTAAGTTTGGATTATCACCTTCTCACCGTTTGCAGCTGGAGGGTATTTCGTCTTTTGCAATTTCGTCGGGGAATAGCTACTATGTTGCAGTTTTTGTTCCTGAGAAGGGCGGAAAGCCGGCTATTGTTGACGTTTACAGCGCCCCAAATTTTGGACGACCATTGTCATCAAAGTCACTTTTCAAGGCTGAGCGAGTTGTTTTCTTGTGGAATAACCTCGGAACTAGCTTGATTGTGTGGACTCAAACGGAAGTTGACCAGACTGGCAAGAACTACTACGGCGAGTCAAACCTGTATCTGCGCGGCATTGCTGGTAACTACGATAGCCGTATTGCGTTGAACAAAGAAGGACCAATTCACGACGTGGTATGGAGTCCAGATTCGAAGGAATTTGCTGTCGTGTACGGGTATATGCCAGCGAAGACCATGATTTTCAACCACCGTGGAGAAAGTATCCGCTCGTTGCCTCTTGGTCCCCGAAATACGGTTTTATATTCTCCCCACGGCCGTTATGTGATTCTAGCGGGTTTTGGAAATTTGCAGGGCGAGGTGGATATTTACGACAGGCAGAACGACTACAAAAAAGTGTGCACGATCGATGCTTCCAACACAAGTGTGTGCGAATGGAGTCCTGACGGTCGTTACATCTTGTTTGCTACGACAAGTCCCCGTCTTCGAGTGGATAACGGCGTGAAGATTTTCCACATAAGTGGCAAACTTGTGTATGTTCGTGAGATGAATGAGTTGTTCTCAGTTTCATGGCGTCCGGAGAGCCCAGACAGCTACCCTCTGCGCTCTTTATCCCCACCTCCAGAGGTGCACGAGTCCGCGCAGTCCGTGGAGCTCAAAGCGCCGGTAAAGAAGGCTGGTGGTGCTTATAGACCGCCGCATGCACGCGGTAGCGCGACGCCGCTGCATTTCAAGAGAGAGGACGAAGGCGGATTTGCGATTAGCGCGGTTGACGAGGCGAAACAGCGCACACGAGCAAGACGTGCGATTCCTGGTGCTGAAGCGCCTGCGGAAGAGGAGAATGCGGATGCTTTCTTGTCAAAGGCTGCGCTGAAGAACAAAAAGAAACGGGAAGCCAAGAAAGCGCGCGAAGCTGAGGCTGCCGTGGAGGCGCCGAGTGTGACTCCAGGTTCGGCTGCGAACGGCCAGGACAATGGGTCGCCAACTCCGCCAGGCCTTGGCTTTGTGAAGGACGGAATCAAGTTCAAGAACCCTCAGGACGAAAAGAAGTACAGGGGCCTGTTGAAGAAGCTTCGTGCGATCGAGGATCTCAAGGCACGTCAGTCCAAGGGTGAGAAGTTAGAAGACACGCAAGAAACCAAGATCAAGACGGAGGCCACGGTCAAGGGCGAACTAGCCGCGCTAGGCTGGACGGAGTAGAGACGGCGGTTAGTTGAGAATGTGCTACGACTAGTTCATGTATGAGGCGCGATTTGTGTTTTGGTGATTTGCATTGCATTGCACTATAGAACAAACCAACGAAACTAGATGACTGCATACTTTCAGGTGCCAGAATGATGATGATACTAAGAACGAGACTCAAATGGTTTGGCGAGTGCGGATTTCATTTTCAGCTTCAATGTTGCATCTTCTTTTGTACATAGCAGCTTTGTGAATGATGACAAAAGTTTTTGCTTGATGGGTCTGTGGACGTGCGATGTCCACCATTGTCGAGTGAATTTCGGGAAGCTGATCACGCCGTCCATGAAATTTCGCGATGATAGGTCCATTTAAGTCTAAAGCCCTTACCCGCAGTGCATGAACGTGCGCTGATGTTGCTGATCAGAAGCAACTCGCCGACGTGACGGCATATTGCGGTAAGCCCGGTTGGACCATTTAGTAGCAGTTTTGTTGCATAGATTGCAGCTTATCACTGTACTCGTGGTTTAACGACTGAAAAAGACAACAAAAATGGAAACGAACGAAGCGCAAGAAGAGTCTGATCATATCGTGGTCATCACCGGCGCGACAGGGTTACTTGGACGAGCGGTGGTCAAACGATTTGCAGAGTATTGGCCAAAATGGACAGTCATAAGTACAGGTATAAGCTAGTTCAAGTGGAATATTTGAAATTGAGAGAGGAGCGGCAGGGAAGGAGGGTACTTGCTGCCTGAAGATAATAACGCTGACATGTATGCAGGTTTCACGAGGTCGTCGCCGCCAGTCGTAGCGATTGATCTCATGGACTTTGAGAGAGTCGAGCTGTTTATCAAGTCAAAAAGGTGAGCAGTTACTGTGTGATTTTCCGTATATCGCCTGAAATACTGATGGGTACTGGATAGACCCTCGATCGTGATCTACGCCGCTACCAAACGGTACATACCGACAAATGCAGACTCGCGAACCGAAGTCGAGGAGATCGACGTTATTGCGCCTAAACATCTTGCTAAAGTAACGGCGGCACTTGAGATTCCCATGATCTATATATCAACAGGTAGCTGCAATCCAGAGGTGTTGTTGACGACCAGACGATAACTCTGTAGATCTCGTGTTTGACGGAACGAAGGATGTGTACGAGCCTGAGGATGACGCAAAGTAAGAAGTTTTTGAACGAATCATGAACTGCGAAGTTGTTAGAGGGCTGACGTGTGCCGTACAGTCCTACAAATATGTCTGGTATTCTGCGCTTGAACGGCGAAGTTGAAGTGCTGAACGAAAATCCGAGCGCATATGTCTTCCGTGTTCCTGTACGTACTTACGACTACAGATTCTGTAGTTGGGTTGCTACTAATACGACGTCTAGGTACTGTACGTTTAATTTGGCGCATTGGGTGGAATGGTACTTATGCAAAACTGGTTAGCTACGGAGAGACAGAGCAGTCCTCAGAATCGCTCGTTAATGGCCTAGTCGATGTCGTTCTGGTACGGTCCCAATAATCGATCCCTACAAATTTTTAGCTCACGAGCGACTACTTAGAACGTCACGAGAGAGCAACGTCTTGACTGCGACAATTGGCATATTCAATATCCGACGTAAGACCTCCGCTATGTTACTCGTTGGAAGTCCTTCACTAACCATAGTTATGATATAGAAACACAGACGACGTTGCACGCGTGCTGAAAGATGTATCAGGTACCTTTCGAAGATTTCTTTCTACTATTCCTGCAGATGCTCACTCTGCTAGAGCGAATTCTGTCGCAGCAGCCACAGGACAAGCCTGTCCCCCGAAAAATGCATTTCAGTGCTACTCAGAAATACACAAAGTGAGCGCCAAATCCTTTTACAAATATGGCTTGTAAATCTAACTATATACCTAGATTCGAAATATGTGAGATATTCGGGGAGCTGCTGGGCGTTCCCATAACGCATTTGCAACGGATCGACGACATGACGAAGGATATCAGCACCCGCATGGCATATCCGCGCAACTGCCACTTATCGAATAAGAAGCTTGAATATCTTGGTGTTGATGTAAGCTCGGTTGATTTTGTCCAGTGGTGGAAGAGGCACCTGCTTCCGGCGAGAAGGTAAGTGTTGCGTACGGTGCTTCTGCTTCCGGCGATGCGGTCTGTAGTCAAAGCATATGTAAAAATGAATGTTTATGATGTGCCAGATTAAGTAATCACGAAAGGTTAAGATCGGAAAAAGCTGCCAAGTCATCGTCAAGAGCGTGATCATCCAAATCGAAGTCGAGTGCAAGATCTAGGCCATCTACGCCTTCAATGAGGAGCGGACGCTCAAAGTCATGTAACCCGTCGCTGCCTACGGCTGGCTCTTCAATTTGGATATAGTTCAACGCATCATCAAGGGCTTGTCGAGCAACATGCTCCACTCTGCGCGCCATTTCGGTTTTACCGTCCTTGTCTCGGGGATATTGATAATCGGCAATAATGTCATTGCTGAACATTGCTGATTTCAGAGCGCCATAGTCGATTGGTTCAAAGTCGTCGCACACGAACGGGATTTCTGATATTATAAGCATGAGTTCAGTACACAACGGAGTAGAAAGCGCACCAGTAGCTTGAGGAGGCATATACTCCACGTCCTCAACGACGTCAACAAGCGAGACGGCGGGGGCAATGTTGGCAGCCTTGACTTGCTGCTTTGCAGACAGTTTTGTGTCGCTCAGCTGCTTCCGTCGTCGTGCGGACGTAGATTTCACTGGAGCTTTCTTTGATTCTGAGTTCTGTGTCGTAAAACTCGGCTGTGCGTTCGTATCTTTGCCACCGAGCGGCACTCGTCGTTCAGCTAAGTAGATCGTGAGCAATTGGCTGCCTTCAGAGAGACAATTTTGCACTTACCAACAGGCGTCTTAAGTGGTGTACGATATTTTGATCGCAACTCATGCTTTCCCGCTCCAGCTCCGGCATGCCGATTCACGTTCTCGTTCTTCGCAACGAGCGGCGTACGCGCGGCGTTGGCCTTCTTTGCGAATGGAGTCTTCGGCAGCAATGTGGAGCTACTGCCGCCAATGGTCTTGTGTGGCAGCACATAAGCGCCGGCTGTTTGGTTTTCCTTGTCCTGGTAGATCGAAGTCATCGTGGCTACATGACAAGAAGAAGAGAGAAAGACATCGCGGTGGCATCGCGAGCGTTGTTTACATCGCAGAGGCGCACGTGATGGCGTTGCCTGAACAACGGATTACCAGTGTACCTGTGATTTAGTGGGGCTTGTGGCGCACGAGGCTGTGTCGTAGTCGTCGTCGTCGAACCGTGTGGATATGAGCATCCCTTCTTCCTACACCCACCCTCTATTCAAGTCCGCAACCTATCACTTTGAATTTTCGTGTACTTTACCGCTAATATGTCTATGATCGAGAAGCTTAAGGAGGTATGTGCTGTTTAACTGATGCATTCGTGCAAATCTGGCGCGGATGTGATTCGCTAGTCTGCTGTGACGCGAGCGCGATACGCGTGCCAATCTGGCGCGCGCAATCTCGACGAGATCGGTGCCAGCAGAACAGACAATCCATCGATCAGAGTAATACTGACCTGTGTTTTTGTATAATAGCGCATCGGTGCTCTCAGGATCGAGGCGGAGACCGCGCAGGACAGGGCAGACGAGTCGTCGAAACGCGTCAAGGAGCTCGAGGCGGAGTTGATGACAAAGGAGCAGGAAATTACCTCGCTTACGCATAAGAACTCGCTTCTAGAAGAAGAAGTCGACAAGCTCGAAAAGCAGCTCGGCGAGGCCAAGACCGCGGCCGAGGACGGCGCCGCGCACGGCTCGGCGAACGAATCGCTGACGAGGAAACTGAACAAGATCGAGGAGGAACTCGAGGAGTCGGATA
This sequence comes from Limtongia smithiae, assembly GCF_038497785.1. Taxonomy (NCBI): domain Eukaryota; kingdom Fungi; phylum Ascomycota; class Lipomycetes; order Lipomycetales; family Lipomycetaceae; genus Limtongia; species Limtongia smithiae. The sequence continues at coordinate 766,295 of NW_027117625.1, forward strand.
AGAACCTGCGCGAGACTACCGAGAAGTACGTGATTTCTGGATTGGTTAAGAGACTCAAGTGCTAACTATCGCGCAGGCTGCGCACGACGGACGTCAAGGCAGAGCAGTACGAGCGCAAGGTCTTGAGCCTCGAGGCCGAGGTCGAGTCGTGGGAGAAAAAGTTCGAGGAGATGTCCACAAAGCACGACCAGGCTAAGGCCGAGCTCGAGGAGATCAACAAGCAGCTAGAGGGTATCTAATCTCTGGACGACGTATAGTTGTTACTCCTATATATAAATTTTTGCATGCATGCATATTACAGTTGACTGGTATTACACTCATTTGCTCTGTTCGTGGAGGAGCACAATGCGTGCATGCTTTTTGATAACTAATGATTTAATGAGATGTGCCTTGATGTAAAAGAGGAATTCATTCACTTAACTTAAACCAGCGCAGGAGGTTACTACTGGATCATAACATACAAAACTAAAGCTACAACAAAACGCCCGCTATATACATGAAATGCAAAGTCACACAAAACCGTCAGATCCTCTCTTCATATTACGCTTGAGCGGAACAACAAAACCAAACATAAGTAACAAGATTATAGTCTATCGTTCCGCAAGAGATCATCCAGATACGCACTTGGGGCGCGCTGTCCGGGCTGTGGCGCAGTGTTAAGCGCTGCTGCCGTGCGCGCGTATGAGGAGGGACTACTAGCGACCTGGTTGTACATGGCCGAGTACCGGCCATTGAGACTTGAGGTCGACGCGGCGGCCACGCTCCCACTGTTGTAGAACCCTGCAGGCAGATATGTCGAGCTTCGGTTACCGGCGGCAGCAAGGCTCGGAATGAGGCTTGTGTGTGCGCCGGACGGTGCGGATCGCCCGATGGTGCCGGCTGTGGGCGAGTAGAAGGTGGAAGTGTTGAATGACGGACCGGTCGCTGGCGCGGCGAGATCATCGTAATTGCTGATCGGTCGCGCACTGTTATATGCGCGTCCGGCTGAGGTGAGCTGGTCGAGCGAGAGCACCGAGCCAGTAGCGTTGCCGGCGGCCGCGTAGTATGGTCCGCTTGATCCAGCGGCGGTCTTACCGCCGCCGAAGAAGGACGCCGGGTCGCTGAATGGGCCGCCCTTGGGCTCGGCGGTGTAACGGCCGGCAGCGGACGCGCGGATGGAGCGATGCAGGGAGTATGCGACGATAGCGCGCCAGGCGAAGATGGCAAGGAGGATGCCGCCAATGACGGAGCCAACGGCGATGAAGACAGTGCCTTCAAGAGCCGAAGATTCCTTCAAGAATGGGTTATCGGATGTGTTGGGAATTGTGACGGTAGGATATGCGATCGAGGTTGAAGTCGCATCGGTGGTGGTGGCGTAGTATGTCGGCAGGCTGTAGGTTGACGTCGCGTCATTGAGGGTATTGCTCGCCGTGATCACAACCTTTGTCGTAGTGGTTGACGAGGTCACGGATGCGGTGTCTGAGGTGACAGTCGACGAGACCGCGGAGTCGGTGGCACTGCTTGATACTGTGTCACTGGTGCTGGTGGCGACCACAGACGAAACGACCGACGAGATTGCGGATGTAGATGAGACAAGGACACTAGACGAGGCAGCGATGGCAGTAGATGTACTGGCGACAACGACTGACGAAGAAGCGATAGCAGTAGAAGAGACGGCTGCGACAGTAGTTGAGGAGACGACGGCAGCGGTGGAGCTTTCGGAGGCTGCTGACGAGCTCGACACGACGGCGGCGGCAGAAGACTCGGTGGTGGTGGTAGACTCTGCAACGACCGCCGAAGTGGCCTCAGACGTGGAGGACGATGTGGTTGTGGAAGACACGGCGACGGCAGTGGAGCTCGCAGCGACGGCGGAGCTGGACGACGAGACGGCGACGACTGATGACGACGCCGTCTGAGCGGAAGCAGGCGCACCGAGGAGCAAGGCGGCCAGGAGGCAGACGAGAAACGAGCGGCGCATGCTTGCAAGACAGGAGAGGCAATGGAGAAAAAAACGGGCGCGATACAAAAACGCGAAGAAAATGAGAGGACTAGGGCGGAGAAAGGAACAGCGACGGGGAAAACGGGGAAGAAAGGAGAGACGAACACGATGTTGGGCTTTGTTTTCGAGTTGCAGTTTTAAGGGCGCGCCTGAGCCCCTGGCTTATTTTTGGTGCTGGCCAAGGTCACAGTAGTGCTTGACCTGTGAGCTGGTGTCACCGGTCTGTGACTGACGCTCGTTGTGACTTTGCGGCGCCGTCTTTCTCTTGTTCCCTCAAGTGCTGCCCTTCAAGCGCTGCAACACCATTCCCCCAATCCCCTCAATTGACCCGGAATGGCCTCTCCCTTTGGCTTCACGTTCATCAAGACGCCGGCGGCACCTCCACAGCCCGCTGCGTCGGCAGACTGCGGCGTCGCGACCACGGACTCCCCGACGATCAAGAACGCGCCCCTGCCCGCGGACGGCCCGGGGTCGAAGTACTTCTCAAACCTGCTTCTCGGTGCGCTGCTGATCGGTATTCCGTTCCTGGTCACGCGCACCTTCCACGGCGGGTTCAAGACGTTTATGTTCTTTCTGATCGTGCTATTCATCCCTCTTCTGGCGAGCTTTTGGACAGTAGTATCCGCGGTCTCGCCGCGACTGAACACGAAGGTTGCATTCCCCGGCAAGGGGGTCGAGCACTACCTCGACTTCCACGACGAGGAGCTCAAGGCGAAGTACTCTGGTCAGAATAAGATTCCGATGGAGACGTTCCACGAGCTGTACTTTGATAACAAGGTGTCGTTCAAGGGAGATGCTTTGGACATCTTGGAGTACCGCCACGACTGGGCGAACTTCCGTTTCACGATCTCGCTGTACAAGTTCTTTTTGACCGGCATGATTCCTGAGGTGATTCTTCACACGCGCTCGCAGGACGAGGAGCAAGTGCGCGGTCATTATGACCGCGGCGACGATTTTTACGGGTGGTTCCTTGGACCCCGTATGATATACACGTCCGGCGTGATCAGCGACATTACCCGCGAGGAGACGCTTGAGGAACTGCAGGATAATAAGCTGCGGGTTGTGTGCGAGAAGCTACAACTGAAGGCCGGCGAGACGTTGCTTGATCTTGGTTGCGGATGGGGCACGCTTGCGAACTTTGCGTCTACTCAGTACGGCGCTTCGGTGACTGGTATCACGCTGGGCAAGAACCAGACCAAGTGGGGCAACTCTGCGCTAGCGGCATCGGGCATTCCGGACACTCAGAGCAAGATCCTGTGCCTTGACTACAGAGACACGCCGGTGCCTGCGGGGGGCAAGTACAAGAAGATTTCATGCCTCGAGATGGCTGAGCACGTGGGCGTTCGTAAGTTTGGCTCGTTCCTGCGGCAGGTGAATGACATGCTCGACGACGATGGATTGTTCCTTTTGCAGATTGCGGGTCTGCGTAAGTCGTGGCAGTACGAGGATCTCGTATGGGGTCTGTTCATGAACAAGTACATTTTCCCCGGCGCGGACGCATCGACGCCGCTTGGATTCGTGATTGACAGCCTCGAGGGCGCTGGTTTCGAGATCGCGAGCGTGGACACGATCGGCGTGCATTACAGCGCGACACTGTGGCGCTGGTACCGTAATTGGATGGGCAACAAGGAGAATGTTGTAGCCAAGTACGGTGTGAAGTGGTTCCGCATCTGGGAGTACTTCCTTGCATACTCGACGATTGTGTCGCGTCAGGGCGGCGCGAGCTGTTTCCAGATCGTGCTGCGCAAAAACTTGAACTCAACCCATCGCATAAACGACGTGCCGAAGCAGTATGGTCTACAGGTGCCGCAGCCGGCGACGGGCAATAAGTGGGTCAAGGGCGAGTAGCTCGTGTAACATATGGCGATGTTGCTATCTAGCGATTTAGAATGGAGAAAATATATTTTTTAATAGGACACAGAGGTTTAAAAGACCTCCGGGAGACGTTCGACGACGTAAGCGTGGGAGCCGACACTGAGGATGGGCACACCAGGCACTTTTCGAATGCGCCGTTTTAAATCGGCATCGTTTGTGGCGACGATGTAGCACTTGTGCTGCATAATGCGCTGGACTATGCAGTCGTCCGCGTAGGTACCCTTGTGAGTGCATTTTAACCGCTCGATCTTCTCGTCGCGGGCAATGCGGAGCGCGATGCGGTAGCGGGGGCCGAGTTTCTCTAGCTCGGCCATGACGCAGTCGGTGATGATGGGTATGCATTTCGCGTAGAGTGAGTCCATGAGGCCGCGAAAGAGGTCGATTTTCTTGCGGATGGAGAAGTTGATGAAGTTCGTGTCGATGAGGACTTGGTAGGGCGGAGTTAAGGAGCGGTTGTACTGGAAGAAAAGCGCAGAGGAGACTTGAGGACTGTACTGGTATTAGCGGCTGGCTAATAGTAACGGGTGTAAATACGTACATCTCCTTGACGAGCTCGGCGTCCTTCTTGGGTGCTGCTGGTTCAGACTGTGGCGAGCGCCTGCAGAGCGTTAGCGACACTCTTTAAGAGTAATTAAAAAAGCGCACTTTTTGGCCTCTTTGCTGGACATGACCCGCTTGACGGCGGCGAATTTCCTCACTTTCTTCGCTTTCGGCATAGTGTGGTTTGTGCCTGGAAGTGTGGTGGAGAAACTGCGCTCTAGGATTTGGCGATGTTACGTGCGTTGGGAGGTTGAGAAAAAAGTGCGTCAAGGTCGTGACGATCCAGCCACGCGTCAATCGACAAAGAGAAGTACGGCACAATGGCGACGTCGCAACTGCTTCCGCTGGGTAGGCTGGAATGAAGCGGGAAAGAGGGAATACAATACTAACAAGCGCAGAGCTCGTGGACAAATGTGTTGGATCGAAAATCTGGGTCGTCATGAAGACAGACCGTGAGTTTAGCGGCATACTGCGAGGCTTCGACGACTTTGTCAGTAAGTGCGAGATGGCGCAGGAGACAGTGGAAGGCAAGGCTAATGGATGTAGATATGGTGCTGGAGGACGTTACGGAATAGTAAGATCGCCGTGCGTTCAAACGGTGCAATGCTAATGGCGCAGCGACAACATGGGAAACCAGACTCAACTACCGAAGATCCTGTTGAACGGAAATAACATCTGCATGGTATGCACTTGCTTGGGTGTGCAGTGAGTGGTGCTAACGGTTGTAGTTGATTCCAGGCGGCGAGCCGGGGGGTGAAGGTGCTGGGGAGGAAGAGGGGGCCAGCGAGGAATAGAGAGTCTGAAATGAACAAGTTGTACATTAATGAATAAGCATGCTGCAACTAGGGAAAGAACTGATGGCGTGAGTAGAGGGTCGTGCCAACAGTAGTGATTGCAGGTGCATGCCAGGGGGATGGCGGAGAAAGATGGATGTTGTATATAAATGAATGAGCATGCTACATCTACGTCCAAGGGAAGAAACCAGAGCCAAAGAGAAAATGCTGGACGACGGGAAACTTTGCGAGGACCTCGGCGTTGTACATCTTGATGAGGCCGGAGTGGATCTTTGACCAGGAGTGCACGCCAGAGATGTCGTAGAGCACCGGAGAATGTTCAAAGAAGGGGCCCCGCTTGACGTCGTAGATAAATGCGATAGCGGCAAAGTACATATTTGTGGCGCGCAGGTCTTGGACGGCGGACTTGTTGAGGACGGCGGTGGGGAGTGGTGTGCCGTAGGGAGTGTAGATGGAGTCTGGTTTTGAGGAGGGCAGGAGGCTGGATGGCGGCGGACGCATCGTGGCAGGGGAGACGACGTTCCGAGTAGGTGTGGTGCGAGTGAGTGCGGGCACGAGGGTGCGTGAAGAAGGCATATCGTGAGCGTGGAGCTCTTCAAAGCCGCGGAGCTGGGCCGCGCCGATGATGTAGGGGAGGTGGAAGTGGTCATCGAGGCCCCAGACGCCGTGGCTGCCGGCGGGCTCAAGGGTGTAGACCTTGATGAGTTTGCGGATCAGGGAAAAGTAGGTGTGGAAGATGTAGAGAATGTCGGAGCCAGAGAGATCGGCGTCAGCAGGGGTGAGCGCGCCGAAGAACCAGGCAGCACCAAAGAAGGCGAGGAACGAGAGCTCGTGGCCGGTGCCGTAGTCGATGCGATCGCGGGAGCCAAGGGCGCCGTAGAGGTAGACGGCGAGCTCGGGACGAGCGTCCGGGGCGAGATTGGTTTCGCGGAGCCAGGCGTCGATGGCGACGTCGATGTCGGCGGAGGCGGCGTCGAGCCAGGCGCGAAAGACCGGGCTGCCGTAGCGGCGTGCGCGGCCGGCAGGGGTGTCTGCAGCGGGGGGCGGGTGGTCGTCGACGAGGGCGGCGAGCCGGGCGAGGAGAGCGAGGAGTGGTGCCGTGGTGGGCGTGAGGGCCGCGGCAGATGAGGGGATGTTCACCGCCGCAACGGAGGACGAAACGTGCGCAAGCAGGAACTGAATCCGCGCGTAGGCGGGCGACGCGCGGAAGGCGGGGAGGTCTGCGGCGGTGTGGATGCGCTTAGCTGGAGCCATGTCAAAGACAAACACCGGCGACGCGTCCGGCGACGCGTTCAAGACGCGTCGCGACGCGTGGGGAACGCGTGCGTCTGCCAGCATTAGGATTGGTGGCGGCGCAGGAAAAAGAGGCGCGAAAGCGAAGCAGCACTCTATGCGCCGTGCAAAAAAACGCACACGGCTGTGCCAGTTCTGCCGGCTTCCGGAGAACCAAGTGCGCGCCGGACGGACCCCCCTGACCAGGCCGCAGCCCTAGCCCTGCGGCCGCAGCCCCGTCTGGGCCGCCGCCACTCCGCCTGGCGGCTTCGCGGGCTGCCTGTTCGGGACACAACCTGCTTAGCGTCCGCTCGGAGGCCACTCTGGGCGACAAGGCCGCCAGCCTAAGCAGCTGTGTCTGCGCTGCGGCGGCAGTGAGTGCGCGCGCGCCCCTTTCGCCCCGCGCAGAGCGAGGCATGCAATTTGGCGTGCAGCAGCTGCGCCACGGCAGGGCCATGCGGGCTACGCCGGCGGTTGCGTTGAGTGGTGCTGGTGGCGGATGGGCCCCTCTGCTGTGCCCGCTCTTCTCTTTCTCCTGCTCCCCCCGGCCCCGGAGACGTCGCTTCACGACCGCCGCGGCGCAGACCCCGTGGAGGCGTAGAGGCGTGGAGGCGCGGCGGCAGCGGCGCAAATGTGTGCGGATCCCACACGTGCGCGGGATGCGCAGCGCTGATGCGGCTGCCGAGTGCGCGTGACAGGGCGCGCACTAGGCCGGGGCGGGGCTAGCTCCGGCGGTGCGCTTCGGGCTCGGGTGTGGCGGTGCAGTGTGCGGCCATGCCGCATTGGGCGGAGACGCGGAGGCGGTGGGTTCTGCAGACTTCTCCTTTCGCCTCGCGCAGTCGCCGCCATCAACACTCTTTTATCCCGCCGTCCTGCCCCGTCTGCGCACGCGTCGTGTTTAGTCCCGTCGCTCGTTTCACCATGTCCTCCTCCCTCCGCGAAAAGGTCGCTGGCGCGTCGCGTCGCCTGCTACTCCGCGACCGCGCGTGCTCCCTCGCGCAGTACCGCCGCGTGTGCCTCCTCGTCCTCGCGCTCAACCTCGTTGCGCTGGCCGTCTTCTCCGCCGTCTCCGTCCACGCCGACAACGCCTTCCACAACCTCGTCATCAAGCCGGCCGTCTCGACCATCTCTTCCGCCTGGTCTGCGTCCTACCAGAAGGTCCTCCCCACAGATGACGAGGCGCGTGAGACAAAGGCCATCGCCATGTCCGAGGCCTACGCCGGCGCTGTCCGTCCCATCCACCTCCTGCGCCAGTGCTCCCGCGGCTATCGCCCCATGGAATACTACTCTCGCGAGGTCCTGATGCTGCCATCCCTCGACTCCACCGCCGGCAACGTTGTTGAGCTGGACTTTGTCGACCGCCAGTCTATATCCACCCCCTCTCTCATCCCCACCGATCCCTCTTACGCCCACCCCTATCTCGGATTCGCGCAGCGCACTCGCAAAGCGCTCTTCAACCACCACGAGATCGTCGTCTGCGACATGGACTGGGGCTACGCGCTCGACGGCTCCAAGTCTCTCCTCTGTGTCGGTAATCAGCCCCCGGTTACCCTCAAGCTGCCTGAGTGGCCGTCCGCCACCGGCCTCTGCAAGACCCACGACTTCATGGCCGAGCCCCTCGGCGCTATGGAGCCTCGCGTCTTCCTTTCCCCCATCGGCGAGCCCCTCATGATCGTCTCGTCCAACGGTCAGCACGCCTGTCTCTCTCAGTACATCATCGACCTCCGCGCCATCATGCCTGACATCTCCACCCGCCTCGCGCTCCCGGACGTCCCCATCACCTACGAGAACCTCACTGAGCTCGTCCGCGACGGCATGCACGAGTACGAGCGCTCCTGGGTCATGTTCTGGGACTACAAGGACAAGCCCTTCCTCCAGCACTCCATCATGGAACGCTCCCTGACTCCGCTCGGTCAGACCGCCAACGCCCTCAACAAGACCCAGAGCAAACCCCCCACCTGCGTTCAGCAGCTCGTCGAGGACCCCTCCATCGCCCCCGGCGGTCCCACCATGCTCCAGACTTCCAACGCTCTCCATGTTACCATGTGTGAGTTCCCCTGCATCCCCACCATCCACAACACCGTCATCGTCGCCATTGTCCACGTCAAGTTCGCAAACGGGCTTTTCGAGTCTCACTACCGTCGCTACGCCATGATCATGAACGCCACCTTCCCCTTCGATGTCATTGGCCGCTCCAACTCCCTCAAGTACCAGAGCTCCTTCAACGGTGACGAGGACTTCTTCACCACCACCATGCACTGGGACAAGAACTACCAGAAGCGCCGCGACTGGGACGATGACGTCGACAACCTTGAGCTCACCCCTGGCTCCCAGTCGAAGCTCTACCAGGCCCTCGAGACCATCGATGACCCCGGCAGCAAGATGTCCATTCCCTCTGAGCTCAACGATACTGATCGCTCCGTTCTCACCGACATGACCCTCTCCGGCATCGATCACACCTCAAAGGTCGACGCCCAGCTCGATACCCCCCAGGAATTTGGCCGTCGCAGACACCGCGTGCGCCGGAGACGACACATTCTCTTCTCCCGTAATGACGACCACAAGCCTGCCGACGACTCCGAAGCTGTCGTCATCGTCGACGAGTTCGAGGGCGCAAACGACTACGAGGCGGCCGAGGACGACCTTATCGCTGAAGGCACGCCAGCCCCCGACACCAACGCCACTGCCGACACCGTCGTCCCTGCTCCGCCCGCTCCAAAGACAAACGCCGCCACCGGTTCCCCCAGCAAGAAGCGACCCCACAACCCCTTCGTCAACCCATACCAGCATGGCTGGATCGACGATGTCGTCATCATTTCCCTCAGCATCGACGAGGAGCACAATAACATGCTCCACACCACCATGAAGGATATGTTGGACTGTCTTGTCAAGTGCGACGACGACGAAGTCGTCCTGTGATTCTTTTGCATTTAATTTCTCATTTTGTGTATTATTCTCTTGCTGGCGGGCAAGAGTTAGGTTGTTCATGTACTTTTATATCCCCTTTCGGCGCGCTGTGACCTATTGCGGCTTTGTTAATGTGTTTTGGTTTTGCATTGAAGCGTTTTGAGCATTTTTCCATTTTAGAAACAGTTGTGTATGTGTGTATGTATGTATGACAGTGCAGAGCTCGCCTGACTTTTTTTATACCTTTTTGTCCCATAGATGTGTTTTCTCTATATTACTATTACGTAAAAATTTATTTCAGGCGAAATATACAAAATGTGGTTCTCTACGCTATATACAAGTTGTTAACTTCTCTTCACTTCATGTACTGCTGCAGCATCTTGTCGATCTGCTCCTTCACAACCGGTGGCATCGTGTTGTTCTTGCTCAGTGTCTTCGCATACGGCTGCTTCTCTACCGTGCTCCACCGCGCGTAGTCGCCCGTCAGCTCATCTTGCCGCAGGTCCTGGTCGTGCGCGACTGCGCGCTGTGTGACCGTGTACTCCGCGACGATCTCTTCCGGCGTGGGCTTGGGCACGCGCGGGTTCACCGACATGAAGCCCACGGGCAGATCTGCTAGGATCTCGGACTTTGTGATGAATGCTGGCGCGCTGTCGATGACCCTGTTGTACCCTGACAGGCGCTCCTCCGCGCTCGCGCTCGCAATCTGCTCAGATCCGGTGACGCGTGCCGCGAACTCGTCGAGCGTGGGGTCGTCGCGGTCGATGAACGCGACCTCCGGCTCGTCGTTGACTTCGGCGTTGTCCTCGAATTCCTGAGCTGATAGTTCCTCATAGTGCCGCTCTTTCTTGGATTCCGACATAGCATTGGACCTCGCCTCTGCTTCTTCACAAGCTGCTCGACACCACGCAGGTAGGCCTCTGAAATAGTCAAAATTGGGGTCCTCCCAACCTTTCTCGTCGACTTCGTCGTAGTCGCAACCACCTAGTTTCGTCAAATTATTCAACTCCTCCTCGCTCAAAACGGATAGATCGAAGCTCGCATCCAAAAGATGCGTATTTTCGATAGCGCGGTACATATCCTGAAATTTCTTTATGCAAAGCATCACACTGTCCAGAGGCCTGCTCGAATACGCCGAAACCGCCTTCTCATCCTCGCTCTCCTCGTCCTGTGTTATTTCAAGTTCAGGCAATGCACCAGGCAATATTGCATGTGCAAGGTCATCTGCCGGCGCAGCGGACAACTTCCTGCATACCGCCTTATACTCTTCGTTGCTATAGGCTTCCATGAAAGGGCGACCGCTGAGGCAGTCACGGAAGATATCGGCAGCAACCTCAACCTCTCGCTCATTAAAATTAGTAAGGTCGACATGATCCTTAATGTCAGGCGTTCTTTGCATGATCAGCCGACGGGCGACGAGCTCGTATTCCTCTTCAGTGATGTCTGCCGGCATCTCATTATTTTGGCCTTCCTCAAGCTTATTGATATAGTCGATAACCTTCAGTTCGTATTCGTCAAACTCTGAAAGGTCAAAATTTGTGTTGTTCACAAGCTTCGTCTTGTCCCCATCCGTGTCATCTAGCAAGATTGGATCCTTGGTCGTCGCCGACGAGTCCTTGGTCTTCGAGGCGGCCAATTTCTCGACAACCTCTTCATACCACAGATCATAACCTTCCCAGACTGCACCTCCGTGACTGTCCTGCCGATTCAAGATATAGTCCACAATCACCAATTCGAAGTTGGTGAATCTCGCCAAATTGTACTCCCGAATCTTGTCGCTATTCATCCATTCCGGTGACCCTGGGAGAGAGTGCAAGCTCATACTTGACAGTCTCGTCAGCAAGTCTGCGTCCTCGCCCACCGTTGGATCCAGTTTCACAAATCCATCCTTCTTTACCGTTGCAAACAACTTGTTAATAACCGCAAGGTACTTGTCCTCTCTGACGTATTGAGAGTAATCGTTCGCCTGCTCCTTTGTTAGAAGCCACTCAACGGCCTCCTTCGTACTTAGAAATGATTTCCCAAGTACAACTTCTTCTTCAGGTACTTTCACTCTGGCATTTCGAGCACCTTCGTTGTCTCGGGAATTTTGCCGACCACCGCGAGGTCCTGTGGGTTTGTACTTCTGACCGCGGCGCTTGTCATCGCCAGAGAACCGCTGCCGCTGGACGCGATTCTTGTTCTCGCTCTGTTCTTGTCGCCAGCCTGCAGTGCGCTCCTTCCATGTAGCTCCTACATTCTCCCGGTTCGACTTCAATTGTCGCTGCGGCTTCTGATGCTGCTGCGGTGGGTCGTTGCTGCCAGGAGGTACACGGGCGAATGGTGAGCTCTTCGGTGATGGTGATGGTTGTGATGGTAGTTTGGGGGTTGACGAGGAATTGAACCGCACCGCAACCGAGACCGCCGGGGCGGACAGCGTGCGCAGACGCGTGATGCGTGCGGCACAGGCAATGCGAAGCATTTAAGCAGAAGATCCTGTCGCAATGGGGCGCTGTCGGCGGGCGCGAGCGAGCTAGAGACGCGTGAAAAATGTCGATGTTGCTGCTGCCGGAGTTCGTCTTCTCGCACTGCAAAAAAAACCGAACCCTGTCTCGAGAACGTCGCTCAGAAGAGGTTGACATAAGACGAGGGGCATGTGTGAATATACCATGAAATACGCTAGTAGGCGTAGTTCGTATCCCTGTTCAGGGCTAGGGATTACACTCCGCTTATCGGGCAAGGGCTAGGGCGCGTCGCGCAGCCTACCGGGGCCAATCAGCGGCAAGGACGTGTGCTTGGCCGCGTATCAACCGGCGTCCATTCCTCTCGCCTCTCACGCTTTCTTCTGTTTCTTCTTCTCACCGACAACCCTCCTATTCACCCCAGCCTCTTGACCCCAGTTTTCTGCACAGCAGCAGCAATGGTTGGAAAGCAGGCATTTTTCCGTATGTTATTGTTATGTTTTCTGCTTATCCAATAGCCGGACTGACACATAGAAGGCTCCGCGGAGATGTCCTTGGTGCAGCTCTACATCGCGACCGAAGTCGGTCGTGAGGTGGTTGCTGCCCTCGGCGAGCTAGGCTCTCTCCAGTTCCGCGATTTGAACGCCGATGTCAACTCGTTCCAGCGCACCTTCGTCAAGGAGATCCGTCGCCTCGACAACGTTGAGCGCCAGCTTCGCTTCTTCAATGCTCAGATTGAGAAGGCCGACATCAAGGTTAAGAAGATTGTGGGCTATGCCAACGTCACTGCTGCACCCCACGCGACCGAGATCGACCAGCTTGCTTTCCGCACTGACGACCTCGAGGAGCGCATCAATCAGCTCTTGGAGTCCAACGAGCGCCTTCTCCAGAAGCAGGTCGAGCTTACCGAGCTTCGCCACGTGCTCGTCGAGGCCGGCGCTTTCTTTGACCGCGCCCACGCCGTTCCGGAGGAGCTCCGCGCTTCCCTCGACAACGACGATGCGCCTCTTCTTAACACCGACGTCGAACAAGGCGATGTCTCCAACCGCCCCGCGTTCTCTAACATGAACATCGGCTTCGTCGCTGGTGTTATTCCCCGAGAGAAGATGTCCACCTTTGAGCGTATCTTGTGGCGTTCGCTCCGCGGTAACTTGTTCTTGAACTCTACAGAGATCGCCGAGACTATCAAGGACCCTAAGTCTGACGAAGCCATTGAGAAGAACGTCTTCGTCGTCTTCGCTCACGGTGCCGGCATCATCTCCAAGATCCGCAAGATCGCCGAGTCTCTCGATGCAGACCTTTACTCTGTTGACGAGGATGCTGCTATCCGTCGCGACCAGATTCACGAGGTCAACGGCTCCATCAACGATGTGGATGAGGTTCTTATGACTACTCAGTCTACTCTCCAGACTGAACTCCAGGCCATTGCGGAGCAGATCGCTTCATGGATGGTCGTCGTGAAGAAGGAGAAGGCTATCTACGCCGCTCTCAACTTGTTCAACTATGATCAGTCGCGCAAGTCTCTTATCGCCGAGGGCTGGTGCGCCACTGATGAGCTTCCCATGGTCAAGAATACACTTGCCGAGGTCACCGAGCGCGCTGGCCTCCAGGTTCCGTCCATCTTGAATGAACTCTCCACCACCAAGACGCCTCCAACCTACTACAAGACCAACAAGTTCACTGAGTCGTTCCAGAACATTATTGACGCTTACGGTATCTCTCAGTACCGTGAAGTCAACCCCGGTCTCCCTGCTATCATTACCTTCCCTTTCATGTTCGCTATTATGTTCGGTGATCTTGGCCACGGAGCCATTATGTTCCTCGCCGGTCTTGCTATGGTTATTTACGAGAAGCGCCTCATGGTGGCTGAGCGTGATGAAATCTTCGATATGGCTTTCACTGGCCGCTACATCATCTTGCTCATGGGTGCTTTCTCCATGTACACTGGTGTGATCTACAACGATATCTTCTCCAAGTCTATGACCATCTTCAAGCCTGGCTGGGAGTGGCCTTACACCTGGAACGAGGGTGATCTCATCATGGCGAACTCCACTGGCGTGTACCCATTTGGTATTGACCCCACATGGCACGGCGCTGATAACAACCTCATTTTCAACAACTCGTATAAGATGAAGCTGTCCATCGTCATGGGTTTCTGCCACATGCTCTATTCGCTCTTCTTCTCCCTGGTCAACTACCGTTTCTACAAATCTAAGATCGATGTTTTCGGTAACTTCGTTCCTGGTTTCCTTTTCTTGGTCTCCATCTTCGGCTATCTGTCGTTCATCATCGTTTTCAAGTGGGCTGTTGACTGGTACGGTCTTGGAAAGCCTGCCCCTGGTCTTCTGAACACTCTTATTGACATGTTCTTGTCCCCGGGTAATGTCACTGACCTTCTCTACGAAGGCCAGCCTACCGTGCAGGTTGCGCTTGTTCTCCTTGCAGTTTTCTGCGTTCCGTGGTTGCTCCTTCTCAAGCCTCTATACCTCCGCTACGAGAACAACCAGAAGCTGAAGCACGGCTATGAGAACGTTTCCGAGCAGCAGCAGCAGGTAACACGTCTCTCCTTCGATGAGGAAGCTGTTGAGGCTACCGCCACTGCCGTCGCTGTTGAAGAGATGTCTGAGGAGCACGAGTTCGAGTTCGGCGATGTCATGATCCACCAGGTCATCCACACAATTGAGTTCTGCCTCAACTGCGTCTCCCATACCGCTTCTTACCTTCGTCTCTGGGCTCTGTCGCTTGCCCATGCTCAGCTTTCGTCTGTCCTGTGGACCATGACCTTCGAGCGTGCTTTCAAGATGGAGGGTGGCCTCGGCGTCATCATGGCGTTCATTCTCTTTGCTGCTTGGTTCGCACTCACGATTGCCGTTCTTGTTATCATGGAAGGTACCTCTGCTATGCTCCACTCGCTTCGTCTCCACTGGGTTGAGGCTATGTCTAAGCATTTCATCGGTGATGGTATTCCTTTCACTCCCTTCTCATTCAAGGCTGTGTTGGAGGACCCCCAGCAGTAAGCGCATTTTGACGTTTGCTTTTTTAATTTTTCATCTTGATATAGATATGGTGTTTTGTGTTGTTTTTTAAAACCGGAGATCTGATGTCAGAGTGGTCGTATATTAGTTATTTGTTCATAATGAAATTTACGATGGACTGGAGATGTTTTTTGATAGTGCTGTGGTTGACTTTCTTAGAATATAAGGTTGAAAAAATTACTTGCACTGATCAGAGCCGTAGAGTAAACATAGGTAGGAGATACAATTAATATCTACTATGATCGTACATAACAAACTACTGTTGGTATTATTAATGGTCGGTGCATATGGCAATGAACTCATCGAGGTTGATCTCGCCGTCGCCATCGAGATCGAACTCGTTGATCATCGCCTCAAGTTCGTCCTCCTCGAGATTCTCATTCAGCTCCTTTGCGATCTTGCGCAGGTTGCGAAGAGAGATCTTGCCGGTTTGGTCTTCATCAAAGAGTGCGAATGCGCGACGGATTTCTTCTAGCGGGTCACGGGCGAGAACTTTTTCTGACACTGAGATACTGTTAGCGACTGGGTAAAAGTGAGGGAGGGAGCACAAGAAGCCAGGGACGCGTACTGACGCGGACGAAAGCGTCGAATGTGAGAAGGCCAGAATTTGTGCGATCATTGTCGCGGAGGATGTCGGCGACCTCGGATCTCTTGACATCGAAGCCGAGCGCGCGCATAGCGACCTGGGAAGTGTGAGTATGTGATGAGGGAAAGACGCGTGTAAGACAGACCTTAAGCTCGTGATAGTCGACTTTGCCATCACCATCCATGTCGAATATCCGAAACTACATCGCCCCGATTAGCATGCAGTCAGGCAGAAGAGAGGAATCACCAGTGGACTAACAGCTTCCTCGATCTCATGCCGCTGTTCATCCGTCAGATCCTTTCGCTGCTGCGCTTGCGATGTGCTGTTGGACGCGCCGGCGGCCGCGGCCACAGCAGATGCCCGTGCAGCCCCAACTGGTGATAAATTTCGTCTGCGAGATGTAAGTCTGCTGCCGGCTGGCTGATGGCTCAGCGCCGAAGACGAGTACATTTGCGCTGGGGATGAAGTGAATAGTGGGAGATGGTGGAGACGCGTGAATTGGGAATGATAAGATTTAAGGTTTGACGACGCGTATGGGAAGAAGGGGTTTGTGCTGCGATCACATGCTCGATCAATGAGGATCTCATCGTACACGATTCGTAACTTCTGAGCTCTGATCCAAATGCTGCACCGCCGAGAAGACACCGCGTAATAATCGATGCGGGTCCGTTTTCACATCGTGATCGACATCTTGCCGCAATCTCTCGAGGTCGCCATTTGTCCTGCTGTAGACGACGACGGCTGGGTCGCCCGGGTTGTTCAGTCTGGCAGTGTATTCGAGCCCGTGTGCCCCGCCACAGACGAGTCTGAACATCAAGATAAGACACGTGAGTGTGTTGAAGGAGTGGGTGTCGACAAGAGTATTGCGGACAGGTTCACGAGGATTGACGCGCGGTTTGGACGCGTCGAGATCTTGGGAGTCGATCTTAGTGGGGAAGAAGATAGAAGCAACAGCGACGAGGCGACTGAGCACACGGTGTCTGAGTACAGTGGTGAAGTCAGCGAAGACAGTATGTCGCGACGGACAGTGGATATGAAGAAGAAGGTATCTGCGCCAGCTGCAGCAACAGCAGCGGTGGCGGCGACGCCGTCGACAACTGCGTCGTCTCCGGTACCACCTCAGCCACCTATGCGGCGGTCGTCTGTATTTCAGTCTCCACGAGCACGGTTTATGGGCAGCGGCGTAATACACTTATTTCACGAAGGCGAGGAGAGCGCATCGAGCACAGTGACCCATGCATCGTCGTCGTCGGCAGTCGCGACAGACTCCGAGAGTGGGAGCACAGTGCTCGCGATACTGGCTGTGCCGGGGTACATGACCGCGTCGGACCTGCTTGGGTTCGTTGGCAAGGAAACACGTGCGAGCGTATCGCATTTTAGGATGCTGAAAACGACGGCGATGAATCGGTATATGGTACTCATGAAGTTTCGGGAGCAGAGCGACGCAGACAGGTTTTACTCACGGTTTAACTGCAAAGCGTTCAATTCGCTCGAGCCCGAGACGTGCCATGTCGTGTACATCCACTCAATCCGATTCCACAAATCGTCATTTCCGGAGTTCCCGTATTTCCTGGACGATGAGTTTACTCCGCTGGCAGACTATCAAGACAAAAGCGAAAAGAGCGCCGCGGCAGCTTCGGTCGTTGCAGCTGCCGTCGTTGCAACGGGCAGTAGCGTGAGCGGACCGACGGGCGGACGCGGCCGCGCAGCGTCAATGGTTATCGCGAAGCCGGCGCCACCGCCGACACGCGCGCTGCGGGAGTTACCTACCTGTCCGGTGTGCCTGGAGCGCATGGACTCGAGCACGACGGGGCTACTGACAATCATCTGTCAGCACACGTTTCACTGCCAATGTCTAAGCAAGTGGGGCGACAACAGCTGTCCCGTATGTCGGTACTCGCAGAAGAAGGATCACCAGTCGCAGATGAACGACCCGAACCAGTGCAGCGCGTGTGGTGCCGTGCAGAATTTGTGGATATGTTTGATCTGCGGCAATATTGGCTGCGGGCGGTACGACGATGCTCATGCGTTTCAGCATTACATGGAATCTGGGCACGTGTACGCGATGGATATCGAGTCGCAGCGTGTGTGGGACTATGCTGGTGACGGATACGTACATCGGCTGATTCAGAACCAGTCTGACGGGAAGCTGGTAGAGTTGCCGTCGGTTGGTGGCAGCAGTACGCTTTACAGAGCCGACTTAGACGAAGATGAGGAAGACATGCTTGATGAGGACGGCGAGTACGTACCACGGGAGAAGGTCGAGAGCATCGGAATGGAGTACACGTACTTGCTCACGTCGCAGCTCGAGTCGCAGCGGGCGTACTTTGAAGATAGGATATCCGCGGTCGCGGATAAGGCATCGGCTGCGTTGCAGCGCGCAGAGCGAGCGGAACGAGAAGCAGCCGAGCTCGCGAAAAATCTGCAGCATGCGACAGCAAGGAATGAGGAGTTTGCAAAGAGCCTTGTGCCGAGTCTGGAGTCGCAACAGGAGCGTGCGAAGCGCAAGGTTGAGACTCTGCAGGCACTATCGCAGAAACTTGAGAAGGAGTGGCGGGAGGAGAAATCTATGAACGAAAGCATGATGAAGAAGATTGAGTTTTTGAACAATGAGAAGACGCAGCGTGATCGGGAAATCGAGGATCTACGAGAGCAACTGCGAGACGTTATGCTGTACCTCGACGCGCAACAGAAGTTCCATGACATGGACGAGGAGGTCCAGCAGGGTACAGTGACGGTCGCCGAGGGCGCGTCTACGCCAAAGAAAAACCGCAAGGGACGAGGAAAGAAGTAAAAGCCATGACTGCTAGTTTGGATTGGTCGACGTGCTGTTAGGGACCGGGGTTGCGGAGTGTTTGTGCTATCAAAATTATAGGAATGGAAAGGCTCTGGTGCATGCAGTTATGTACAGTACAACATGTCTATTTCGCGGTTCTACAACCCACTGTTCCTGTGTAACAACTAACAAAGAATTAGAGAACAGATGACATGAACTCATACAGAGGTGTTCGACAGATGAAATGCCGGATGAAGGGATGTGTGCGTGGCGAGAGAGGATGTGATGGGAAGGCGTAAATAAACTGCTTCGTGCTTAGTATGTTGAGCCCTCTGGCGGCTGAGGCAGCTTCCGGTTGGCACCAGTGGCCATTTCCCTGGACACGTGAGTGATTGAAATGAGAGATAGATACAACAAAGAATAAACGCACCTCCGGAGTTCGAGCAGAACGGTCTCCATGTTGTAGTCCCGCTTCCACTGTGCGAGACAGGAGAGGCGAGAGTTGTCGACCTGGACGCGGTGTGAGTAGAGAGCGTACACTCTAACGGTGAGCTAGACACACCTTGCCGTCGACGGGGCTCACGCAGGGCAGGTTGATCTTCGACAGAAATTGTACGGTCGGTGGAACGTCGGGATATTGGAGCCCGCAGTGGAGCTTGAGGCTGTATATGCGGTTCTCGTGGGCGCTCTGGATGTGTGCGCGTGAGCATGATTTACAGTGCGCACAGTGAGAAGAACACGCACGTGGGGAGGACCGAGGATGGTACCGTTCCACTCCGACATGGTGATGTCGTCGCCGTCGGTTAGACCGTATGAGCAGGCCTCGGCTCCGAGGCCTTTCTCGCCCTTCTCGAGCTCCTCGAGGAGACGAAAGTTACGGGGGCTGTGTGGAAGCGACCGGGGTCGGTGGTTAGCAGTGATCAGCGGTAGAGCGCGCGTGTGCAGCACACATGGCACCAGCAAACGAAACGCACATCTTTGCGCTCATTCTAGAGGTCCAGGAGGATGAGAAGGAATCAGAGATGGAGGCGATGGTGGTCGTGGTAGATCAAGCTCAGTGGAAACAGGTCGGGGCGGAGCAGACAAAGACGAATTCGCAGCACAAGTACGCAGATGGTGCGCACTTACAGCACAAATGCGGCACCGAGCGACACTTGGCTCTCCCAACGCGTGGACGCACAGGCTTCGTCGCCTGCATCACCAATCTCCTCTAACTCCAGGTCCTCTCTGCACATCTCACCATGGGCTCAATTGCCTTGCTCACCGCGGACGTCACTTCGCTTTTGTCCGAGACAAAGCGGCGGCACACGGATTTGCGTCAGGTTCGTCTTCTTTCTCGAGTTAGCGTCGTCCGGGTCTCCATTATCGGCGTCGCCGTAACTACCAACCCTCTCACGCCATGTTTAATTGATGATCCCGCTAACCTAATACAGGCTTGCGACAAGTCGCTCCTCGAGATAAAATCTCTAGCTAGTGCACTACCGCCGAAATCAGAGAAGGATGTTCTCAATGGTCAGCATGCCCTCGTTCACGAGTCGTGTCTGTTTCGGCAGCTGCTCACATTGCTATCCCAGAACTCTCAAAGTCGGAGACCTTCGCCACCCCGTTCTTTATCGCATGCGGCAAGAGCAACGTCAAGTACACCTCTATTGCAATTCAGAGTATCCAGCGTCTCGTCACAACGAACTCCCTCAATAAGGTACGTCTGCTCATTCATGAAACCGCAACCCCTTGACCGCAGCTACTAAACCTTTCACCAGGATGCCATGTCGAGTCTGATCGACGCATTACAGGAAGCCTCAAGTCTCGGCGTCGATATACAACTTAAGATCCTGCAGTCGCTTCCGCCGCTCATTGAGAAATACGGAGGCAGTCTCGGAGGGGACTTGCTCGCGCGAACGTTCGAGCTCTGTTCGACGCTCCAGCACACAAAGACCACTGTTGTCGTAAACACCGCCGCTGCTAGTATGTTGTCGCAGTAGCTTGTCGCTATACTCCGCCTGCTGACATTTTTCCAGCACTGCAGCAACTTAGTATAGCCGTGTTTGACGAGATAATCGTCGAAGATGGTACTTGATCCCTGCTCTGTCGGCTACATCTTCCTTACATGCTCATAATTCTCTAGGCAAAGAAAATGTCAAAACCGTCACTGAAGTGCCTGTCAACGACGGCAAGTCCCAGCTTGCCATCAAGCCTGCGGCCTACGACGCCTTCCGCGTGTTCCAGGACGTCTGTTTCCTCACAGAGGGCAACCGCGCAAAATTCCTCAAGATCAACCAGATGTCTGAAACTTTCGGACTCGAGCTCATGGAAAGCATTATTTCCAACCACGCTAGCATTTTTAATTCGGTTTGTACTTGCTTTGTCATCTTCAATCATTGTCACTGACTAACCGCATCAACAGCATCCTGAACAGACATACATTCTCCGCACTTACGTCTTCCCATACATTCTCCGCTCACTTTCTGAACGCCGTGAATTCCCAATCACCGTTCGCGTCATCAGAATTCTCTATCTAATATTCCGCCGACACCTTCCTATAGTCCCCGTTGAATGCGAAGTAGCACTCAGCTTGCTCATCCACACTCTAGATGCCGACGTGGGACCGTACTGGAAGCGTGTTCTCGTTATGGAAGTATTCCAAGGCGTGTTTGCAGAGTATACTCTCGTCCGCAAGCTCTACTCCGAATACGATAGTCAGGAAGGCAGACAGCACATCCTACGCAAGCTCGTCGGTGCCATTAACAAGCTTAGCTGCGAGAAGCCGACCATCATCGGCCTGCGTAGAATGTCCTCCCTACATTTCGTGTCGAATGATGTTGGCAGCGAACAGGTCACTACCGATGGTGCACCTGCGCGAACTGGCATTTTCGGCACAGTTCCTGCGGAGAGCGCGAGTGGCCTGTCTATGCAGTCTTCGCCCGTTCGCGTGTTGTGCATTGACCAGCTAGACAAGGTCGAGCCGCCGGCTATGCCTGACACGTACTTGTATTATCTTTCGCTGACGTGCATCAACTCGTTGGCGGACGGCATGACGCGATTCTTGCTTCCGCTCTCACTGTCAGAATCTAATTCTGCGTCTCGGCGGAAAAATGCCCGTACGCCCACTCTCGATGCTGATTCTAAAGAACCCCCGCTGGCCAAGGCAGAGTCCATTATTTCAAGTCAGCAATCGCTAAAGTCGACATCAGCGAGGCGGCGTGCTATCCGATATCGCGGGGCGCCAATCAATCCGCTTACTCTGGAGGACCACAGCATGTTCAACGAGGTCCAGGTGACGGCTAGCATAATCAACGACTGCTGGCCGGCTCTGTTGGCCGCGTTTTCAACTTTCTTGTACGCAAAGCTCGATTCTGAGTTATATCACGGTCTTGTTCGCTCGTTTCAGAAATTCACACAATCCGCGGGATTATTGCTGCTTGTCACGCCACGAGACGCGTTTCTCACAACTCTTGCAAAGGTGTCTGTTCCGGCTCAAATCTTCAACGTGCCGACTTCACCCAGCGTGGCTTCGTCAGCTGCCCAGTCTTACGGATTTCTGAGTAACCCAATTGGTCATACCGTTGAGACACTTGTCACTGGTACGTCAAGAGAATCTGCAGCCACGACTGAACCTCTCAGTGGCGTTTTACATGTTCGCAACTTATTATGTTTGCGTGCATTGCTGAATCTAGCAATTGCGTTGGGACCAACGCTTAAAGAGAGCTGGAGTATCATTATCGAAACCCTTCAGCAAGCAGATTTCATTTTGCATTCCGGTGGTTACAGATTTGCGCGGCAAGGATCATATTCATCAAAGGGCGCAGATGGATCTCCGGCGACCGGTACTGCTCCGGCGTCGAATAGCGTTGACTCCGTTAATGGGAATCTTTCGGCAGAGACAAATGCGGTGGACAATGCGATGAAGAAACTGGTTGATTGCACCCGCGACTTTCCGGACGATGCATTTGTCGATTTGGTTACAGCGCTATGCAAACTTTCAGCTGCTACGATCCGTTTATCTCTGCCACCGCCAGCACCTTCACCAGTCACGTCGCCATCAGCGTCGCAAAGTTCATTATCGCAAACACTACCAAAGGATGCCACGGCAGATGTGGATGCAGTTTCTCAACTAGCTCGACCGATACGCGCAACTGCACCGCTGAAACATGTGTTTGGCGATCCACAGTTTGCTATCAAGAAGCTGGGCGAGATTGCCGAATTGAACATTAACCGTCTTGTTGTTGCGGCTCCTGAACAAAGTGGTTGGACTACTTACGTGAATTACTTTATTGTAGTATCGTCATGCAGAGATGTCAGTCCTATCATTCGCGTCAAAGCAGCTGAAGTGCTCAACAGCACGATACTAGCTGCTATCGTTGAGGCATCATCGGACCAGGCGTCGGAGGAGTTGCCTGGTATCCAGAAGCGCTGTTTGCAAGCGCTGGAGGAAGAAATGTACTCGATCATTAGACAGGGCTCGCCCGAGGCAGATATGGAACTAACGACTCGGTCCGCAGAGGCTGAAGTGCATACCAGTGCATTGAATACTCTACGTGATACCCTAGACCGCTCCGGAAGCTCGATGTCAGAGAGCTGGGAACTTGTGTTCAGTGTGATCACGAGTTTCTTTGTGATGCACCATCAGGGAAATTTGCTGCCAACAACCAAGTTGCCTAATGAAATTGCAGTCGTGTCTATGCATGCCAACGGGCACGGCACGAAGGCCGAGTCTGAGAAGATTTCGAAACTTGTGAAAGCCGCATTTTCTTCTCTGCAGCTAATCTGCAACGACTTTATGACGACGATTCCACAAGCTTGCTTCATTCCGCTGATTGATCTTTTGTATTATTTTTGCCATCAGCAGGACGATTTAAACATCTCCTTCACCACAATCACCTTTTTCTGGACTGTCTCCGACTTTTTGCGATCGAGATTGACGGAGCAAGGATTGAACTCTGATATGAGCGAGAAAATCTCCACTCCAGACGATCTTTTCCGTCTTGCAAAGAGTGAAAATTTCCAAGATTCAACGAGTTCATTTTGGCTGATCCTGCTTCTGCGATTAACCGTCATCTGTGCGGATTCGCGATCAGAAGTTCGTAATGGCGCCATCCAGATCCTATTTAGAATTTTCGATAGCTACGGACATTTGCTGGGAATGAATTCGTGGAGCGCGTGTTTACGAATTGTGCTGGTTACCGTGATGGAGGTGCGTCCACCGCCTGATTCTCCGTTGGCGTACGTGGATAAGGCATCAGCGCAGACGCAGACGACTGAGAGGAAGCAGTGGTCGGAAACGATGACGCTAATTGTCTCCGGTCTCAGCAGGCTCTATTCAACATTCTTCTACTCATTCTTGAAACAGCCTGATATTATCTCGCTGTGGCAATCAATGCTGGATTATTTACAGCGCGTCATATCACTTCGGCGACCAGAGATCATAGTGTCTGTGTTCAAGGCTATTGCAGACATTCTGCAGAGCGTTGACCAGTCAAAACTTAAGCTCCCAACCGAGTCCCTTGCTGCCGCTTGGAATCTATGGTCATCACAAGAGCCTATTATTATCGAATCCGAGAAAGCAAGCACCGGTGTTATGACTCAGGAGTCGTTGGCCGCCTATGTCACCTCGTATATTCCGCTATATGTTCTCTTGCAACCTACTATTACATTGGAGCAGCTAGAGCAGACATTTGCGATCATCAGAAGTTGTCTTCTCTTTCCTGAGCTACCTCCCTACTTTTCAGATATGGATTACCCGACCCCGTTGCAGTCTGCAATTTTGGAGGTTCTGAAGTGCGTCAAGTCTAGCTTGCCAATGTCGGCTTCACTCCTCTTGCGCGCTTACGGCGAGTTTAGCAGTTTTGCATATCGACCTGGGTTGTTGGCCAGTGTGCCTGAAAGAAAGGGAAAATCGAAGAAGCCGACGTACATCGCAGTATCGACGCGATGCTTTGATCTGTTGCTGGGAATGGTGGAGGAGAGTGTGGACGATGTCACGGTTTACGCTGACGGATCGTTGGCGTTTGCGTTGCAGATGCTAGTCGTTCCGATTCGCGAGAAGTACAACTGTCCGACGTTTGTTGACTCTGATAACCCGTCGCTGACGTTGTGGATGCTTGCATCGAATGTTTTTATCAAGATTGTGAATGTGGTTGTGCCAAAAGTTGAGACCATTCCAGATCTCGCGGTGGAGCAGAAAATCGCCATCTGGACCGAAGTCGTGCATGGCACTACCGCGATTGTGAAGTCGAACGCGCCGCTTACGGGCTCTAGTACCGACGACGACGAGAAATTTGATGTGAACGCTTTCAAGAGCCTCGAAACACTACTTGTGCCTTATCTTGGCGACCGCGCGTTGCCAGAGAGCATAATGGACATGTATATACATACGTTGTTTGATTGCTCGTTTATTTATATTATTGAGCTTGCGGACGAGCATACTAACGGCGTGAATGATCTGCTTGAAAGTGTGTTCAGCGAGCCATTGATTGGAAGCACGGACGGGCTTGATACCTTGCCGAGACAGAACATGAGCTATGTGTGCTTTGATAGTCTCTTTGATTTATCGAGAGTTAGCATTTCAGGTGAGTCGTTGCGATTACAAGTCTGATCGGACTAGCTGATTTGCTGACATGACAACAGACACGTTTGAGCGACAGAGACTAGCAGAGTCCACGATTCCATATCTTCTCCTGCGGTGCGCGCTTGTGCTGCACAAGTTTGCCGCTGACCAGCCATTGCGCGGCACGATTCCGGCACCGCGCCTGCAGCAACGCGAGCTCGTTTATATCCTCACTCATTTGCTCGAGCTATCATCAACGCCGCAGCGTGGAGAGTCCGGCCAGCAAGCTAATTATAAGCCCCTGCTGCGGCTGCTACCGTTACTGTCGAAGAGCATTGTCGCAAGCAAAGGCGATTCCGATGTATTACAGTTACTACAAGCTGTATTTGAGCAAATTTCTAAGGGTATCAGGGATGTATGAGTGGGGATGGGAGTCCAGGAGGAAAAAGTTGGAGGGAGCAGGTCCGGTTGGCTGTGTATTACACCTGGTTGTATTTGTTAATAAGTTCATAGTCCAATCTGCTTCAAGTTTATTGGTATAGGTTATAGACATGTTCGTTTAATGAAATCAGTTTGCATTTCAATTTGGCTGCTGGTTTGTGTTGTAGACGAGGGTGTAAAGATGTCTTATTATACCGCGCCGAAAAAGTTAACTGCGTTTGCAGGATCTATCGTCGCGACCTGCCGCAGCTCCAACATCGCAACATCTGAGTACTTTCTTGGGCATATCTGCTTGATATTCCTGATTCTGAGTTTGTCACCATCTTTTTTGTCCTTCTGAGAACTTTGCCTTCTTTGCCTTCTTTGTTTACTTCGTCTCTCGATTCCATATATTGCTGGGCCACGTTTCGATTCCTCCACCACCACCACAATCATCATATCTGAAAAGCTCGTCCACTGCTATTCCATCAGCAGAGTTACGATCTGTTTGATCTAGAGGAAAAGTACATTACAAGTGAAAGAAGTGGTACTACTAAGTTTTTCATTGGGAACGAGAAGACGACGCTGATTCCGCCCTGATCTACTGGATCTACTCAGATGTATCGCTTTCGCCGTCTGCTCGCTGTTCCGGGTTCATTCTGGCGACATACGAGGAAAGCTTCGGGTAGCACTTCTTCCTGAGTCTTGCTCGCTGCATGCGCACTCTGGTTACCACGTTTTGCTTCCGCGTCGCGGCTGTTGTTGCTCATGCTCGTGGATGGTCGGTGCGGGAGGTTTACCTCGCGACGCGTCCGGAGGCGCCATTGTCTTCCGTATACGCTGCGATGAGCTGTGGCGTGCGTCGAGATGACACGGAGGAGACGCCTGTCGGTATCACGGGGGACAAGACGGCCGTTGGAGGAGGCGAAGACTTCTTCAACCTAAGCGCAAGTGATCCGAGAGACCTAAAAGTAAGGAGTTAAAGAGTATAGACCAATTTTGAACTATATTTTTATGTGTTACATGACGATCTTATCTTCTGATGTATGGTATAAATATTACTAATAGTCTAATACAGCGGGTAGTTAGTTGGCTCGTGGGGGGCTCGTAGATGAGGCGACGCGTGGGGCGCAGCGAAGCAGTGGGCATACGTCGCGCTTTGGTCCCAATGACCACTAGACAAACTCAGCGCACGCGCTTCACCAATCATCGCGTATTCAAAGCACCACAAGCACAATGCCAGTCGCTCAAAAGAAAGATGGCAAGAAGGAGAAAACGAAGCGGAAGATGAACATCCGGGAAATGAAAGAGAAGGCGGCAGAGGTGGTCGATGAAGAACCGCGAGGTGAAGAGGAAGATGATGAAGGCGACGCGACGACACCCTCGGAGATTGATCCTTACACTGTTCTCGGCGTCAGCCCAAATGCTTCTGCGGCGGAGATCAAACGTGCATACCGACGCCTAGCGCTCGTGCATCACCCTGACAAAGCCGGATCTGACAAGACCTCCGCGGCCGCTGCACACACGCGCTTTCAGGAGCTCGTGTTTGCATATGGAATCCTTTCTGATCCCGAGAAGCGCAAGCTCTATGACGCGACTGGAAATCTTGAAAACACGGGCCTGTTTGGCGATAGCGATAGCAAGTACGGCTGGAAGGAATTTTACGATGACATGTACCAGAAGGCAGTGACCACTGAAATGATCGAAGCAGACAAGAAGGAGTATCGCGACTCCGGAGAAGAACGGGCAGATATTCTGAAGTTCTACACTGAATCCAAGGGCAATATGAACGTTGTGTTTGAAAACGTCGTGCACTCGTCCGTGCTTGAGGACGAGGCGCGGTTCCGCGAGATTATCAACGCCGCCATCGGCGAGGGCACCGTGAAAGCATATAAGGCCTACGCAAAGGAGTCAAGAGCCACGATGTCTCGGCGGCGGAAGCACGCGGAACGCGAAGAGCATGAGGCAGAGGAGTTGGCGAAGGAACTCGGCATATCTGCCTTCCGGGGTGATAATACGAAGTCGTCAGAGGACGAGCTTGGCGCGTTGATTCGGAAACGCCAACAGGACCGAATGGGCTCGTTTCTAGATGATTTAGAGCAGAAGTACGGGGCCGGGCCTTCATCTAAGAAGAGGAAACACAACAAGGGTGGCAAGAGTGTGGCAATGGAGGGAACGCCTGATATTAGCGAGGAGGCGTTTCTTGCTACTCAGAAGAAAGTTCTCAACAAGAGCAAATAGTCGCCTCGTAATGTACTCTTACTTTCTGTAATAATATATCAAAAATGCAGTACAGCGGAACTAACCAACCAACTAACTTAACCCAAACAAAACCATTACTTACCTGTGACCCAATAACCAATATACGTCTGAATACAAAACAGACACCAAATGCACTCCTAATTCATGGATCGCCCGGCTTCTTGTAGTTACATGCGACGATCTTTATCCGGTCACCAACAACAGTTTCATTGCCCTCCATCTTGAAGTGCACGTCCTTTATGATGAAGGTCCACACGTCGTCGCAGAACCGGTAAGTGTCGAGGTGGCCCTTGAACGATAGTCGAGTAGTCTTCACCTTATCCGTGAGAGTCTCCGTCATAGACTTGTCAAACGTCGATAAAATCTTCATGGCGAGTTGCGGTTGGATCTTTGAGTCTCTGATGCGGACAGGTTGTGTGAGATCCAAACTTGATAGCGTACGGGGACGGTCGTCAACGACCGTTGCTTACCTAATCAGCTCGTCCAATGCATCTGTAAGTGCAACTCCAATGCTATTATGCCAAATCTTGTCAGTAATGTGTCGCCCAACGACATCTCGGGGATGAAGAAGGTGTCATGGACGGCCCTCCATTCCGCCGGATCATGCTTGATTTAGAACTCACCTGCTGCGACGGTACAGCTCGTAATAAACATTTGACCCGCTCATTATTTATGACAGTGATTTTGTGCTTGACAATAATAGTCCAGCGAGCAGCTTGCGGCAGGGCAGAGTAGTGTGTATGGCCTGGCGTGGGGTCCCCGTCGTACGATCCTGTGGTAACGGTCCTATTCCGACTCCTGTCCAAAGCGGAGAGCACTTGAATTTGCGCAGTTATGCTTTAGATCACGTGAAAATTGCGTTGTCCCAATTTATAGAGTCCGAGCAATATACACTGTACCCAGCTTATTATACTACTAGTTAAACGGCGGGTGGTACTCTTCTGGTTGCAGCGGCTGTGGAATATTTAATTACCCTTCATCAACTCACGAATTGGAACTGGGTACAGAACTTTTGGATTTGCTCTTCGAGAAGGCCCTGAAGAGCCGCATCCAAATCATGCCCTCCGTCTCCTTCATTCAATATAACCTGTCACTCCGTCAGTGTCTCCCAGCTCTTGTGTCATAATGTAGCTGGATCATTCTGACGTGCGAGCTCGCGCGAGTGATCAGCAAGACCCAGTTTTTAGAAGCGTCTCAAATGAGCCAGAAGTCCTGACAAGACTCTGGCCGATTCACGCGGCCGGCGGAAATATCATACGTCATCTCACCCCTTGACTGCTGCCTGTAGCATCTGACAACGGTACCGTAGTCTGTAGAATAGCCAACCGAGCTGGTCAAAAATCTTAACAAACTTGTGAATTGATGGCTAAGCTGGGCCGTGTCGTATGTCAAATGATCTGAAGAGATGAGAAGCCGGTATTACGTGTCGACGAGCTCCAGAAAGGTCTTGGTGGGTCGTATGGCAAAGCGGAATAATGTGGCCCTAGCTGAACATCGCTGTGTCTGACCCGCCTAACGAGTCATGGAGTACGTGTATGAGCTTGTGACAGGGCTGCTAATCCATATAAAATAAACTGCAAGCAAGTAATTTTGTACCCATATTAAAGTTCACTGTATATTGGGGAATGATTCTAGCTATTCTGGTGCAAATCCGCGAATTTAACCCTAGCACCCTCATATCTTGGTATATTTGGCACTAATGTCTGTCGTTATAGAACTTCACCTCGTCATCTTCGACATCAGCATATCCCAATTTCCCCCTCCTAGCTCTGCGTCAGCCACAAAAACCTTTCGACAGCCACTACGCCGTCAGTTTGTGTCCGATTGTCCTGCGGCTACCGTCATTTTAAAGTCCTCGCCCTGCAGATTCCAGATACTTACGTTCTGCATCGACAGTACTCCTCAACAAAGAAAAATTCTCACGCACTCTCGCATTTGGCATAGAACGATAAGACTTGACATGTCAACATCGGACGCGATAACGTATTTGAGATGGACAAACGCTGCCGTTGAGGTCTCGAGTTTCACATGTTTGATGCGCTTCTTACGCATGAGCTACATTTGCCCAGTTTTGCCTTTCGCTATTACCATTTCTACCGCCACAGCAGCTCAAGAGATACGTCGAGACGAAAGTATCAGGCAAGTTGCCATACCTAAACGCGTCATTCAGATCACGTGGATTTGAAGTTCTGTACTTGAGCTGCTCTTTGTGCCGCTGTGCGCATTGAGAACGTACCGTCTTCGCCCGTGATGTGAGCGGTGCAGCACAGAGAGGATGGATTAACTTAGACCGTCTTGGCCTGGCTGTCATTTGAAGAAAGTTCGTATTCAATCTTGGTGTATGGTGCTAACAGCGCGAGACGTTCACATCCGATATTGTGTCGAAGATTAGAAAACCGTACAATTGTAGAAGCGTGTGGCTGCTAGCGCGACGAAATTATCTACACTCGACCCGGTGGAGAAAGTACGCGCCCGCGCGGGAGGCCCTCTCTTAGTTCAAGTCGGAGGACCCTTATGCTGGAAAGGGGCTAGGGGCTATCACGTGCGCGTTAGGGGCTGCACAGCGTACGCGCTCTCCTCGCTCCGTTCACGCTACGCGGTTAGCACCTCCTCTTCATCTGATCTTGGAAGCCCAACGTGATCAGCCCAAAATAAATAGACAGAAATCAACTGTTGTCATTTTCATGATCAACAAGTGGAGACTTCAAGGTTAGATGAACGTGAGAAGAGCAGTTAAAGAGCTCCAGCCAGAAAGTGTCCAACTCCCCCAGACGATGGCGCTTCCTTAGCAATTGTATAACAGCAGGTATGTTTGTAATAACGACAAACTACGGATATATCATGGCGAATATTCAGTTGGTTATTCCAAGAACAAATATAACATATTTAAAGCCAAAAATTATAAAGTCCAGCTTGTAGCCGGATTCGAACCGGCGACCTCGGGATCTGCAATCCTACGCGCTGCCATTGTGCCATACAAGCGAACTACTGTTTAGTAACATCGTCAATCACTATGGTGTGCAAAACTTTTGATCACTGAAAAGACTATATGGGTATCAAATTTTACAGATTTGGTCAGTGATTTGATCATCTGTCAACCAAGTTATCCCCAAAGTTTCAATTAATTATCTCAAATAGTAGTTCGCTGTGATAAACCAAGCGCCAAAGTACATTTATCAACCAATATATCCCATCAAAGAAAGTCTCATGCTCCAAAAGTCAACATCTGAACTGAAATGCAAACAAGACAGAATTTACATGTTCTCCTTCTGCTTCTCCTCCAGACAAACGGGGCACTCTTTGGCGCGTAGTTTCTCCCTGATATATGCAGTGTGTGTAACCTTCTGCGCCACGCTCTGAATATTTGATGATACAGAGCCGCCGGGCCATATGTCATCATCCTGCTGTTCACCATCTTCAGTTAAGGTCGCGCCGTTCAGAACCTTTGATTTTGCCAGGAGCATGCGTTCGGAAAAGATGTGACCACATTGTTGGAACTGCACGATCGTGTCTGTGCCCTTGAATTGCTCGATTGGCTCGATCTGGAATTTGATACCTTTAGCGCGGCCTAGACGAAGCTGTGCTGAATATCCCTCGACTTCGCCGTTCAAAATCATCGCAGCGCCATGGGCAATTGAAAGCGTGAGCTCGTATTCGTGCAAAATGCGCTGCAGAGCAGGCTTCAGGCCCTCGATCTGCATGCCTTCCTGGATCCGCTTCACCAGCGTAATTGGGTCAATCGCAGTACCAGCCTGCTCCAACAATGCCCGGATGAATTTCGGTTTGTCCATGCTGTAGTCTAACAGATCCGACCATAATTCTTTGTCGTCCTGGCTTTTAGCGAAGTTGATAGCTTGTTCGACGTCTTGGAGCCGGTTTATGATGAGCATCAGCGCGCGCTTGTTCTCGCCGGTCTTGCCAAGGATGTACACAAGCTCCGGGATATACTCCCGTTTCTCACAGACTTCGGAAGCCTTTTCAAGGTTGTAGCTATTACTTTTCTTGAAAAAGTCCAGGAGCTTCGGGCGATCATACTCCGCGTACAATGTAACCTGAAGATCGGCAAATTGCTGCGCAGAAAACGGATCAACTTCTCGAAGTTTTTCAAGGTATAAAAACGCCATGACTTCCATGCCAGACTTCATCACTTGGTCCACCACTTTCTCTGGAAGCAGTTCTAGCCGGCCCTCGACAACGAGATCCACGGCCTCAGCAGACTTCTCGCGAATAACGTCTACTGGCGCTGACTCCAGTTGCTCCAAAGTCAAGTTAATCGTCAAAATCTCGCAGATCGAAGGAAGCATGGACAGCAGCAGATGCTGGTCGCGGATGAGGTCAATCGCTGCCGGATCTTGAATGTGTAGCAGATGCAGAATAGCCGCATTGGGACTCCCTATCGACACGTAAAGTTTGGCGATATTTTGGCGTAGCTTTCGGTCATCCTCCTCCTTGAGCTTACTTTCCATGAGTCCGATTATACTCTTTGCGTCGTAGATCTCAATTGGCCAAGTGTCCAGGAAATGATATAACTGCTCCTTGTCGTTTGTCAGGAAATATCCAAGCACCATCTCGTAGATAACGCTTGAAAGCTCTGGCGACGACTCCGGCAAGAACTTCGCAATACTTGCCACATGACCACCGGTAGCAAACACCCATGCCCAGCGCTCCCACTCACTCTTGAGGGTCTGCTCCAGCTTCGACTCTTCATCATCGTTCTCGGAAACTGGGATTGGTGTCGCGTCTAGTACTTGCTTCAGAACAGGCGCCGCTTCGTTCCAGTTCTCCACGTCGATGAGCGACTCAACCCATTTAATGCCGATCTCACGACGGCGCGCCTCGTCGATCAGGGTCGCGCTCATTTCCCATGCCTGTTCGTAATCTTTGCGCTCAAGCAACCACTCAAATCTGTCATTGTCATCGCGTTCAGTCGCAATAACGCCATCTCGCGCAGACAAGATAAAAAACTTTCGATCGCCAGGTTTAGCTCCATTCCACACGCCGAGATGGTAATCGTTCGCTCCAAGTCGCTCGTATCCGCGTAGAGAGAGCTGATCGGCAGAAAATTCCTCACCGCTCACCGGAGAGACTAGTCGGAGCTCAGGAGTCTGCGCAAGTGGTCGAGGGACTTCTTCGGTGGGGGGTGGTGGGGGGTTATAAGTTAGAATTAACAACGATTCGTCATCATATCGTAGTACGCCAGAAACCAGACCGTCGATGCTCAAGCTATATGCAAAATCAGCAATTAATCACTTCTGCGATGGCACAAGAAACTTACATCGTCTCGACCTCTGACTTCCGCTCGCTCACTACTGGCGAAGCCATCCCGCTGACAATCTTGTCATCGCCAGACTTGATAACTTTGACGATCCAAATGGTATACGCCCAGCCGACCAGAAATTTTGTTTGAGAGATCCAAGAAATTCGTGGTCGGTATAGGTCGGCTCGGACAGAGTCCTTCGGAAGTGATATGCGGGAAATACGTGAACGTGTTGGCGCGTGGTATAGATGGATGCCCTAAGACTAACTTAGAAGCGGTCTACTGAAGTAGAGACAACTTGACTTACAGCATCGTTCATAGCAATTATAATATCGCCTGTCCAGTCCGTCCCGTCAATCGGCCCCTCGCCGTGGAACAGAGTGGTGTCAGTCTGCCGACCGAGCCAACTCTTTTCGGACATGATCAAACTGCACGCAGTACCACCCGAAATGAACGTCCGAGTCGTCGGGAAATTCGGGTCGACGGAGACAGCATGCACAGGTCTAAGGAAGTCTGAAGCAGCGACGTCCTTGGGGTCAGTGACCGAAGCGATAACGACGCGACCATCTAGCGATGCGGAAGCAATCACCGTTCCTTCGGTTGAGAGAGATAGAATGGATGCTGAATGAGCTCTGTATGTTCGGATTGGCTTTAAATCCGGCGTAGTGATGTACAGCGTGCCGCCATGTGTCGCAAAGACGAGAAAGTCCTCGCGAACTAGAAATGTCGACAACGGATCCGTCGAGAACAAAGTCTGAGGAAGATCGACTATGCGCGTATATTTAAGTCGCGGCTCGTCTTCGTCGTCTTCTTCCTCATCATCGTCATCTTCCTCGTCATCCTCGTCGTCTTCTTCTTCCTCTTCGCCATCCTCGGTCTCTTCCTCTTCCGTCGAGTGCTCGTCCTCGGTGGAGCCGCCGGGTGCCTCCTCTACTTCGGTATATGTTGCTTGGCCGGTGGCATTCCGATTTTCGTCTTCGTCAGAGGAAGAGCCGTATGATTCGTCCTGAGTGATATCTGTCTTGTTCTCTGGCATTGGCGCGTTGCTGTGGTAAGATGTTCGCCTGGTGGGAGTCCGGAGGCGACCGGTGAATCGAACAACAGTTTACTGCCGCGGGCGAGTTTAGGGTTTAGAGCCAAGATGTCCAATCCGCAACCCAATTTGGTCGCTCGATAATCATCAATCTGCAATGGTCTACTGGGATGCTGAATTTTACAATGCATTGGATATGAATGCAGAGTGCCACACTGGCCGACAGTTATTCTACATTTCTGATGAGATTAATCTTACATGAACAAACCAGGCGTGAATCATGTGTAAACTTGGCATTATCACATTTCATGAACTGAACTTTTCTCCTTGAATTGTCGCAACAACATGTCTCGTATGCACACTTCTGCGGAACTCGCATAGCCAGATTCCTTGCCATGTTCCGGTCGCGAGCTTGCCGTTGCGGATGGGGATCGTGACCGTCGCTCCTATTACTGTCGAGCAGTGGAACATAACTCATCAGCAAATGATTCGCTATATCAGAATATGGGCACTCCAAACGCTTACAGCTACTTCGGATGTGTGCGGGCATGTCATCGCGACCTGCATATACATTTAGTATGCCAGCACTATTTGCTTATTTGATAATGCAGACTTTACCTTCGGCGTCGTGGCGATAGTTCCAGCTCTCAGGCGCGATCTTCTCCAACGCGTCTGTCATATCCAGCTGCACGTCCGAGTCCCAGTTTTCATTCAGAGTCAATGCTGCTGAGGTGTGCTGGATGAACAGCGTCAATAGACCGATCTTATATTCTCCAACCTGGGGGACCTTCTGCAAGATCTCGTCGGTGATCAAGTAACACCCGCGAGACCGCCGAGAGAGTGATATTGTACTCTGATACCACGACATGCTGTGAGAATAGCGGTGCTGGTTGTGTGCGTAGTCGGAGTACAGAAGGCCGCTTGCGTACAGGTGATTGCAGGCTTGCAGGAACGCAGTGAGCACGTCCACGCGAGCGGCGTTGCACAAACCCCGCGATGCTATCGCAAACCTAAAGTTTTGCAGGGCTTTGCGTTGACTACGTCAGTTCCGACGCCGCCCCGGTCGTACGCAAGCATATATATATATCGCGACGTGCAATTCCAGGGCCGAGCCACATGTACGTGCGCTTCCAAGACGTGCTGAAGTAAGAAGCCATTCTCATACGGTGATTTGCATCAGCATCTACGCTCAAGCACGACTGCACACGACGCATAACACTCTCGATATTTCCCTCCGTGACACCCTCGGTTGATCTCGCCGAGTCATCCGCGCATTAGCACACGACGCCTGGGAAGTCACCGCGTCGGCAAATTTGCAGCATCACAAAGTCACGCTCCACAGATAACAAGTTATAGCAAGATGGTAGACATGGATACGCGAGAAGGCAATGCCCGATTGGTCATGTGGGGCTGCAGGATATCACAAGCTGGCTTGGACATCATCGCACTTGGTTTGACGGTTTATCTGGCAAAATTCTTCTACAAACCTATTTTTGGATTCTATTTCTTTGCCGTATGTACTTGCCACTTTCAAAACGGAACGAAGCTGATACTTATAATGTTTGCTAGGTTGCCATCACCTTTCTCGCGGTAATCTATGGGACTGTCGCATCGATCGGAAATATGTCCCAGCTGAAAGTCTGCGGTCCGACGTATCGCTTAATTATGGAGTTAACTGCGTTGATTGTCTGGGGTATTGCATTTGGCGCGCTTTTGGGCGAATATCTGAAAGGAAACGTGAAGTGCTCGTCGTCATCAAATTCAAGATGCGGCACCATCAATCGCACGATCAAAGCAGACGTGTGGTTCGGCATTTTCGAAGTTGTTGTTTTTTTACTCACTGTTGCTGTCGCATTCAAGAACTTTTTTGTGGAAGCGCGGGATCGGCGGAACGAAATGTCTCGCCAAAGTGACCCAGAGAACTACAACAATAACGTCGAGAGCCCGTTCAACGACGCAACAAACTATGACCCTGGGGTGGACCAGGGAATATTCACGAATCCACGATTCCAGAATCTTGGAGACAACATTGAAATGCGCAATTATCACGATAGCGGCGATCACGAGGCCGACTATGAGGAAATCGAACCTAGTAAACGCCATTGAATACACACTCGGCTTGTCGCCAACAACTACTGACAACAGATTTGCTACGCACCATGATGGACTTCATTTGGTTGCGTTTTGGAAAAATGAGATATCACAGTTCTACCTGTAAATTATAACTAATAAAGTCAAGTTATGCTGCATCACTCTACTAAAATCACCCACAGGCGTGTACGAAATGTATATTTACGCTTGCAACCCAGATATATACACATATACAAGCAAGTATAAGCCATAAGAACAAAGACTCTGGGGAGTCTGTAAGGTCTCAAACATAAACTAGATCACCAGACTCTGCCCTGTCTTAGCCATCACAAAGCGCAGCCCTGCCAGATCTTCCTCGTTTGCCAGAAGCTCTTCGAGTTCGCTTAAAATAATAGTTTCGGCGGGCGGTGAAGAATTAGGCGGTTTGGGAGTCGCAGACGCTAGTTCTTCATCATCGGTAAGGCCCTTGACGTGAGTGATGACGATGACAAGGCCAGCGAGCGGTCCGAGCGTCTGAACGGATGCCGTGCTAGCCTGTGATGACGGGTAATGCACGGACGAAGCAGTCGGCAGACCTTGCTGGGTCTGTGAGTAGTTATTTAGCACACTCGTTCGTCGCATGGACACGACCTGGGTTTGCTGTGCAGTAGGTGGTAAGAGCTGCTGAACGTAGAGTACTGGAACTTCGTCGACGGAAGCCCCTAGCAGCGCGGGCGACGACAGTGCGCTGCCCCCAGAACCGGCACTACCGACACTGGCGGCAGAAGCGCGCCGCGAGGACGACGGCGAGTACGGCTGCATATACTTGTGGAGAGAATGGTGGTGATAATGAGGATGCGGATGCAAAACGTATGGATGATGGTGGACGACTTGAAGCTGCTGCTGCTGCATTTGTATCAGAAGCTGTTGCTGGAGACTAATTGGAAATGGGGTCTGCGAGTTGGTGCCGGCCGTTGTAGAGTCCGGACTATTAGCAAATTCTGGTACAGGCCAGTCGACCGTGTACGTAGTATTCGTCCCGCTCTGAACGCCCATCTCGGAGACGGCTGCCATTGGCGATGGCGGTCCTTCCACGGTAGTAGTGATCGGAATATCGGCTTCGGCAGCGACAAGTTCAGACGGCATTGGACACTGCAGCAAGCTGGCAAACATCTTGAGCTCCTGAATCAGATACGGCGGTGAGAGGTGCCCAAATAGTGAATGCTCTGGCTGTATAGATGCGTACGAGCACTCGATAAAGATCGCCGACAGCTTGTTGCGACCAAACTTGCGAGCAGCAGCGATCCAAACTGCGCGGTTCCGCGGAGAGATGGAGATGGAGTCGGGCTCGACGTCGCCAAATATGAGTATCTCTTTGCCAGATGATATGTCGCGGACGAAGAATGCAGTCGAGTCGTAAGGCACAGTGTGGTGACTGTGGGAGTGGACGCATCCGTGAGAAACGGGAAAAGCGCGAATTTCGAGACCGTTCGCGATCTTCTCATACTTTTCCTCGTCTTCTCCGGAGTCTTCGATCGGCCTGATGGCGTGCATATCGTCGTCGTCGTCGTCGTCGTCGTCGTCACCGGTAGTGGCGACAGACGGTGGTTCCTCGCTGCCACACTGCAGCCGCCTGAGAGTGATGAGACCTATTGGATCGTCGCCCTCGTTGCTGAGATTTGGCCAGATGATATTATTGAATATGTGTTTGAGGATGTTGTCGATCACGACAGGCGCGCCGGCCAGGACCTTTGGGTTTGCCATCGAAAAGCATGCCGAATTGAGAACAAACCCAGAGATGTGATCAAGATGGGCGTGGGTTATGCAGACAGCGGAGACAAGATCTCGGATTACATAGGCGGCGTTTGAGAGCGGCGAGGCATAGGGCATTGTACCGGTGCCGAGGAACTGGTGCGTGGTGGCCTGCTGGGCGGCTGCGGGGGAGGCTGAGGAGGGCACGGGCGACCTGAGTGCGTTGAGTACGCCGGACATATATGTGCCCGCGTCGATGGCGATCATAGAGTCCTTGGCCCATTGCTCACTGAACGACTTGACGAGATAACCCGAAATGCCAAACTCGAGCGGTCCGCCCGAGGCGCCCTGGAGAACAGTGGGGTTAGCAGCGAAGTTGGACACAAGGGCGGCAGTAGGGCGTTGATCATGCGTACCAGGATGATCACCTCGAAGGTGACGGACTCGCCTGCATGCGACGCCAGTGCTTCTTCTGGGGGCGAGAGGGCTGACGGGGAGGAACAAGAGGAGCGCTGGAGGGGTGGTAGTCAGGCAGGGCGAGTTGGTTAATGCACTAGCACTAGCAGTGCATTGGGAGACGGCGCGGGCTGTGCAGGAGCTGGCGCAGAGGGGCACGGCGACGGCGACGGGGTGCGACGAGAAAAGGTGAGACCACGAGGACGCCAGAGGAGATTAGACACGGAGCGGGAGGAGCGAATGCGATCAGGAAGCGCGGCGGTGGAGGGCAGGCAGTACGCGCGCCGCACGGAGGACGGAGGAGTGACGACTGTGGGGTTGGGTGGTGGAGCAGCAGCAGCGGGCCGCGTGAGAGGGCAGAGGGAGGGGGCAGCAAGAAAAAGAGGTGAGGCCGGTGAAGTGGACCTCGCGATCCGCGCTACTCCAGCACAGGCGCGTCGTGTGGCAGCGCGAACGCGCAGCTCCACGGACTGGCGCCGAGCAAAGACATACCGCCCTGGCAGCGCTGCGGTAATGTCCTCGTGTCCTAGCGTGGCGCGGCGCCCTTCTAGAACCTCTCGCATGCTTCTTCCGCTAGCCCTCTTCGGCCGGGCTGCACCAGACGGTTCGCCAGACCGCCACGCTCCGACAAGCGACCTCGCGCCTCACCCTCCTCCTCGGCACCCCCTTGCGTCCGCCGCGAATCACCGCGCCGTGACGACATCGCGCCGCCCGCGACGGGATTGGCCAGTCGCTCTACTCCGCGGGGGCAGTAACGCTCGCGGCGCGCCCTCGCTAAGCGCTCCGTTTGACAGTCGGTCCAGGGGAACAGTGCGCGAGCCAACCCACTCTTCGCCCAGCGGTCGCCGCATCTGGCCGCAATCTACGGAGACTGCGGATTTTCAGTCGTTTCGGTGGCTCCACCTGTCCGCTTGGATCTGATCTGTGTGCATTCTGCTCAGTCCTACATCTACTTGCCGCCATCCGGACCCACTGCAACCGTCGCGAAAGCCTGCTCGAAATCGGCGATAATGTCGTCGATGAACTCGGTGCCCACGGACACCCGAATCAAGTCCGGCTGGTGGCGCCACGTGTCAGTACCGAATGCGATCAGCACCGCCGCCTAAACACAATACCACTTACAGTAACTCCGCTTGCGAGCTTTTCCTCGTCGCTCAGCTGTTGATGAGTCGTAAAGTGTGGCGCAATTACCAACGTCTTCAGATCGCCGACGTTCGCCAGATTCGATGCTAGCTTCAGCGCGTCGACCACCTGTGCACCGGCAAGCGACCCTCCCTTCGCGCCAAACGACAGCACAGCGCCAAATCCGTTCGTCAAATACTTCTTCGCGAGCTCGTGCGAGGGGTGGCTCTCGAGCCCAGGATATGACACCCATGCCAC
This sequence comes from Limtongia smithiae, assembly GCF_038497785.1. Taxonomy (NCBI): domain Eukaryota; kingdom Fungi; phylum Ascomycota; class Lipomycetes; order Lipomycetales; family Lipomycetaceae; genus Limtongia; species Limtongia smithiae. The sequence goes on from NW_027117625.1 coordinate 805,673, forward strand.
CGACGGCGACTTCTCGAGAAACCGCGCCAGCGCCAGCGCGTTGGAGACGTGTCGGTCCATGCGAAGCGACAGCGTCTCCAGGCCCTGGAGCAGTAAAAACGCACTGAAGGGGCTCAGGCAGGCACCCATGTCTCGCAGAATTTCGGTGCGCACGCGCACCGCGAACGCGAGCTGGTCGCCTACGGCTTCGACAAATTTTAGTCCGTGGTAGCCGGCCGACGGCTCGACGAACTGCGGGAAGCGTTTGCCGTTCTTGCTCCATTCGAACTTGCCGCCGTCGACGACCACGCCCGCAATGGTGGTTCCGTGGCCTGCAACCAATTGTTATCAGCATGTAATACCCTCCCCTCCTCCCGACTGTCTCACCTCCAATCCACTTGGTAGCCGAGTGCACCACGATATCCGCGCCATGCTCGAGCGGTCTGACGAGGTACCCGCCCGCGCCAAACGTGTTGTCGACAACCACCGGGATTCCGTGCTTATGCGCGACCGCAGCGATTTTCTCAAAGTCCGGGATGTTATACTTTGGGTTTCCTATGCTCTCCACGTATATCGCCTTTGTCTTGTCGTCGATGTGCTCTTCGAACGCAGCGGCGTCGTCGCTCTGCACGAACTTAGTTGTGATACCAAGCCGCGCGAAAAATACCTTGAATTGATTGTACGTGCCGCCGTACAGGAACGACGTTGATACGATGTTATCCCCGCTGTGCGCAAGCGCCGCAATTGCTCTGAGTTGTTAGCGTTTTCCAGTTCCCCAAAAGTGAGCTGTGGACTCACGCGAACTGACTCGCCTGTCCGGAGCTCAGCGCGACGGCAGCAATACCGCCTTCAAGCGCCGCTATGCGCTTCTCAAACACGTCAACCGTTGGGTTTCCAATTCGCGAATACACATTTCCGGTTTCTTCCAACGCAAACAGACGTGCTCCGTGCGCCGAGTTGTTGAACACAAACGACTATTACGGCGTGTCAGCTGCCTGATGCAACAAACTATTGGGAGAGCATGCTTCCTACCGTGGTGGCGTAGATTGGAACCGCGCGGGCATTGGTTGCGGGATCAGGCTCTTGACTGCGCAATTGGTGGTTTGATTAGCATGTCAAGCGGTGGGATAACGGGCGCTAGGTGTGTTGACATACCCCGCGTGAATCTGGAGCGTATCGAAATGGGACGGCATGTCGAACGATGTTGTGGGTGAAAGATCTGACGATAGTCTTGAACTCGCTAGCAGTCTCTAGAGAGACTTTTATAGTGGCCCATTTGTCCGCGCCATACTGTGTTGCGCTGTCGTCGAAGATTGCAACACCGTGCGCGCTCCCCCGCTTCGCTTCGACGCCATTAATCTCGCTCCCCCGCCCACCACCCACCACTTCCCTCTGCCCGCGCACGACCTTCTCAGTCGACACCTGTAGCAAACACTGTTACAACTACAGAAAACATCAGTCCTTGAGTGATAGCCCCTCGACACGCAGCCCGATTCTACGCCCTACTCGTTGACGCAGTGGCCACTGATGGTTGCTCATCATCATCATTCAGGGGGTGAGTGGATGTCGCCATCGTCCGGCGAGATGGGAGAACTTCGCGCAATTGAAAATGTCGCGTCGTCTTATGTCGCAGCTACTCTGACTGAGTCAAACGTGTTTCTTGCAAGCTGAAAATTGACTTTAAGAAATCTGATGTTGTAGATCAAGCATGTGAGTAGAATGCTCGGGGTAGTGGTGTAGCAGGACCGTCTCAGGCGCGGCGCGTTTGGAGATATGCCACAGCAGTGCTACTCATCTAACGAAAATGCTTATTTGAAATTCCCATCAGCCTGATCTACATCGACTATTCAATATCAATCCCTCATATCCGTCGCTCATGTCCGTCAGATTCCTGCTGGTGCTATATTATTACGCGACTCTTGGCGCGTCTTGATCAGCGTTGTAGTCTAAATACACAAACCCCTTAATCAATCACATCACATCGTTCTTCGCCCCAGCTGGCGACACACCAATATGTCTAATCTTTGGCTTGTTTTTGATCGTTATAAGTTATAGGAAATATTACATTGCGCCTGTAGACTCATTGACTTTGTGTCAGGCTGCATATACATAGTCGCACCGTACACACGAACAGCATCACTATGTCCTCGACTTACGCGGGTACGGAAAACTACTACAACCAGCGCAGCGGAGGCGGAGGCGGCGGCGCAGGAGGCAGCGGCGGGGGGCGATACAACCCCGGCTATGGCGGTGGGGGTGGATATAGCCAGCAGTCGACGCAGCTGAATTACGACTACGACGACCAGGGCCATGGACAGCAGCAGAACCAGATGCGCAAGACGGGGCATCGCCGGACAGTGGACTATACCGGCGGCGTCGCGCGATGGCGGCATAAACGCGCGGTGTGTCCGTACGCGACCAATTCTGGGGTTATACGACCCATGAAGAAGTTCATTATCGATGTGAGTATGATAGTGTTTAGAAAGATCAAACAGATGCGCAGGCTAACTGGACTGTAGATGTACCCCCCATCAGCATATCCGGACAATCCTATAATGAGCACCACCCCGAAATTCATCCATGCAAGCGTCAACAAACTGCGAAACCCCGTCAACCTCGTCCGTGTACGTATTTCCTTCTCAAGCCGGCTCTAGAAGATACTAACGTACCTCGTGCAGTGGACTCCTGAAGGCCGACGGATACTCGGCGCGAGCAGCAGCGGCGAGTTCACACTGTGGAATGGCATGAGTTTCAATTTCGAGACGATCATGCAGGCACATGATCAGTCCATCCGTGCGGGAGAGTGGTCGCATAACGACGACTGGTTTATTTCGGGCGATCAGGAGGGTATAGTCAAGTACTGGCAGCCGAACATGAACAACGTGAAGGTTCTGGCAGCGCACAGAGAAGCGATCAGAGATCTCTCGTGAGTCTTATTTTTCACAGCACCGAATTGAATGGCACTAATACTTGAACAGATTTTCTCCATCGGATTCGAAATTTGTAACCGCAAGCGACGATGGCAAGCTGAAGATCTGGAACTTCAACGAAGGCCAAGAAGAACGCGAATTGACCGGGCACGGCTGGGACGTCAAATGCGTGCACTGGCATCCCTCTAAGGGTCTCATCGTTAGTGGCTCCAAGGACAACTTAGTGAAGCTCTGGGACCCGCGAACAGGAACCTGCTTGACGACCCTCCACGGGCATAAGAAGACTATCACGCGGGCGAAATTTCAGCCTACAAGAGGCGACCTCCTCGCCACATCCGCTCACGACCAGACAACCCGCATTTTTGATCTGCGCATGATGCGCGACATCGCAGTGCTGCGGGGACCGTCAGCAGATATCACAACGTTGACTTGGCATCCTGTGCACGAGTCACTCATTGCGACGGGCGATTTCCTCGGCGGTGTGCACTTCTTCAATATCGATGCCGACCTTACCGCAAGCGCAGTGCCATCTGTGACTAGTAGTCTGAACAGCAGCAGCGTGCAGAAGCAACTGGTTGCGCCGCCGGCACGAACGCTGGATCCAGTACAGTCAATCCTGTATGCACATGAGAGCGCGGTGTGGTCGATGGATTTTCATCCGCTCGGGCATATTTTGTGCACAGGTTCGAACGACAAATTTACAAAGTTCTGGAGCCGGGCGCGGCCGTCGGACGAGGCGGCATTCAAGGATGGATATCACATCGGCCACGAGACACCAGGACATGTGCCGTTCCAAGGAGATCGGCACACGACGCATAGCGGCCATTACTATTAGGTTTATGTTAAACAAACATACAAGGCGGTGTGTATTTATGTGCTCATCGCCATTCTAAAACCAAGCTAGCCCCATTTTCCTGACAACCCCAGACCATAAGACAAGATAAATTTACACAAGAAGAATGGCATTGACACATCCGTCGCGGTCGGGCTCGTTCGTGATCTGGGCGTATTTGCCCCAGACGACCTTGCCGCCTGCGGTGACGAGACCGAGTTCGCTGACGTTTACCTCGATGATAGTACCCTTTGTGAGGACGCCGAGCTGGGTGTAGAGCGGATTCTGGGGATTCTTTTTGACGGATAGAATGGGCAAGTGCACGGTCACTCCAAGCTCCGGGTGGGTAACGTTTGCCCTCTTTTGTCGCAGCGCGCTGGGCCTGATAATGCGTTCGAACTTGACAGGACGGCGGGTGAAGCCTTCGCCGACGAAAGTGTGCTTCGTTATCATGCGTTTCCAGGACTTCCGCTTGGAGTGGCCAGTCTTGATAACCTTGAACATCTCCTCCTCCGAGATACCGCGAACCTTTGGAAGAGGCACCGCGAACTTTGCCGCCTTCTCGAGACGCTTCTGCTTGATCGAAGTTGAGAGCGCCTTCGCCTGGTTGTTGTTTTGGCGGTCGAGCAGGTACGTGGGCAAGCCGTCCGGGTCGTCGAGCTGGTCGGACTGTGTGTTGACTGTGGACTTTTCGTGCTGCTTGATTTTCTTCTTCATCTCGACCTTCTCGGCGTGGCGCTTCTTTGCAAACATCTTTGCGCGGAATCCTGTCAAGCGCTGGGCATCCTTGGATATGCGGTGAGCCTCGCGGGCCTCGCGCTTCCGCCTAGAGACACGAGTAAGTAAGGTGCTCGAAGACACATCTGTGGAGTGTACTCACTTGCGCTCTTCATGGTCCAGCCGCCTGCCGTGCTTCTTGATGTGCTCCTCGATGTACTCGTTCTGCGGCTATAGGAAAACGACAGTTAGAATCCGCCATCGACTGCTGTGGTGGGGAGAACTTACCATTTTGAGTGGAGTGATGCGAAGGGGGGAATCGTGGGTGGTCTCAGACTGTCTGTACACAGAAGATTTTCGCGACGGAGTCGGACAAACGCCACACTCCGGCAGGGGTTTGTAGCGCCTATTCAGCCCCAGGACACGCGCGGCGGACCGGTGGCTGCGAGGACTGCGCCGCACCGGATACTGGATTGAGTTTGGCGGTAAATAGTCTAAGCGGGACATTCCGCGCATTTGCGAATATCGGACTCCGAAGCGCATGGCTGACGCGACGCGTAGCCCTGAGGCCAAGAGAAGGTCTGCGCAAGTGCTGTGCACTCTTCTTCTCTATTGCTGGCTCATCTGTCAGCACTTCGCGCTGTAGTTTGCAATTAACTGTGCTATTTTAGCGAAACCGCGCGGACAGGGGTGACGTCAGGGGCCAAAACTTGCCTGTTCGGGCCTGTTCTAGTGGCCTGAGCGTCAGCGACTGCACGCGAGCGCCAATACCGCACTGTAAGGTCGCCGTCCTTGCTGACGCCTGTTTACACTATATATCTCCGCCACGCCCCCCACGGGCTCCTCGCCTATCCCGCCATTCACCTCCCGCCATGTCCCTCTCCTTCGCCACCGCGTATGACTGCTATGGCTACATGCCGCGAGCTAGTGCCAACCTCGCCGCGCTCGTGCTCTTCTGTATCGCCTGGGCTGCGCACACCGGCCTCTTCATCTTCTTCCGTCAGTACTGGTTCGGTGCTTGCATGTTCATCACCTGCGGTCTCGAGACCGCCGGATACGTCGGCCGTTATCTTTCCACTTCCGTTTACAATGTGCTCAACGACTATCTCGTCCAAATCATCTGTCTTACCCTTGGCCCTGCCTTCTTCATGGCCGGCATCTACTACTTACTGGGTCAGTGCGTGATCATTTGGGGTGTCCAATTCTCCAGATTTAAACCTTGGACCTACTCCAGAATCTTTATATTTGGCGATCTCGTCAGCATCGTTCTCCAAGGTATGCTGATGTCTTGTCCGTGCATAGCGTGTGCATACTGATGCACTTCTTCCCCAGGCGCCGGTGGTGGCATGGCGGCTACGGCCGTGCAGAACAACCAGTCAACCACTTCAGGCACCAACATCATGATCGGCGGTCTAGCCGTCCAAGTAGTCACCACAGCCGTCTTCGCGATGGTGTGTCTCGACTACGTTCTCCGCCTGCGCCGCGCGCAAAATGCGGCTATGTCGGCATCCGAACCTCAATACATCCCCGGCGCGGAACAGAGCGATGTGCAGTACGACATGATGCGCGGTCCCGCGGAGTATGAGCACATTCGACAGTCCAAGAAAACGTACTATTTCCTGTTCATGATTGTCCTCTCAGTCGTCTTTGTCTACGTGCGCTCCGTATACCGTGTCGTCGAGCTCGCCGCCGGCTGGAGTGGCTATCTCATGAATGAGGAAGGATACTTTCTCGTGCTCGACACGCTAATGGTATTCCTCGCCACCTGGATCACATGGACGTGCTACCCGGCCTTTTTCATTGGTAATGTCAGTCTATCGAACAAGAAGATGAAGGACGATGATAGCATCGATCTTGTTCCGCAGGAATCACCAGTCGAGAAATAGATTGCTTTGGGATTTAGGATTTTGCGTTATGCTTCACGAATACCATCATGTTTTTTTTAGATATATTTTAGTGATTTTTTGAGATGTCCAGACCAGAGCAAGATGCACTAGAGCAAGATGCACTACCATCGCACGTATTTTGTTCTACGCGGTACTTAAGAGGCTCGCGATGGCACACAGTTCTGAGCGCAATCGCGAATTGAGTGCACAGCCTTCATTCCGCTTGTTCTTGGTTCAGTATTCTGGCTTGAAAATCGATTCTAATAGGAGTGTATGCTGAGCGGCGCCAAGGACTCGTGTCCGCCCACACAGCTCCGGAAATGTTTCAGTCGCCGCACGTGGCACGTGACTTACCGGTCGAATACGAGCTCGGCTCTAGAGTTCTTCGGACACGCGGCTCTTCATCTCGCCCCGCTCGACATTTTTTGGTTTATCAGCTCCCGTTTGACAGACGGTTTGTCTTTATCCCTTCACACACAGCGGCAGCAGCAGCAATGGTCTACTACTACAAGCCTATTAAGTGGGTCACCGGATGGTTCATCCTCTCCTCCATAATCTGTCTTTGGGTAAGCTGCCGCCGTTATCTGCTCAGTCCTGTTGTCGAGGATATTGCGTACGGCGCTGACGTTCTCAATTGCCATAGGATGCGACCTACATTCTGTTCCGACCGTACTCCTTCCCCGGCGGCAAGCTCCACTTCATCTGGGCCCCGTACGCGAAGTAAGTGGTCCCGCCGCAGACCTACGCCGACTAGGGGGCTGACCACTCTACAGGTACTACGAGATTGACTATGTCTACGGCCAGTTGGCTTATGAGGACCGCGACGGTTTCCCCGCCGGCCAGTCCACCATCAACCTTGTCGAGATCACCCTGAACATGGTCTATGTACTCTCCATGGCGCTGTCTACCACGCCCTCCACGCGCCTGAACGGCGCTTTCGCAGGCCTCATCGGCGCAACCTCCTGCTTCTTCAAGACCGTGCTTTACCTGCTTGCCGAGTGGTACAGTGACTGCAAGTACGTCGGCCATAACTCGTGGTTCAACCTCATCTTCCTCTACCTTGTCCCCTCGAGCCCGTGGGTCATCGTCTCGTTCCTTTCTATGTTGGCCATCGCCAAGCAGCTCAAAGCTGCTATTCTTGCGCCCGCCGACAAGGTCAAGAAGGATAACTAGATTGGACGTGATATGTATAACATGATCGTCTCTAATTTTCTCGGCGAGTCAATGTCTGACCGAGGGTGTATAATAACACTAAGTTTCTGGAAATTGTATGATTGATGAATGCTTGATACCATGAGCCGGAAGTATAATGGCGACAATTTGACAATAGTTGTAGGTAGTTAAAGAATTTGATTTCTGTATAAGAACGAGGCGAAGCCTTACTGTTCGGTAAGCCTCTGTGTCTGTCTTCATTTTAAGGTTTGATTATATGAGCCGCGCAGACTGCGGCGCTCGAAGTTTTTGCCTTCATGCTCCTTGAAGACTGTATTCCTGAGTCGACAGAGCTAAACTTTGATTTCTCCCGTTCAGCAGTCTTCCTTGGTCGTGGCAGCCGTTCATGTACCCATACCGACACCGAATAGTCTACAACAAACTACGACGCGTGCAAGATGGCACCAAATATTTACAAGTCGAAAGTATCGAAAGTATCCAAGAACACCAAGATGCCTAAGAAGTCTAATGCCAAGTCACCCCGCGAGCTACGAATGCAAGTACAAGGCCATGTGGACGCGACATCAACAAGCAGCAAGGTGCATGCGGTGCTGTCGGACGTTGCGTCACGCACGGAGTCGTTTGACTCCTTACTTGACAAACTGAACAGAATCGAAGCAAACAAGCGAGAAGAGGAGAAGGGCATGATAATATCTCGCGGAGCGATGGGCGAAGGCGAGATTACGTTTACTGTTGACCGGGGTAAAAAGAAGAAGAGAAGCGACAAGGCGGGTGATAGCAGTAGTGGCAAGCATGACGACAACGAGGACGAGAAGGGGGGGGACGAGTTTACACACAAGGAGCGCGATAATGGGCGGAAAAAGCAGCGTTTTGCGGGCCGACGAAGCGGTATGTATTTTGTCGGTGCTGATTGGAGCAGAAGTACTAATGTCATTCCTCTAGCGAGCAACAACGTTATTCGGAGACTCGGTTGAACGAGTGATTCGCTCGGCTCTAGCAACAAGGTTTTTTTGGCTCGTTATGGATTGTGGTTTTGTTGCTATGACACAGGTTTGTGAAGTATTGTCCGGCGTCAAAAATGGGAGATATTGTTTATGATACTTGTGCCTGCCGTACGTCAGAAGACCGGCGTGGTTTGCAACCCATCAATCCGTGTCTTGGTTGTCACGGCCCGAATGCAGATGGCAGGTGCTTTACTCGCGGGCTGTCTAAGACTTGACAATGAGTTAAGTCATACTATAATCGCGCATCTGTGCTCTTGTGTTCTATTATGGAAATGCACAGATGGTAGGCTGGTTGTTGGACGGCAGCCGACGTGGAGACAAGGGATGCAACCACCACCCTTCTTGAAGTGCCCAACACCATTTGAATCACAAAAATGCATTATATATACAAAAGTTACATGCCTACGCGTGTAGATTTTATAACAATACTGCCTAATAGCTTCTAGGGTAGTATCGTAACAAGCAGCTGTAAGATTAACAAGTAATTTGGACAAATAAACAAAAAAAACACCGTAAACGCCATATCTCTCAAAGATCGTAATGATTGATTTGGTGATGCGGGAGATTGGCTTCACTGCCCGTCGCGTGAAGTCATAGCGCGCAGTCCCTCATGCAAAAAAAGTGTCGACCAACGCCGGGTTACTTCTGGCTATCCTCAGGCTTTGCCGCTGTACTATCTTGCTGCTGCTGTGATCTCCGATGCTGCCGCGCAAGTAAGATTTTGTCATTGTCGATCCGCAGGTCGCCGGAGTCGGCGCCGACGGGGTTCTGAGTAGCTGGACAAGGAAAGAGCGTTGGTGCCGCGACGGTCAAGATGGCGATAAAAAATGTGGTCGAGAAAAGCGAGTTAGTGAGACGTGATCGCATGACCGCATTCATCTGAATCATCGTAGAAGTTCTGTATGGCGAGTTGGTGGGGTGGTTTGAGTGGGATGCTGCTTCTTGTCTTGTCGAAGCGTCGTTCGCGCCGATTAAGTGAACCCGCGGCAGTACACGACTTGATTCGGCGGTATCTCGCGATCTAAGTTTGATAGAAAACTGATATGTGCAATCTCGTCGTCGGTCGCAACGGTAGATCAACGAGTGGCGGCAGAATATAGAGGAGTGGTGGTTGTTGTCTCCCTCGAAATTTGCTTCCCTCGAATGACGGTTCTAGATTTTCGTTTCCTCTGATTGGTTGGGAGTTTTTTGGCTTGGGCTCCGCGAAATCCAAGGTTCATGTGTCGCACACCCGACAGATCAAAGCCCTGCGCATTTTGAGCAGGGTTCTTGCAAGAATCGCATTGATTTTTGTTTCAACTTAATGAGGAAGGCTCGATCTTGATGGCTGTGACGTTAGCCGGCCAAACTATCTCTACCAGGCGTAACAAGCCCTACAATGGGCTGCAATGACACCCACTAATCGCGCTACCGCGCGGAAGAGCGCCATAAAAAGCTATTCAACACTTTCATTGTGTTGATACATATTCTTTTCAGTTTCCCTTAAACTTGTTCGGTTTCGCGTCTCGTGTGGAGCGTGTTGGAGGGGGTGGGTAAGGGTGCTGCCTCATTGCTCGCGGCTCTGAATTCTTCCCAGTTCGTTGACATCCACTTCAAGGACGAGCTCCCTATCGCGCGTACGCAACTGCGACCAATACAAGTGCTAAGTGCTTCTGTTCCATGACCGCCGACCGAAGAGCAGCAGCAACCGATAATGTCGTCTCTCGAAGATTCATTTCACTCATTGTCTGATTCCGAGCCGGATCAGCCTGCGGCTGCCGCTCCAAGCAAGATAGCCCAACAGCAGGAAGATCTGAATGGATTGTTCGGCGAGGATGATGACGACGCTGCTATGTCGGAAGCCGGTTCAGCTACTGCACCTAGCGCAGTGGCAAGCGAACATGACGATGATGACGACGAAGATCGACATGGCGTGCGGAATGGGCACAACAGTGATGTCGAGATGAAAGATGTCGAGTCTGCTAACGGGGACGAGTCTGGTCCATCCCGCCGAGAGCATGTCGAAGATAATGAGGAGGATATATTTGGAGGCTCTGACGATGATGACGTGGAGGGGTATGTGGCTGCATACTATTTTGATATGCAACTGGATTTAACAGCCCGTCTAGTTACTATAACCGCTACGACCAATCTCAGCGAGAAGAAGATGAAGAGCCGGAGTACGAAACCGTTGACATGCAAGAAATGGAGATTCGGATGCCGCAATACCTGCCCTCGCATCACGGAGCTAAGGAAACGAACATTGTTCGAGTGCCAAACTTTTTGAACGTTGACTACTACGTGTTTGATGCCGAGCGCTATCTCGAGGAAGCCGAACACGTCCTAGGCGACAGTGAGGAGGCAGAAATGCGTCGGAAACAATTGCAGGCAGAAGTACAAAATACGATTCGGTGGAGATATGTCGCCGACGTCTACGGCGGTCACGTAAGTGCTGATTTGAGTCTCTAATTTCCAACGACTGCTAAGCGATGTGCACAGGAACTGGAATCGAACGCAAAGATCGTCCGCTGGTCCGACGGCTCTTATTCGCTCAAACTCGGCTCGGAGATCTTTGACATTCAGCACATGCCAGTCACCGACACTTACTATGCCGTCTCGCACGACGAACACGAGATCATCCAATTTCACTCCAAGATAGCAAACACCCTCAGCCTCGTCCCGTCGTCGATGTCATCGCTTACCCACATGCGTCTTAGCAGCGCCATCGCGCGCGGCCAAGTTAAAGTCCGGTCTGTCAACGATTTCGCCACAGTTGAAGACCCCGAGAAGATGAAACGCGACGCCGAGAAAGCAGAGGAGAGCAAGCTCCGAGCGCGCAAAAAGCTTGATAACAAACGCCGCCAGCGCGAAAACAGGTACAATTACGACCGTGACCTCGGCGGCGTGGATGGCGGTGCAGGTGGTGTTGGAAGTGAGCGCAAGAGACAAGGGTATGGCGGTAACAACCGCGATGACGACGACGACGGCATGGACAGATACGGTGCTACTGATCGATATGAAAGGGATGATTTTGTGGTTTCGGATGATGAGGATGACGAGGATGAGGAGGGCGCGGATAGATTGCGGCGACTGAAGAAGCAAGGCGCGGACAAGTATCGGCAGAAGGGTAACAATGACGAAGATGACGAAGAGGACGACGAGGACGAAGAGGAAGACGCACAGTTTACGGACGAGGAGGAGAGAAGTGATCGCGAAGGCGATAATGATGCCGACGATGACGAGCTAGACGTTCCACAGCGGGATAAGGACTTGAAGCGAAGACGCGAACCAGGTAGCGAAGACTAGGTGCCGTGTAAGTTAGGCAGATGGAATTAGTATATTCCCGGTATTCATGTGGTCGTAATCCATATGCACTGTACAATATTTAGCCAAATTTTTTCAACACTATATAGCTTACACAATCATTATGACACATATAAAATGCCCCATTAACTCCATCCCGATTTCTACACAGAACTAACTTCCTTTATCCCTGGACTGTAAATTGCCCCTGCTCCTTCCGTTTGTCGTTATACTTGATTAGTCGCGCAAGATTCGTATCTGCGAATTTAAATAGCTCGTCCTTTACGCAGAACCGCGACATCAGCAGTACCTGCGCGGTAGGCCGTTGCTCGGGATTTACCTTAAAACAGTCCGACAGAAACTGCTTTCCTTCATCGCAAATATAGTCCTTTGTGTCCTCCGGAATCGGCGGAGCAAGCTTTGCATTTCCAAGCTTGTACATCGCGCCAATAGCTTCGTCGTTAGACCACGGCCTTCGACCTGCAAACATCTCGAGAACTACGCAACCAAGTGACCAGATGTCGACTTTGGCACTGTACCCTTGCTTCACGTAGCCCTCGTTCTCGTGATGGATCACGTTGTGGATGACCTCCGGCGCCATCCAAAAGATGGTGCCTTGCATTGACATCGCGGCATCATTCGAGTATATGTTCTGGCTCCGCTTGGAGATACCAAAGTCTGAGATCTTGCAAATACCATCCAAGTCGAGAAGAAGGTTGTCCGATTTCAAATCCTAATATCCTGTAAGACCTAGAAACTTCACTTGAGCAGTATTATACTTACCCGATGCAAAATGCCCTTGGAGTGTAAATACGCAAGGCCATCTACAACCTGACGCGTCAAAGAATGAATTACAGGCCTCTCAAATCGGCCATGTTTCCGCAAACACGTTCCAATCGATCCACCGGGGACGTATTCCAAGAACAAGCTGCACACCTCAGGTAATGCTTCGTAGCCAAGGTACTGCACGATGTTGAGATGATCTAGATCTTTCATTGTCTCAATCTCGGCGTTCAGAGCCGTGACGACTTCTCGCTGCTTCTCACTAGCTTTGTCACTCGCCGTTTGGGGCACGTCAACTTGTTTCACGGCAATCATCTCGCCAGTAGTCGCATTTAGCGCCAGGTAGACACGGCCAAATGTGCCCTTTCCGATGAGCTCACCTTTGACCCAGGTGAATTGTTCTGCGAATCGCGCTGTTAGCGGTAGTGGCGAACAACAATAGACTCAGAAACTCACGTTGTCTTCCTCGTCCTCGGATCGAGAATCTGCCCTTTTTCATTTGTCCAGCAGTGACTTCAACCACTTTGTGACCCCACACCTTAGTGCTTTTCCTTCGAATAAGTGCCATTTCCTTGTTATCTGGTTTCTGAACGCTCTTTCGCGCATCATTCGCTTCCTTCGCTACAACTCTGATGGATTTCATGCGTGACGCACGAGCAGGCGGTCGGGACGTACTCGTAGCTCCGCGGTGTTCCTTGTTGCTGCTTGAAATTACAGCATTAGCAGCGGCTGCCGCCACCGCAGCAGGCTGTACATCCAGCTTTTCAACATCCCCGCCTTCGTGCAATGACGACTTGAACGAGAACCCGCGGTCAAGATCAGCACCGCCAGTCGACTGTGAAGTTGCAGACAAGTCCTCTTCCGTAATCGGCGTAGCGATCTCGACGGTTGTAGACAAGGGCACCCTGGAAAGAGCACTCGATCCCGTACCTGCCTGTGGAGCACCGTTCTCCAATAGTGGCGAGCTGGGAGAATATGGTGCGTTGTCATCTATTATCGGCTTGTCCAGATCGGTATTTGGGAAATACTTCTCCAGATTGCTGTAGACGACTTCCGCAGGAGGTCGGACTGCCCATCCTTCACCTATATTGTAGTCGTATGCACCTGGACTAGGCGTTGGTTGTTTAGTCTCGAGTGGAGATCTTGAATGGTGGGACGTAATCTGCGGTAGGTCTCCAACGACAGACATAGGCGAAGGCTGAATAGAAAAGTCGACCGGAGCCGGAGTACTATGCGCTGTGGATTCCGTCAGTTCGGTAATAGACGACATGGCTGCTCCCGCAGTTGGCTGTTCAGCGACCTTAGTTTGATCCGTTTGAACGTGTAACACGGGCCGTTTGGCTTTCAAGCTGTTTTGGCGACTGTCCGCACCTTGACTCGACTCACTCCAGGTCTCAAGGAACGACAACGGTAGTGAATTCTGGTCTGAAGGATTGTCAACAAGCGAGGCATCCTCCGACGGTGGCCGCTTCGCCCACAATCCGCCATCGTCGTCATCATCATCATCGTCACTGTCACTAGTGTTGCTCATAGATTGGAATGCAGGTGCATCAGCAAAACTAACTTCGTTCTCCGCAAACGACTCGTCATTTGGACCAGTCTCCTCTGACGACAGCGGTACAGGCCAACTATCTGGATTGAAATCCACCGGCTTCCGAGGAATCTTGTTCGGGCCTTGTGCAGAAGGCTGAGGAGAATTGCCGCGTGGCTTGAAGGTTGTCCTTGGCGAAATCAAGAGCGATCCGGTATCCGATTCAAACTTCCAATCACTGCTATTCGTTCCAATTTCGTCATGCAAATCCGATATCGAAGGTTTGCGACTATCCATGCCGTGCTCAGTAGCGAGATTCGTTAAACTGTCTCCGCGTGGCGTTTGAGACTGGCGTCTGCCACTGGCAGATGACAGCGACGGGTGGCGACCCGGCGGAGGAGGAGGTGGCTTTCGCAGGGCAGTAAGCGGCTGAACCTGTCCTGTATTGCTGACCATCTGAAACGGAGAGTATGGTGATTCTCGTCCACGGTTGAAGTCGAGAAGCACCCGAGGCGGCGGCAGCACTTTGAAGCTCTCGTCTGGCTCTTCACGATTGCTTCCTCTGGCCTGGCTCGGTCTCCTATTTGCCGCAACTTCCATCGAGTCAGTGTCACTACTGCCTTGAAAACTTGCCCGCGGCGCTGAGCTTCGTAATGATTGTTGCTGGCCAGTTGGCTGTGCGGTCCGTCCCCCCGCCGGAATTGAACTTGTGCGCGGTGCCAGACCTGCAGTTTGCCTTGTCTCAGCTTGCGAAGTCAAAATATTCGGAGCTGACATGTAGTGCTTTCCAGATGGCCTAAAAAACAATTTCAAAGTTCCTCTGCTGTCTCCGCGCGAGCACTCGCTCAACAATTGTTCATCGTTCAATGGGTCGCCTCTCTCTTGCTCGCCGAGGTCGGTCAGATAAACTTGAGCAGTAGGAGCATTAATGCGCATCTTTTCCAGCACTGCAGTCTTTACAGCGTCAGCGTCAGAACAGCTCGCGATATTGACCAGCACAAAATGCTCGTGATCCGTGGTGCACAAAACTAAAATCTTGCTTTTCCGGCGAGACGGAGGAGGCTTGCTGTCCGAACTGGCCTTAGCTGACCTTATAACTGGCTCATGCGTGTTCGTATGACTAGTAGATGAAGTCCTGGGGCCAACCGAACTGATCATTGCTGTCGAGGGCTGTTTGCGCACCGACTGCTCCGTTGCTTTCGTCTGTAGACTTGGCGGGCCTTGTGGCGGTCGTAGAGATTGATGCGAATGCGCTGGGTGCAGAGGTCGTGACTGTGTTGCGGGCATATCTCTAGTGGACGGCGTGTGCGTCTGTGCAATCGGACCAAGATGCGGTTCGCTGTAATTGTGCCGATTGTACATCTGCGCACCGCCGGGGCTAATTTTACCGCCATGTGCTTTTGCTGGCGACACACTCGCGTCGTGTTTCTTGCTCCGGCCGAGATGGAACAGGCCACTCATGAAGGAAGAAGAGCTGCTCGCAGCTGCCTTCTTCGAGTAGACGTCGTTGCTCTGCAGTTGTGGCGCATGCTTATGTGAGCTAGGCGACACGTGCTGCTGCGGACGTTTCGTGAGACCGCTTTCAGTGTGATTAGAACTGATTACTGGTGACGAGTAGTGATGCGACGATGATGATCCTGATCCGGAGCTGCGGCCCGCCGACACCGGAGTCTTATTCCAATCATCTGAGCCAGAGGAGCCGGTAGACCTTTCTTTCCTCTGAGAGCGTCTTAGAGACGTGACTTCAGGTGCAGGTGTCAATTGCGGTGGTCCGATTGGCTTCGTCACCGATGTCGCCGCAGATGTATCAGATGTGTCATGTGTAGTGAGCTGAAGCGCAGTAGAGCTAGCAATACGATCTGAAAGATGGTCGAAACTCCGTCGAGGCGGAACCGAGAATGTGCTGTTCGTGTTGAGGAAGTCGTCCGACCGTCGCCGGCGGTCGTCAGGCGACAAGGACGGCGCCGTTGTCGAAATTGACGCCTCGGGAGTTGAGGACGGATGAGACATAACCACTTTCTCTCACGATCTCATAACTTAGTTCTTTCTCTTCGCGTCTAAAAGCACTCTGTGGGGTTCAATATCAAAATCGTGTGAGGCGAGGCGTATGCGCGAGTTGCGCTAGCCGCCAGCGTTGCCTACTTCATGATCCACATTAGAAACACATTTTGTAACGGCAGGAGAGAATTGGCAATTTGGATATATCAGTAGACTTACGGAAATTGGTTACGAGGGAAGAGGACTTGAATGAGCGGAGAAGCTGATGTGTTGTGCTTCTCTCGGGGTGCACCGAAGCCTGGCTCAACACTCTGTAATCCAAAACCTTGTAGCTCAGTGGGCAACGTAAATCTGAGCACACGGTGCGTATACGTGAAACCGGCACAAGCGCTGGGAGAATTAAACAAATTTGCGAGGACGCGTTTGAATGAGTTCCAGAAGACGCGATTTGCATCCCTCATCTCGACTGATCCACGTATCTTAGCCAGTTCTACGCAATACTCAACATGGCTCAGGCGATCTACCCCGATATGTCGAATGCCATCGTCGCGCAGGATGAGATGGGTCGTCCGTTCATCATCGTCCGAGAGTATGTTGCTGTTGTGTTGATCGATTCTACTGTTTCCCTACTAAATGTTCAATTACAGCCAAGGCAAGAAGAAGAGGTAAGCGCGAATGGGAGTGAAGTTCTTTGCGTAGAGTTTGCTAACCGCGAATCAAAGAACTCATGGAATCGATGCTGTCAAGGTATGCGCGAATACAATATACTATCACGAAGAGCATTACCACTGACACTTTGCAGTCCCACATCTTGGCTGCCCGAACAGTTGCCGACATTGTCAAGACATCGCTCGGACCTCGAGGTATGCTTAATATTCTAGATTCAACGCGTTCATCTTCTAATCGGCGCAACCAGGCCTTGACAAAATTCTCATCTCACCGGATGGCGATATCACGATCACCAACGACGGTGCAACTATTCTCGGCCAGATGCAGGTCGAGAATCAAATTGCAAAGCTTCTCGTGCAATTGTATATAACTACCAGGGATATCTTGTTGCGCTGCTAGTGCTAACTGAAGCAGATCAAAATCTCAAGACGATGAAATCGGCGACGGCACTACCGGTGTTGTGGTATTAGCTGGTTCTATGTTGGAACAGGCTGCAGAGCTCATTGACAAGGGTAAGGCCGATCTAAGACGCATGATTTGATTATATAATTGACAGAAAGTGGACAGGAATTCACCCGATTCGAATTGCGGACGGCTACGACAAGGCATGTAAGATCGCCGTCAGCCATTTAGATTCGATAGCCGATACAGTCGAATTCAGCGAGAGCGACAAAACCAACCTTTTCCGCGCAGCGAAGACGTCACTGGGCAGCAAAATGTAAGTTGCATTCTCATTTGGTGAAGGTGGAGACGAATGCTAATGTCAATCCAGCGTCTCAATAGCGCATGACAAGTTCGCGAATATCGCGGTCGACACTGTGATGAGCGTCGCTGATCTGGAGCGGAAGGATGTCGATTTTGAGCTGATCAAAGTCGATGGCAAAGTCGGCGGTTCTCTCGAGGACACGCTCCTTGTCAAGGGCATCATAATAGACAAGGACATGTCTCATCCACAAATGCCGCGCACCGTGAAGGATGCAAAGATTGCGATTCTGACGTGTCCGTTCGAGCCTCCGCGGCCAAAGACTAAACATAAGCTAGACATCACCTCTGTCGAAGAGTTCAAGAAGCTACAGAGCTACGAGCACGATACATTTGTCAGCATGATCAACAAAGTGAAGGACACAGGCGCGTCGCTGGTCATCTGCCAATGGGGTTTCGACGATGAGGCGAACCATCTACTACTCCAGAACGAGCTTCCCGCTGTCCGATGGGTTGGTGGACCAGAAATTGAGGTATGATCACTGTGATGCTTCGCGCGAAAGCTCTTGTTGCTGACTGTAGTTTCTAGCTGATTGCTATTGCGACAAACGGGCGGATTGTGCCGAGATTTGAGGATCTCACGGCGAGCAAGCTTGGTCATGCCGGTATCGTTCGAGAGCTATCCTTCGGTACGACCCGGGACAGAATGCTCGTGATTGAGGAGTGCGCGAACCCGCGAGCCGTGACAGTGTTTGTGCGAGGTAGCAACAAGATGGTCAGTCCGTGTTTGCCTTTGGTTGGTAGTGTAGAAAAACTAACCGTAGTAGATCATCGATGAAGCGAAGAGAGCTCTGAATGATGCGATCTGCGTCGTCCGCAACCTTGTCCGCGACAACCGCGTCGTCTATGGCGGCGGCGCTGCGGAAGTCACCTGCTCGCTCGCCGTCGCCGACGCGGCCGACAAGCATCAGGGTATTGATCAGTACGCGATGCGCGCGTTTGCGACCGCGCTTGACGCCATCCCTATGGCGCTTGCCGAGAACTCTGGTCTTAACGCGATCGAGTCGCTTGCAAGCGTGAAGGCGCGACAGGTCAAGGAAGGCAGCAGCCGGCTTGGAATTGACTGTCTGAACACCGGCAAGAACGACATGAAGGAGCTGTTTGTGATTGACCCGCTGATTGGCAAGAAGCAGCAGCTGCAACTGGCCACGCAGCTGACGCGGATGATTTTGAAGGTGAACGATGTGATTATCAACGGCAGCGAGGATTCCATGTATTAGTGAACAGAGGACGAGTTTACGGACTGTTGTTGTACATAGATATATGACGAGTAGTATCTAGTTGAGTAAAAGTTGTGCTTGCCATGTAGGCGGACGAACTTCACCGTCTGGTTGCATGCGGTTCTGTACTGATCAACCTAACCAACGGTGAGCCCTACTTGCGTCCTCCGCTTCAGACAGCCTACAATCTGCAAGCATTGCCTGCCACCAATCAATTTCAAGTAGAGTCTGACTAGCTAGCAGGGGTGCAGCGTCGAGAGTGCGTGGGCGAAAGTGACACGTGGCTCACAAGCAAACTAGTGTGCTGTGATATATGTGAATGCTAGTGGCATTTATACAGCGTGCTTGGTCCACGCGAGAGGCCCGGCGGCCGTCGTTACCAGAGAACCGCGCGCTGCTATCGGCCACGCGCTATCGTCATTGCAGTGGGTTCTGCTGGAAATTGTCTGCATCGCCAAGTGTGAGCACATCAGCGATGGATAAACAGATCTTTCTCTCAGCTGTTGTGCTCCCGTTTAGTATGCTAGCTAGCTTGCTCGTCCGAGTTGATCTTGCCTAGCGGAGCCGCAAGTATCTAAGACGCGTGTTCGCACCCTGCCCGACCTCGGTTGAGTCACAAGCGGATGTGACCGGCGCGTTTGTGATCGACATGAACAAGGCCATGCAGCCTGGGGCTCGAGCCAGCCTAGACAGCCACTGGGTTCGGGCAAGCCCTGCGCTAGCGCGCCTCGGCGGGTACGGCTCATGTGCAGCGACTTTAAGGTTCCGCTCTGCGGCTGCCGTTCCTCTGCGCAGCAGCAGAGCCACGCATTCTCCAGGATGGCAATGTGGCTCATTTATAAGCCAGCACACAGCTAGATGGCACAACGCCTTCCTCGACCCGCGGTGGCATTCTTGTGCGTAAGTCGGCACTGCCCGACGCCGGGTTGCAAGCGGTAGGTCCCCGTGTCGCTGTGTACTGCTCTGTGGCGCCGAGTGCGCGCGACTGTCGTCGGCAGCTGTGCGGGCTTCCAGTCTCCGCGATCGAGGCAACCCAGAAGCCGGCGGCAGCGCAGAGAGTGATTACACCGCGCTCGCGTGCTTTCAATTATACGCCACACGCACCGCGGCACCAGGCTAGAGCAAAGCGGTTGGCATCGTCCTGGAAGCACACCGCATGACCACCTCGCTTGTACTTCCTCGTAAGGCGCCGAGACACCCTTAGTGGTTGTCTGTAGCTATAGTGGCTGGACCAATTGCAAGCCTAGCATCATGAGACAGCTCGAGCTGCGCGCAGAGATTTCAGTGCCGGCTTGGCTTTGAGGGCTGCTGCCGTCCCGGTAATAAGGCGGAAAAAAACTCATCACGGCGTGCCGTGATGAACGGAAACGGTGAACACCGGATGCGGGTCAAAATCTGGAATCACGAGGGTCTTTCGCGACAATCGCGTCTCGATAGACTCTAGCTGCCGGCAGCTACGATCGATGTGTTCCGCGAAAATCTCCCCAGTAGTGAAGGACAATGCCAACATGTCAGACAGTCAACAATCCACTAGTGCAGCCGCAACCTAGTCGCTTTTGTAAGCTTTGAAACTACTTGGCCGGGATCAACAGCATATTGTTGGGCATCAAGGGCGATAAAAATGACGTGGATAAAAATACTCTAAATTACAAATACAGTACAAGACATTAAATACAAAAGGCGCTTCCCAGGGCTGTAGTAGACGGTAAACGCAATCCAAGCAAAGAAAGATTCGAATGGCGACTGCAGCAACCGAGAAAGTCAGGTATGTAACAAATGATTAAATGCGCTATTCAAGGGCGCAAGGAATACAAGAAAAATCGAAACGAAACCGTAGAGAAGAAGAATTAATATGAAGAGAAGTCAACCAAGCCCGCGAAGTGCCGTTACCCAGAAACAAGAAAATCAAATACGACGCGATAAACAATTCCCGAGACAAAGTGCCAACAATATATAATATAGCAGGTCATCCATGCCTATTAGTCGATGATCTATGATATGCCACATGCACGGATCCGCAGCCTCTCGCATGTATTGAACCAGGTAAAACAAAAGTCAAAAATGCCAACAAGCCCAGCAGCTTAGAAGAGCATGTAAAGAGGCTATTGGTAGGGATACGCGTCCTGGTAGGAGTAGGGCTGTGAATGTAGTGGCTGGCCGTGCATCGGCGGCTGTTGGTGGCTCGGTTGCACCTGTAGCTGCTGCTGCTGTTGCTGCTGCTGCTGCTGTTGCGGAGCTGGCTGTGGAGCGACGCCCATGGGCGCCTGCGAGGGCTGCTGTTGCTGTTGCTGTTGCTGCTGTTGCTGCTGCTGCTGTTGCTGCTGCTGCTGCTGCTGCTGTTGCTGCTGGTTACGCTCTTGATCCGCCTTTCGCTGCGCCTCTTCCTCTTTCTTCTTTGCTTTCCATTCCTTTCGTGTCTCCTTAAACTCTTCCGGAGTTCGCTTCGCGCCGTGGTTCTGCATCGTAACGTGGGCGTTGAGGTGGTTCAGCGTGCCATACGCCTTGTCACAGCCGTTGTAACCGCACTTGTAGATCCGCTCGATCTCTTCGTAACGTCTTCGCGGGCGCTTCTGCTGGGTGGCACCCGGTAATGGGACAAAGGAGTACACGGTAGTACTGCCAGGGAAATCGTTCATCCTGCTGCCGGGCATCGGACGTCTACCAGGTGGACCAGCGTCTGTACGCGGCATGCCCATCCCCCCGAGAGGCGGACCTGCCGAGACCGGACCGTGTGGAGAAAACTGGCCACCGGGAGGGCCGTACCACTCAGCGCGCCAGTTGGCGGAGCCGTTTGGCGGGTACTGGTACGGTGTCTGGAGCTGGCTGGGGTCGGCGGCGTAGGCGCCACCGGGGAGGCCGCGCACGATAGCCGAGGGCTCTGCAGGGGCGTAGCGGGGATCGGTGGTATAGGGACGGCCCATGTATGCGGGGGGCTGCGCATACTGGCGGTTGACCGCGCTGTTGGGGTCGATGGAAGAGTCGTACTGTGCCGAGGAGACGTAGTGCTGACGAGCAGCGGCGGAGCTGTCTGTGTTGTCGTACGGCATCTGGTGAGAGGGGCCGGAGCTCCCCGGGTACGCGCCGAAGGAGGACGCCTGCGAGTCGCGGCCGTCCATGTTCAGCGGATACGGCGGCTGCAAGGGCTGCGAAAAAGGTAGCGAGGGCTGGCGGGTCGTCGAGGGGATGGTATTATGCGCAGGCGTAGGCAGTGGATAAGTGGAGAGCATGCCTTAGCTCAGGCGCAGGGTCGGCAGTGCGTGGTGAAGCGCCTACAAGCGGAGGACAGTCAGCGACGACGCTGCGGCAGAGGAAAAGCCGCGCGCAATTGGACGACAGGGTCCCGGCGACGAGGAGCAAACAATACAGGAGCCACTGCCACGCGGCGGTTGTGGGGCGGGTATAGGATGGGGGAGAAATGAGCAATTACAACAACACGCCGGCGCCGGCGCGCCGGCGTAAACAACACAGCTCCAGGGTGCGAGACGCGTCGAATGCGGACAAGAACAGACGCTGCGTACCTGCTGGGGTGCAATCGTGCGAGCGCGGCGAGTGGACAGGAGGGGTGAGCGGGGCGGGTGGACGCGACTGGTGCGGGCGCGGCAGAGGTAGGGGCGGCAGCGCACACGGCAACTGGATGCGGAGCGCGGGCGGGACGGCGCCTGCGGAGATACGGCGCGGGCGAGGGCAGGCGGGCGGGCGCGCAAGCGGGCGGGGCAGAGCAGGAGGGAGAGCAGGAGAGGAGAGGCGGGAGGGCGGCGAGAAGAAGAGGCGGCGGGAACAGGGTCGCGGTCGGACGTGCGCAGCGAGCGCGTGGGCGAAGAAGCAGCGAGCGGTGCGGCGACGTCGGCGGCGCCAGGCGGACACGGACGCTGCTGTCGTGGATGCCGGCCGCCAGTTCTCTCCGCCACGCTCCCCGCGCACTAACCGCCCCATGGCCCTGTTCCGCCGTAGCTACTCCGCTGTCCCCACGCAACAGCCCTCCTCCGGCTGCGCCGGCGCAGTAGCGCAGGGCGCAGGCACCGCGCGCACGCGCTATTCCGTGCCCTGGCGGTCCCGTTCCGCGCGCAGCGCGGTGCTTGCGGGCTGGCCTTGAGCCTCGCGGTGAACACTCACGCACGCGCCTAGGCGCACGCACGCCGCTGGGCCTGCACAGCCGCAACGCTTCTAGTCCCCGTCCTCCCCGTCGCCGGCAGCCCGCTCCCCTCCTGCCCGCGCCTCCTCACACACACTCTCCCCCTGTCTCCTCCCGGCCGCGCCGCGTCTGCCAGCACGCTGCGACGCGAGGACGCGCTGCGCTGCTGCGCGGCAGGGCGCTAGCAGTGGCAGCGGCAGTGCACCCCGCCGCCGTTGTCGTGTCATGTCGGCCGCGTCTCCTGTGTCCGTACACCCATAGCGAGGTGCTGCTACGCACTCCGCAGGCTCTGTTGTTGTACCCCCGGTGGCCGGGTCCCGGATAGCCGCGAAATTGTCATGCAGGTGCAAGATAGCGCCAGCCGCCTAGAAAGTGTGATCAGTCGTGCGCTGCTGCATGCCGTCGTCATCGCGCCTTAGCGCGGGCTCTCTAATTTGCTTTGGGTAAGGCGGATTTACCGCGTCTTAACTCCCACAAGGTACCGCCCCTCTCGGCCTCGCGCAGGTTCCCTCCCACCCCTAGCCTAGAGTCCTAGCCCCGGGCCCTAGAGGCCGGCCAGCCTGTTCGCTGCGCCTCCGCGCTCGCCGCCCGCCCCCCCGTAGCTGCCTGTCAAGGCCCCCTAGAAGCGCTCGCTTCCCTCGAACACCCTCCCCGGCACCATCGCAGACGTGCCCCGCAGCCCGCAGCGCCACATGCGCGTGTGCCGCCGGCATGTTGGCGCATCCTTGGCACCGTCGCCATACGGCATGCAATATCCGCGCCCGAAGCAAGGCGGCGGCCTCCTACGTCATCACGACCTGCGCAGTCTGGCCCGTCTAAACCAATCAGCGTATCGCGCGTGCCGCACTGTCCCCGCCGCGCTGTGTCACGGCCACTGCCGTCCGCCGGAAATTCACGCCTTCGTGCTCCACACGGATAAACGCCGCCTGCCCTTTCCCAGCTGCTCGCGTCCAGCGTGGCCCTGCTGGACCTCTTGCCGTGGCATGGCGCGTGTCCTCGTCGACATTCCCGCCAAGCCCGATGGTCTGCGCTGAACGTCGTTCTCAGCTGCTCCCTCAGAAGCCTGTGCTCGCGGACATCTCTTCTGCGCCTCCGGCGCAAGCACGGCGGCACCCGCTGTCGCCAGTTGCTCGAGTCAGACGGCTAGGGGCTTACACCGCAATCTTAGGCGAGACAGCTCGACAGCGGCCCAGGACTGTCGCTGCCACGCTGGTGTCCGGGGAAGGGGGCACAGAGACGGACGCGCTGCGCCGCAGAGCGCCCCGAGAAGAAGGCCGACGACTGCTGCAGACACAGGCTAGCGGCGTTAGCTTTCTCCTTCTCGCACGCAAGAGCTAGATTCTTTGTCAACACCCGTTGTAATTTTGCCGCCGTAGCAGCACCCCAGGAAGCCTGTGCCGAAACCTTATCACGGACCCTGCCGTCTGAGCAGCAGCCCTGGCCGTCGCAGACGCACGCAACGCTCTTCTCTTCTACTCCGTGGACTGCGCGGAGCCGGGCGCTGTCGACGCAAGGAAGGACGAGCGGCCGGCCGCTCACTGCATCGCCAGGCCGAATCGCGTCTGCATTTCTTATTTTGCACTCTGGCGTTCATATCGACCGTCAGGCCGCGAGCGGCTCGTGTGCTCTCTGTTCCCGTGTTGTTAGGGTCGTTCCCCCGTTGTTCCCCGATCCCCGCCAATCTCCTCTCTCCCGTGCCGGCTGCGCCTCTTTACTTGGCCTCTGTGCTCTTGTTTCACCGGAGAGCGCAGTTTCTCAAAACTGCAGCCCAGCTGCATGTTATGCCGGTCGGCGGCGTCAGTCGCAGCAATAGGGGGTTCCACGGCTCGAATGGAGCTGCATGACAACCAAAGGCATTATTCACATGCACGACGACTGTACCGCCAGCAGCACGCACGAAGCTTATCCGCCTGCGTGGCGCTCAGGCATGCATGCCTGGCGGACTGGCGTTGCACTTGCCAGCCCTTACCCAGCAGTGCGCGCCAATTTCCGAACTCGCTTTGCGGATCACTTGCAGACAGGGGGCCCTCGGTGTGACTCAACAGTCAACAGACTCGGCTGAGGTAGTCCCCAAGCAGCACTGCGCCGAGCTGCAAGTGGCTGTCAAAGCCCCCAAGGCCGGTCGGTCTGTCGATCTAGCTTGGTGAACACCTTGGCTGGCCTGCCAGAACGGGCGCAGGCGTGTTGTTGCCATGGGTGATAACAGTGCGCGGATAACCACGATGCGTCCACTCTGACCGCTCTGATCACGACGCGGCTCCGAGCTCGACGCAAGCGGCCGTAGGCGATATGCCGGCGCGTCGCCCAAAGCAGTATCGCCAAACATGACTAGCGAACGCTTCTCTGCGCACTGCACCGCCACATGCCTGTCGTACTTGTACCCGCCGTCCACAACAGATCGAGCCGCTGCAGCTCGTACCCAAGCCCGTGTGGCTGGAGCCGCAAGGGCGCGCTAGCAGCTAGACTGCGGCTTGGCTCTCCAAATGAAGTGCCGGCAGACAGTTCGTCACTCTGCCTTCCGCAGTCTTGCTGGAGGCACAAATTCTAGCGCGGCCGCTCGCACGCTCTAGCGCATACCTTGTCAACGTTAAAGTGAGGAACCGTCGTCGCGCTTGCTGTGCGTGCGCGCGTGCGTGCTGTGTTCTGCGTGTCTGGTTGGGTAATCTCATTCCCGCCCTCGCACACCAGCTTGCAGACTCCATGTTCTCTCTTGCAGTGTGTGCTCACATCAGTTCATAGCAGTAGCGCATTTTCGACTTCTTTAGTCGTGGCCGCTGAAGACACGCCCCTCGACGTCAGACTCCACTACATTCGGCAGCCGTGCTCCATGGTCCTGGTCCTCGACCGTTGCTGAATTGACAGTTTGGCACGATACCCTCCCAAACCCAGCAGGCTGGAGGCGGGAAGCCTCGGGCTGCGCTCCGTTTTCTAGAACCGCGCGCGACTTCAAGGCCGGCGCTGAAACCAGTCAGCTCAGCTGTTCCCTACACGTCGTCTGACCATCGGACGCACAGGTGGGCTCATCATGTGTGTGCACTTTACACCCTCTCGATTCTCTCCTGTTCTGGCGCCAGAGCAGCATGGCTCGCGTGGCCGTTATTGCCGTGCTACGGCCACTCGGATCGCCTTAATAGGCCAGGTGTCGCAGCACGAAGACACTGCCGCGCACGTAATTTACGCTTTCTGATTTTCATCAGATAAGCCTAAGGGGCACACAACGGTGACGTCAAGAGTGGTGAACTACTTCTAGCTCTCTGCCCACGGTTTCGCACCAAGCTAGCCTGTTCAGCTAGTGCCGGCGCCAACTTAGACTGAACTAGTCCGCCCTGTGGTGCCTGCGGCGGCTGGTTTGCTTTGTGACGCAGTGCATCTTCGGCCATATGCGCGCTCGCTCATTTCATGTGTTCATCTGATGATACGCGCTGGCCCCGCGACCGGTTTATGCGGACGTTCAGAACTAGCGCACCGTACACCGTCGACATTATGCAAACTATCTTTGTCGACCTTGACCAAACCAATTCCGCCGTCTAATTCTGTGGTCCAGTCTCTGGTGGTTGCTTGCAGAGGAGGAGAATCGTATTCAGGAGGTGGCTTGGTTGAGCGAATTACGGGGAATTATTTGGCTCTCTTACCAAACATGAGAGCTTGCGAACGTGGTCTTGTGAGCAAATGGCCCATTTCGATATCGGTCTTGTATTCATGAGGTGTCTCACTTTTCTGCAGCCGGCCAAATTTCTCTTCATCAGCTGGTGGAGAAATAGCCCCCCGCCTCGCGTCGGTGCTTTTCCACCAGCTCAATCTGTTCGTCGTCGATCTGTTGATTGCGACCATTTCTTTCTTGCGCGGCAAGGCAGGTCAACAATGCGCCCGGCCCGCGACTGAGGAGCGCAAGGACGCTATGGCCTACGACGGACGAGGGCACGGAAGGAGCGGAAATGAACAGCTTGTTGATGCGCGAAGCTGGCGCGAAGCTGGCGCGCCTGCTCCGTTACTCAAAATTGTATTGACCAAGTTGTGATTTGGACGCGCCAGGTACGCAGAACTTCCGTGCGTGTTCTCTCGCTATTAGCTGGATGCCGGACTCGACGATCTGCGGCTTAGGCTGGTGAAGCGCGACGCGACTGCGTACGGTTGCGAGTTGAGACTTTTGGACGCGATCGTTCTATCCACGACTGGTGCTGCGCGGCTCTTCATGCGCTCTCGGCCTCATTGTCATGACTCGAGGAGATCCCGGGCTCTGCGGAGGACGGAGCACATGCTCATGCCCTTCCGGCACAGCCTTACCCGCCGACACCTGCGCGCGCAGCCACAAGAAATATCTGATAACCGGTCGCCTGCCGTTCACCGGGCTAGTCAGAAAATTGCTAGTGCAGCTCACTTCTGCAAAACCTTGCTGCGCACGTGGTTCACAGCTTTCGTACTCGTACCCTATGTCCTGGCATTCGGGCAGCTTGCCTCTTTGGGACTAATCTCCGCCCGCAGCAAGCAGCAAGTGCAAAATCCGTCGCATGGCCGTTCCCGCCCCGGGCCTCGCGGATCGCCCGTTGAGCAATCTCGTCAGCTGGACGGGTGGTCTTGGTGTCGATGCCAGCTACACTTGCGTGTGCTTCTTTCCGGGTGTCGTCCAATCTACGTCTTTTAAGCTTCGTTCAAATGACAACGGCATCTTCCGCCACGCCGAACTGCGCACCCCAGCCCGGATGAGAGGGTGGAGAGAATTTTGGTGAGTGCATGATCGGCTTTGGTGCCTACCTTGACAAGTTTGCACCTAAGCCCGAATAGTTCTAGAGCGCGATCTGCACGCGAAATTGGACTCATTCCGCGAGTGCGCATACCTTTGTCTTGATTGCGGGCGCACGCCCTGCGTGCAGTATTCCTGCAGATTTCGCTTCGTCGCCGTCGCCGTCGCCGTCGCCGTCGCCGTCGTCGTCGTCGCGCGAGTGTGCAGTTCAGCGGACGTTCTGACGGTAGGTGGGAAGGGCGAAAGTCGCGAAATCTTCGCTATGATTCTCTACGACTAACTACTGAGTATTCACTGTCGAACGACGAGTTCACTACAAGCGACGGCGCGGCGATATCGTTCTGCTGGTAATTGCTGCTTATACGTGCGACGGCTAAGTTGTTTGTTACGATACTGGGCCGGGATGCGCTGGTACAGCGACCGAACTGCCTACAACCTGCTCGACAAGCAATTCTGCTTTCTATACACGGCTGTCTTACAAACGAGAGCTGTCTCGCTGCTGTGAGCTGAAGCGTCTCATGCGCTCTCGCAGCAGCAACGCTTATAAAACAACACTTCGTTGAACACGGCCGACTGAACTGTTGCGAAACCGATGGCTGCCAACTTGCGGGGAAGCTTCTAATGCCTTGTGTATGTCCGATAAGAGCTGTCGACGAAAGCACGAGTTTGTCCTGTACCACGCTGTGCATGTATGACTATCCTCAGACGTTGGTTAAGTGCTAGGTTTGATCAATAATCGTGTCAGATCACCGGTGCTAGTAGATATTCTGTAAACTTGAACATATCTAAAGCGTGTGTACGCTCTAGACAGATTGTCCAGTGGCGGCGCAGACCAATTCGCCGTCTTCGCGAAAGTTGAGTTGTCAATTCCATAGTTCAATCAAGCACCCGTATGGCTCATGCTGGTGTGCTTCCTCCGACCGAGTCCCGAGTGTGCCGTTGTTATCGCTTAATACAACGCGGATGTATTAAGGATCGTCGCGTGCGCTCGCGTGCGTGTCGTGGATCAGGGGGCCGGCAAAGTGAAGAAGCAATAAGTGGTTTCACGAAATTAATAGTGAAGGTTGCAGTAATGAAACCCGAGATTCTCCACGCGGAGCCCACTGTCGGCCAAATTAAACCCAATCCCGCCACGCGTTGACGCCGACTAAGACTGCATGGTGCCATTTTCTCCGCCGGCAGTGGCGGCCGGCGTAACTTCCCGGGTGCAGACATGACTGACTAGCTCGCCCGTGGCAGATGCTGCGTCGCTGGATCGTAGATTCCCTTGCGGCAAAATCGTGGTTGTTTTGTGATATTCAACAGGGTACCCGAAGATCGGCACCGTCGTGCACGCGTGTGGCAGCCGCTGAGCGATTATCTGCCCACCGTCTGCCGATTTTATGATGTTCCCTTCTTCCCGTTGTGCCCTTCGGTTAGATTCCGCGAGTTTCAAGTTTGCGGCAAATACTTGCCCAGGCTCGATGGTCGGCACTAGAACACACAAGACACGGACTATGTCTCGCGCAATTCTACCGAATTCAGCTGTCGATCGATTGACTAGCCCAGCAACTAGCAAGCATATCTGGCAGCTACATACCAAGGCACTAGTAGGCTAGATTACTAATTCGCAGAGTCGGTCCTACTTTACGCCGCGCGGAGGAACTGCAACGGAGCCCAGAGGCGACCCCGCTATTTCAAAGACGGGCTCACAAGACACTAAAAATGCTGACAAACATCGCCACCATTCTGTTTGGCTATGCCCAGTTACTGGGGATATATCCAGCAACGGACTATCGTTGTATGGCCAGCCTCTTGAATTGCGAGCACTACACATAAATATTTACATACAACAGCTGCCGTTCCACAACGATGGAGATCTCATGAGGACGTCACCAAGAGAGAGGAGAAACCAAAAAAAAAACCAGATACAAAACAATCAAAATATGCATCTATTGAAAACCGAAACAACGAACAGATGCAATTACCGTGACAAATCAACAAAACGGAATCAACTGCTTTCCTTATAAAACTAAACTCTCTTGGATGCGATTTAAGGCGTACCTAACTCCGGGCTTTATTCTATCGATGCGAGAAATGACTAGAGTGGAATGCGGACCGTGTTCTTGCGCGGAGGCGACGAGGAATGGACGTGGTAGACACCTTATATGTTCAGGAAGAACTTCATGCGCTCGTACACGAAGAAGGAGCATGAGACCATGGGAATAACCTGAACAGGTTAACGAAACAACAACTATAAGAAAGGACGTAAGAATCATACCTTGACATAACCTATGGTGAGACCGACAAAAAACCCTCGGATTCCGTGCTCTGCGAAGATAACTTTGGCTGTCGACGCGATGGTATTCAGGTTCTTGTTCGCCGACAGACCACCCACCTGCATTCGCCGCCGGATGACCTCGAGCGGGTAGCTTGCACTCTGCGAGACCATGCCGGCTATACCGCCCGCAGCAAGTTGGGCCCAAATCACAAGCGGCACATGGCGGTCGGCGCTGGGTAGGCCGTTGGAGACGGTGTACCGCGCTAGGTAGCGCGACCGGAGGATGTCGTGCACGGTGTCGTGTGTCCAGAAGGATACGCCGGCGTAGGGTAGAATTCCGATGACCGTGGCAGAGAAGCCACGATAGAAATTTTGCAAGCCCCGCATAGGCCGCTGGACTATTGCTGCGGGAGTTATTGCAGCGGTAGATGTCATTGTTGAAGTGGCCGGCGCCGCAGGCTTGACGAACGTAGCGCCAGTGTGTCCTTCCTGGTAGATATGTTTACAGATCTTCATCAGTTTGGCATTACCTGCCTTCTTACTCTCGTACGCCAGCCTGACACGTATCAGCTCCAGCGGGTACGTGAAAAACACCGACGTGACGCCGGCAAGCGATCCGGAGAGTATCCGACGGAAGTTTGTTTCTTGGGAGGGGTCTGTGATGATGGCGGCGCGGAGCTGCTCGTAGACGACGAATTTGATAGCCGCGTAGGGGAAGATTCGTAGCAGCGTGGCGGAGTGGCCCTGGAAAAGGCCAAGCACGCCGTCGTTCTGATAGATCATTCTGGCGGCGCGATAGACGCCATGTCGCTTGCCGGAGTACTTTAAAAACTCGGGGCTGGAGGTTTGGAACAGGATCTTGACCCTGTCTAGCGGAGCGATGAGCGTTTTGGCCTGTTACCATTTTATTAGCGACGGTCCACGCGGCTTGCATGCGACAATAGACATACAGCACAGCCCGCCACGCCACCAGCAATGCCGCTGCGGATGATGTAGTCGTAGGAGCCCTTGTTGCTGATATAGGCACGGGTTATCTCCTTCTCATGCTCGACCTCGGCATCTTCGTCAGCAATGAGCAGCGAGGCGCGCGCATCTTTTGAGTCTGGATTCGATTTTCTGAAGTGCTTCTGCAGCGAATGGGCCGAGGACGTGGCGGCGGAGGACGTGGCGGCGATGTTCGCTGGTCCAGAGAGCGCAGAATCGGACATTGTGTTCGGAAGCTCGCTGACGAACGCGGCCAGCGGGGTTCACGAGAGTGGAGGTGCGATTCACGCTGCGGAGGAGTGTAGGCTGGATGCGCTTGTCCGCCGGGGAAGCGAGCAGGACAGCGGAGACGAGGACGAAGCCAGGCGGGCCGGGGAGCGGGGGAAGCAGTGAACTGGGTCTATATGTCGGTCGCGGACGTGGAGATAAAAGTGCCGCGAGCGCAAACGCGGGGCGCGATGGGCCCCGCGCGGACGGCGGTGCGAGGGGCTTGTACACCCTTGCGATCCGACGGGCTCCACAAGCGAGCTTCCGACGGGCCGCTCTGGCGCTTGGCATGACGCCTGCTGGGGGCGACGACGACGCGCTGCAAGACGGCGCGCTGCTTCGCGCCTGCATCAGGAGCGGCGTGAACATGGCCGCTGGAGAACGGCGGCACGCGAGCATCGTGGTGCAGGCAACGCGGCCGTAGGATCCGCGGAGAGGACGGCGGTTTCTAGCGCGCTGGGGGTGTGCGCCGACTACGCTTCCGCGCACTCGAGCCAGCTCTTTTTTACACCACACTGATCGCAAGCCTATCTGGTCTCCTCGTTCTCCCCATGCTAGATTGCTAGAGTGCTTTAAGGGCCAGTTTTACTTGCGATAATCATGGCCCTTGTAGGTCATCGTAGATTTAAGCTCTGGCGAAACTCTACCCGCGCGCGCCAAAGAACGTTCGCGGCCCTCGCTGTCTAAATCTAAAAATCCATTCATCGCGTCAGCGCTGACCAGAGAGCGTGCCACTCTTTGTGCAAAGCAGGTGTCACAGGCACGCATATATATCGCTTGTTGCACAGGTGCTCTATACCGCGGA
The DNA here is from genome assembly GCF_038497785.1 of Limtongia smithiae. Lineage (NCBI taxonomy): Eukaryota > Fungi > Ascomycota > Lipomycetes > Lipomycetales > Lipomycetaceae > Limtongia > Limtongia smithiae. The sequence continues at coordinate 837,628 of NW_027117625.1, forward strand.
GTGTCGAAGTGACCAATAGCCCAGAGGTCGTGCGGTATGATATTTCCTCATGTGATCTGATCCGCTGATCCAATGTCAGAACCCCACTGACACCTACCCTCAAGGAACAAAGAAAAATCGCAAATCGTCGTCTGCGAATCGAACACACAATCTGAATGTCATCGCGAATCGTTATGCTTCGCGCGGCTGGTCCGCGGCCAATGCTGATGCGCAGCAGGTTTGGTGCTGGCGCGTCGCCTGCTGTTGCAGGGAGAGCCATGTCATCGGCGACGGCAACGCGAGGCGTGGCAGCTGCGTTCGGCTCCGCGTCTTCGCGGGCGCTGTTCCGGCTGGCGACGCCGTATGCAACAATGCGAAACGCAACGAGACAGCTGTTTGGCAGAAGAGATATGTGGGCGAAGGGCAAATGGTCTGTTCGATTCAACTCGTCGACGGCGCCGAAGACCGCAGCGCCGCCAAAGCCAGAGAAGGTGGAGACGGGACTGAAGGCGCTGACAAAGAAGTACGGTTGGCCGATCGTGTGGGTGTATTTGGGACTGTCAGCGCTGGACTATCCGGTGTGCTTCTTTATCGTGCACTCGCTGGGCCAGGAGAAGATCGGAGAGTACGAAGCTAAGGCGAAGGACGCGCTAAAGCCGGTCACATCTGCGATCCGCGACGTGCTAGTGGGCTTTGGTATTTTGAAGCGTACGTGAGCATGTTGCTTGGTGAAGACGACGGTTCATGATGCTAACTACATACAGCATCGCCAACGGAGCCTGAGCCTCTGCCTCAGGAAGCGTCTGGAGAGCCAGTGGTGCACAAGGCGTCACTGTGGACAGAAGCAGTGATTGCGTATGGCATCCACAAGAGCTTACTCGTGTTCCGAATTCCGCTGGCCGCCGCGATCACGCCGTCGATTGTCAAGTTCTGCCAGACCCGCTTCCCGCGACTGTTTGCGAGCAAAACGCCAAAGTTTGGGGTGAAACCCGATGCGAGCCGTCGGATTGGCGGTGGGCTGCTTTAGATGACGCTGTATATACATAATGGTAGTAGAAATGGCGGCGTGCGCACCTCTCTCATTAATGGAGTTTGTCAAGTCTATGGTACAAGTATGCAAAGTGGTGTAGCGGTGCTAGTATAGCTTCAGCCCGCCCGTGATCTGGTCGAGGACGTCCTTAGGCGCAGGCCCGACGCCAAGGACAGTTGCAGAGCCAGCTGCAATCTGGGTGCGTCCGGCGTCGTGGATCAGGCAGTGCGTGATGCCCATGCTCTCTGCTTGGGCCTGCAGGATGAGCAGCGCCTCCTCGCCCTTGGCCTGGACGGTGATCTTGGGCTGGCCGCTGCGTTCCCAGAGCTTGAGGAACGTGGGCGCGCGCTTGCTGGCGCGCCTGTAGCAGCCCACGGCGGCGTGGGCGCACTGCGCGGCGGCCTTGCCTTTCGTCATTCCCAGATCTGTCCGCACGACGAGGATCTGCAGGGATTAGTGTGTGGTGCATTGCGGGGTAAGTACAACACACAGGACATACCATTTTGTACTCCTTCAAGTAGTCAGCAAACGACGGCGACTCGGATGGGCCGCTGGCCTCGTCAGAGTCGCTGCCGCTGTCGTCCTCGGTGTCTTCGGCATCTTCCTGCTCGGCCGGCGCCGACGCAGCGCGGCCGGACGCAAACCAGAGCAGCGAGGCGCCAGCAGCAAACCCGAGGCCGCCAGCCAGGAGCAGCTTGGCTGATTCGGAAGATATGCGCAGGCTGGCCATGGTCGTCGCACGGGAGGAGGATTTTGGCCGTCGAGAGAGTGTCGAGTCGAGCAAGGCTCGACTCGCACGGCTCACGTGCGGCGGTTAGGGCTGCGACAGCGGGGTAGATGCCGCGACATGGGGCGACACGGAGACGACTCAGGGGGGGACCCGGCTATATCGCCGGAACCGTACGAGGCCAGCGCCGACGCGGGCTCAGGTTCGGCGATGCGCCCCACGATGCGCTGCAGCCTGAAGCGCGTTGGCGTGCTCGCAGCGTGGGGATCGTGCCGTGTGCGCAAGCCGGCCCCACGCAGAGTAGCGTCTGCTAGCAACATCGCCGCGTGTGGATCGCGATCGCGCAGACGCAGACGGGCGACAGTCCCGCTCTTTGAGGCGGACGAGGAGTGCGGAGAAGCGGGCTGGCCGCGAAGCCCGCGCAGGCGGTCGCGGTTGGGCGGGAGACGCGGCGGCGCGTCTGAGGCCACCCCTCTCGTCCTCCCCCGCCCGCCCCGCTCTTCTCCGCGCCCTGCACCCCAGGCAGAGTCGCCACTGTTGCACGGCGACAAAGCCACGGCGAGTGCGACAGCTGGTTCGTAGGCTGCGGGATCACCACCGCACGAGCAAGAACGAAGCAGCAGTGCCGCATGCATCGCGAGATCTCTCCCGGCCGGGTAACGCACCACCGGGGCTCCGGTTTATTTCGCGTCGCGGCTTTTGGCTTCTTGCCTGGCCCGTCTTAAAGGCCCTTTCCCCGCCTTCCCCCGCCCCGTCTCCCTTCTCTTCTAGTCCCGCGGCTCCTACCTTGCCACGCACCCCCGCTCGCCCAATGGCTTCTCTTCTTCTGCGCAGATCCGCCGCCCTCTCCAGGCCCGTCGCCGCCCGCGCCCTCGCCCCGCGCTGGCGCACCGCGCCCATCGCCTGCACTGCCCTCCGCGCCTCCTCTGTGGTGAGTCCTCCTGATCTCTCCCGGGAGCGCACGCGTGTGCCAATCTGCTTCGCTGCTTGTGTTCGCTGGCGAATCGCACGAGGCGCGCGTGTGTGTGCGTGACTCTGCCGCAGGGCTCCGGGGAAGCGTCTCGTCTCTCCCCTGAACCGCGATCCGCACGGCCAATGCTTCACAATTGCGCTGGCCTTGCGTCTCTGTGTCCGGAGCGACCTTCAAGGTGTAGTCAATTAACCTGTGTTCGTCATTTAGTGGGCAAAGGTTCCCCAAGGTCCTCCTGATGCCATTCTTGGTATGTTCGCGATCTGAGTCATAATCTGCTGTACGCATGCTAACCACCCTCCCACTCCAGGGATCACCGAGGCGTACAAGGCAGACAAGTTCACCGAGAAGATCAACTTGGGTAGGTCCATTATGTACGGCCGCTCGCCCAAGTTTCCTTGCTCATTTCATCGCAGGTGTGGGCGCCTACCGTGACGATGCCGGCAAGCCATACGTCCTGCCGTCCGTCAAGGAGGCCGAGCTCCGTCTTGTCCAGCAGTTCCTCGACAAGGAGTACGCCGGTATTACCGGTGTTCCGGCCTTCACTAAGCTCGCTGCCGAGCTTGCGTACTCTCCCGGCTCCGCGGCGCTCAAGGAGGACCGCGTCGTGATCACTCAGTCGATCTCCGGTACAGGCGCTCTCAGAATAGGTGGCGAGTTCCTTGCCAAGTGGTACCCCTATGCCAAGACCATCTACATCCCCACCCCGTCATGGGCAAACCACACCGCGGTGTTCAAGGACTCCGGTCTTGAGGTCAAGCCATACCGTTACTACGACAAGACGAACATCTCGCTCGATCTTGCTGGCCTCCTCGAGGATCTCTCCCTCGCCCCCGAGAACTCAATCATCCTCCTCCATGCTTGCGCCCATAACCCCACAGGTGTCGACCCCACCCCCGAGCAATGGCAGCAGATCAGCGAGGTCATTAAGAAGAAGAACCATTTTTCCTTCTTCGATATGGCTTACCAGGGCTTCGCCTCGGGCAACGCTGACAAGGACGCCTACGCGCTGCGATACTTTGTCGAGCAGGGCCACCAGCTCTGCCTGGCCCAGTCCTTCGCCAAGAACATGGGTCTCTACGGTGAGCGCGTTGGCGCGTACTCGCTCGTCGTCGACTCCCCGGAGGAGAAGAAGCGAGTCGAGTCTCAGGTCAAGATCGTCGTCCGACCAATGTACTCTAACCCGCCCGTGCACGGCGCCCGCATCGCCGCCGAGATTCTGGGCGACGAGAAGCTCCACGCACAGTGGCTCGCTGAGGTCAAGGGCATGGCTGAGCGCATCATCTCCATGCGCTCCTTGCTGAAAGAGAAGCTTGAGGCCCTCGGTTCAACTCGTGACTGGTCCCACATCACCTCCCAGATCGGTATGTTCTGCTACACCGGCTTGACACCCGAGCAGGTCAAGACCCTCCGCGAGCAGTACTCCGTTTACATGACCGGTGACGGTCGTATCTCTGTGGCCGGCATCACAAGCAAGAATGTGTCGTATCTTGCCGAGTCCATTTACGCCGTTACCAAGTAGTTTCGGAAATAGAACGGTGGCCTCTTTAAAATATAACTGTCTTTGTTTTGTGTTTGGAGATACAGCATTAGCAGACTAAATTTATTAGAGTAGGCGATAACTGGCTTATCGCCAGTCTCTTTCTAAACAAATCAACATACCGATCAGCTTTCTTCCGATGCTCGACATGGGCTTGAATCCGTATGAGTATTGCAGGAATATACCAAAAGTCAGTCACATGAACGCCAAATACAGCAACTATGAAAATAGTGATTGGCTTTCCTTTGTCCGCTCGTCCTCGATCTTTTTCAACTTCTTCTCCGTCTTCAGCTTACCAGAACCTTTGCCGTGGAATTGATGCGACAGGTGCTTGAACGCTTCTTTCGGGGTCATGATTCTGCCAAACTCATCTTTGTACTCGAGCTTCACCTCGGGTTTGTAGTCCTTGAACCGCTTCTGCGCCTCGCGCGCCTCGACCATCTGCCGCATCTGGTTTTCGCGCTGTGCAGCGTCCTCGCGCTCGCGTTGCGTTAGTCCATTGAATTTTCCACTCTTGCGGTCCGCTTCGCGCTGCGCTTTAAGCTCCGCGTCGGCCAATAACCTGCGTTTCTCCATGTCGATACGGAACTTTGCGTTCCCGCGTTCGATGCGCTGGCGTAGCAGGTCGTGTTCGTCCGGTGCTTTGATAATGCCGCGGGAGCGCAGCATGGTGAGGACAGAGCCGATGCCGACGGAGTTCATGGTGGTGTCCTCGAGGCCGGTGGAAATTTCGTCCGCGGCGTCATCGGGATCGACTTTCTCGGCTTTGACCGGGGGGGTGCTGTTGTCGTCCTCTGATTTGTCCGCATCCTGCATTTCCGTGTCCTCGATTTTCGGACTCGCTGATCGAGCCTTGACCATTCGCAGTAGCCGCTGCTTCTCCTGCTCGTCCTCAGCCTGACTCTTGCCGACAGTTTCGATAAACTCGGTCATGTCATCCACGACCAAGCCGTCTCCAGTCGTAACCTGCTCTGCATGTTCCTCAGCAGCGCCGCTCTCTCGGATTGACTGCGCAAGTTCCTCCGCAGTTTGGACTTTGAATTTCCGCTTCTTCTGAACAGTTTGTCGTTGTTTTGCAAGTAGTGCTTGCAGGTCCTCGTCGTCGTCTTCGAGAATGTCAGGTTTATAGTCTGCCATGACGCTATCGGGATTATCAGTAGTAACATCGTCGTCTTCGCCTCTCTTCTTACGTCCTTGGCTTCGATTTTTTGATTTTTTTGGCTTGCGGATTTTCACCGCCTCAGCTGGCATGTAGTCGGATGTCGTAACTGTGGGCAGAGTATAATCCAGCGACACTCTTACCTTTCCTGCAGCGGCGTCCTCAAGTTCCTTCTGCTTCTCGGCCACTGCTGACGCAACGGATATCACTTCACTGTCAATCGTGAAGAATTTCCGACTGCTCTCAGCGTCGTCGTCGTCGTGGTCGTCGTAGCGGGAGAGTATGCCGCTCTTGCTCTCCTCGTCTTCAAAGCCCGTGTATCGCGCTTTCCGCTTCTTGTTTTCTAGGTTCTTAGCAAGTCGTGACTTCGCTTTCAGTGCGTTCGATACCAATTCATCTTCTGTTCAACTTATTAGAATCGTTCTTGACAGCACTAAGAAATGGGTCCTGCGTACCTTCGTCGTCTAGGACATTGGAGTCCTTAAGTGTAAGAATGACATCTTCCTGGCCATCAAACTCGTCCAAACTATGTCCGACCTTCAAACCCTTCAAATCATTCGCGGTGTACTCCGGAACCGGTATTGCTGCAGTGTCCTCATGCTCTGTCGCCACCAACCTCTTCAGCTTTGCCTTTTTTATCCACTTCTTGACGTCTGTGGTGTCGTCATCATCAGCTTCGCCGAGACCTTTGCCGCTTAGAAATTTTAGCCGTTCAATCCGATCGCGTGAGTCTTGCAGGCGCTTTTTTGCAGCCTCGTTCTCAGCCAGCTGGCGTTCTTCTTCTTGTTTTGCGTGCCAGTTGGCGGACGCTTGCTCGTCGGAATCAGGTGCCGGTGCCGTGCTTGTGTCTGTCGCCGCAGTACCGGGGACGGGGATTGGCCGTAGGCCAAGCTTGATGCGCAACTTGTTGGTTTCTTCTAGGGTCAGAGAAGATTCATCTTGTGAGTCACCGGTGGCGGCCTCGCGGGCTTCTCTAGCTGTTGCGGAGCGTTTGACGGCGTCATCGTCAGGTGTCGCTGATTCCACGACCGCCACTGCCGGAATTGGGATCGGCCGCAGTCCAAGTGCAAGCCGATGCTTGTTTGTTTCTTCGATCGAAAGTGCGACTTCCTCCGCCATTTCGTGATTGCTGGCGTGGATGTTGCAGTTATTGTGTGAGATGGGAGCGCGAAGGGCAAATGAAAGTTGCGAATAGTACGAGCCCCTCGCTAAGTGGGCGCGATGCGGCGTTGTCGTGGCAACATCGCACGGCTGTTAGGCTTCAATTTCCCAATCCCGCCGTCTAGTCCGGACAACACAACAACTCGTCGCGGGAGACGCGATCCGCGCATTTCTGTGGGGATACTGGTGATGTATCTCCTTTCAGTAGATTGAATATACAAATTTCTGTGATATACAATGCTGCTGCATGCAGCACGGTACCGTGGAACGTATTCGCGTACGCGTTGGCAGGTTCACCCTGACACTCGCCAAGTCGTCATCCCTGCACGATGTATTTACGGATCTCCCAAGTGGTGCAAGCCAGATCTTCGCGTCAAGACGGTCGTTATTTGTTTAACACGCTCGGCTCGAATCTTTCTCTTGTCTGCAGATCTTTTTCTTCTCGCACGACGACCGCAAGAGACACGGCGGGCCCGAGGACTCCGGCACGCCTGTATATTTACATCTCATCACACGCCCAGCTGACAGCCCCATACACTCGCGCGCTCCGCGGCAGCCGCTATATTTTACCCCGGCCGCCTCCTTATTTTCTGCACACCTGCATCTCTCTTGCATTAATGACGGCGTGAATTTCGATCCGAATTCGTTTCTTGGTTTGTATTAGTGTTCGTCTTCTTCGCGGTATATATCATCATCATTTTACGCATGGAAGCACGGCCGAAGATAGTATCTGCCGAGCAGTTTATGCTTCTCGAGGAGCTCGGTAACGGCAGTTTTGGCACTGTGTATAGGGCTATATATAAGTATGTGTTCTAGGCCGTCTCTGTGAGTGCACCAGCTGATACTGTCAACTAGGGAAACTGGGGAAATCGTCGCTGTCAAACAGGTATGCTGTCACGAGACTGAGAGAAGTGCGAGTATCATTAACAGTGGTGTCTAGATTGATCTTGAATCATGCGACGATGATATTGCTGAAATCAAGATGGAGATCCAGTTGCTCAGCGACTGCGACAACAAGCATATCACAAAGTATTACGGTACGGGCTAGTTCTTGTCACGCCTTGCTACATTACTATATTGATACGTCGCTTCAGGCTGCTTTGTGAGAGGATATAAGCTATGGATTAGTAAGTTCGTTCTGTGCTGTGATGGGCGGTCTTGAGGGTTTACCGTTGTCGTCTTGTAGTAATGGAGTACCTGGCGGGCGGATCTGGGCTGGATCTCTTGAAGCCGGCGCCGTTCCCGGAACAGCAAATTGCGATAGTATGCAAAGAACTGCTGGAAGGCCTGGCTTATTTGCATGGCAACGGCAAGGTATGGGATTTTATTCACTGGTGTCACAACGGAATTTGGCTAACTTCAGCAGATACATCGCGATATCAAGGGTACGCAGTGAGGAATGTGGAAGTGTGTTCGAGTCACTAACGCAATTTGTAGCCGCAAATGTGCTATTTTCCGCTGAGGGTGACGTTAAGCTTGGTATGTTTCGCTTGACAAGTTGACAAGTTGACATGTTGTATACTAACATCCCCTGCAGCGGACTTTGGCGTGGCGGCACAGCTTTCGAACAATTTGTCGCGGCGAAATACGTTTGTTGGAACGCCATTTTGGATGGCGCCGGAAGTAATCAAGCAAGAGGCATACGATTACAAAGCTGACATTTGGTCACTGGGGATCATGGCGATCGAACTCGCCCGTGGAGAGCCACCGCTATCACAATATCATCCCATGAAGGTGTTGTTTCTGATTCCAAAGTCGGATCCGCCAATTCTGGAAGGAAACTTTAGCAAAGAGTTTAAGGATTTTGTTAGTCATTGCCTGATCAAGGACCATAGATATCGTCCGACGGCGAAACAGCTACTCAAGCATAAGTTTATCCGGAACGCGAGTTCGACCGAGAAATTGGTGGAACTGATTAATAGGAGAGATCAATGGCAATCTAGACGGATCGATCGCGCCAAGCCAAAGCTTTACCAGGACACAGTGGCAACCATGAGCTCCATGGGCTCGGACGACGATGCGTGGTCGTTCACGATTGACAACATGCATCCGATCAAGGTCACGGAGACTGAGGTAGGCGAAGTCAACACGAAGGATAGTTTCAAATCTTTGACGTCGTCGTCGGCGGGCCATGGCCATGGCGTACCAGAGATATCTGAGCCACTGTCGAAATTGCATGTCACGGCAGTGAACTCGTTATCGGAGACAAGACAGCGGACACTGCGTGCAAAGTCGAGCGTGAAGCCGTACCTATTGGATTCGGAACGTAAAGAGTCAGAGTGAGTGCGACAATGCTGACCTGGTAGAGGAGATTATTGCTAACTGCTGGCGAATAGTCGTCAGCGTACTCTAAGACCGACGGCCAAGATCTTACGAGAACAGCCAAGTGCGATTCACTTGTCTACACGCGAAGTCGCCTCTATTCTGAAGGAGCCCTCAGGGGAGGAAAAGCGAGAATCAACGCCACGACAAGAGGTGGCCTCTGAGCAAGGCCAGCTTGGTCGTCGTGCATTTGACGAGATCATTGAGCCGTTGCTGAACAAGCTGACGGCTAAAGAAGACTGCAGCGCGGCACAGGCAGAAGCGACAGCCAAGTTCGTGCACGGGTGGAAGGAACTCGATGCTGTCGACGCGGATGGCGAGTTTTGGCTGCTGAAGACATTGATGTCCGGAATCCAGGATCATGCAAAGCTGCGGAATGCGCTGAGCGATCCTCCAAAGGAGGCTGCTAAAAATAACGCAGTTGCGGTTCCGGAGAAACGCAATGCAATTGAGCAGCTTCTGTACTCGCGCTGGTTAGACGGACTGCGCTCGCGCTGGCCGGAAGTCTGACTGAGCGAAGTGTATATTTTTGCGTGCCTAATTCGGTTTGGATTGGAAAAATGGAATGAGTGTGTATAATTTGGCTATGCGAGCTATGAGTTTATGACATTGCGATGATGATAGCGATGATGATAGCAAATAAAAGACAAGTGTTTATATGTATATTGCAATCTATTGGCTGTGTGTAGAGTCGTTAGATGGAGTGAAGATGTACAGATGGGACCGACTTAGTTCTCGTGGATGAGGGAGAAGAAGTTGTCGATGCAATTTTCGCGATTGAACGCCTTGACGTCGACGAATTTGCCGGGAATGCAGCCGCGGCATTTCTTAGAAGAGGGGCAGTTGTAGTATGGCATGTGAAGATAGCCAATGTCCTTGAACCAGTGAATTTTGTTTCGGTCAAGGAAGAGGCCGAGGCCGACGGAATGGACAGGGGCATCGCCCCAGCGCTCGTAAAAGAAGCCGCCGGCGTGGTCGAGGTACTCAAAGTACTTGTTGTAGGCGTCGGAGCGAAAAAAGTCCATGTCGCCGATCTCGAAGTTGCTCCAGAAATGGCATGTGGAGTAGCCGTTTGCAATTTTGTTGTGGTTGGGCCGTTTCGTGTCCTCGATGAGCCAGGCGAGGGAGTTGTTAGGATGCACGTACTCAGGGTGCTTGGCGACGTACTCGAGGGTGGTGGGCCAGAGAGTGCGGATACTCTGAGGCGCGTCGTAAATGTTAATGACGTAGCCGTACGTCTTGTCGTTGTCCTCCATATACCGAAAGACGTCGTAGTCGATGCCGCAATAGTAGCGCGTGCTGGGCTCGACGCGCCAATACCACCGCACATCCTTGAGAGCGGGGTGCTTGTAGAACATGCCAGAGTTCCAGCGGCACATACGGTGGTAACTCGCTTGCTTTGCATACATGATGTGGTCCTCAACGAGGATCTCGTTAGAGACCGAAACGACATCTGGGTTTATCCATGGTGGCGTGTCCCAATGTTCTTTGGGAATGAGCTCTACGGATTGTTAGTAGTGCGATGAAAAACGTGGGAGGCGCAAAAGCTTACCGTATCGAACCTCTGCGTTTGTGGCTGCGCGGGTGCGCTTCTTGAACTCCTCTGTGAATGGTACGTCATTAAAGAAAGTCCACGGGTAGTTGAACTTGGAGTTGAAGTTCGTCTCGATATCCTTCATCGTACGTAATAGACCGCGCAGCTCCGAATTGCGCACAAGCGACAGCAGCGTCGCGTTCGCGCGCTTCTGGTTCTCCTCGCCAGCGTGTACCAGCACGCCGGCCGGCTCGCCCACGACGTCGCGCACTAGCGGGTTGTCCCACTCACCGGAGCTCGCGGGCTGCCGCGTCTCGTCCTGCTGCAGCGCCTTCAGCTTCTCTAGCTGCTCCCTGGACATCAAGGCGGCAACCAGGTTGAGCGGGCTATCGGGGTTCGCGGAAACCGTGGTCGTCTTAATCATCGCGGCAGCGGGCGCAGTAGCAGTGGAGCCGCCGTGGAGGAGTTTGATGAGCGCGACAACCGAGAACACCAGCGCGGCAAATGTGCCGTAGACGAAGACTCTCCTCGCCACGCGCATGGTGACTTGGCTTCGGCGAAGGAGGAGACGGAGACGGAAGAGCAGGTAGAAGAGAGGCCAATTGAGGGAGTAGCACGGTGAGACGCGGAGCCGCGTGTCTGACCAGAGTCTGCGATAGATACAACAAATTCTAGCGATGCCAGAGTCACCGCGAAGGGGCTCGTGCCGTGCGGCGCGCTTGACTGGGATTTAGGCTTCCATTTCCCATGGCGCTACAGCCGCACGCCGCGCGTCGCTTCGTGGCGCCGCTTGGCTCACACGTGATCTGCACGCTGCGGCCACGCCGTACGCGTCGCGACGTGTTGCCGCTTCCCCTATGCAGCCATGGACGCAGCAAAGCCCCTGCTAACTGCCCTCGTCGCGCAAGTCGCGCACGTTTCACCTGTGCGTGTAATTGCCACAACGTCTGATGGCCGCACTACGCTAACAGCTGCCGCAGACCTTCGAGCCACGCCCCTTTGCGCGCCTCCTCCAACGTGCGACGGTCGCAACTGGCTCCGCACAGCGGCGCGCGCCGGATCCGGACGACATCCGTGAACGCTGCTATGGGTATGTTCCGCGGATGCTGTGCTTTGAAGACCGTTGGATGCTGATGCGGGGAAGGATGGTCGAGAAGTATAGTGTTCTCGCGCGGGACGATCTGGCGGACGCACTGAAGATGCGGATTGATGCGCTGTTTCCTGTGCATTCAGAAGTATGCAGGCGTTGGTCAGGCATATGCTACAGTGCTAAGCTAATTTGTGCAGACTACGCTAGCTATGCTCGCTCTTCTGTTAGATCTTGCACACGCATCGGCACTCAACAAACCGCTGCCAGCCGAATTTGAGAGCACCAGGGTAGACAGTGGTGCCGTTGCCGCACAGCTCACTTGGCGGGAGATCCTCAGCGATGAGCCATTCGAGGGCGACCACTGGATCGAGCCCAACTACGACGACGAGGACACTGCTACAGAGGGCCAGAGTGATGAATCAAGCAATGCGCCGACCGCCGAAGACGAGCAGTTGCCCGCGCGCGATAGCAGCGACGACGACGAGATTATCAACCTCCGCATGCGATGACGTGATGTCTCTATGTCTCTATTCCGCGTGCTTCTGCATCTCGTATCCAAAGTAGTCAAATGATCCACTCGGGTCCGCGATTGTCTCGACCTGCAAGCTCCAGAACGGTCTGTCGATGATCGGCTTCGCAAAGTGGGGTTGCCGGTACGAGATGTACAGGAGTTTGCCTCTCGGTTTTAGGACACGGTGCGTCTGCATTCGTTAGCATGGTGATGCAGGGGAGTGCGGGTGGGACGTGCCTCATCCATGTACTTGTGGCAGGACTCCTTGATGTGCTCGGGTATGTCCCACACGGAGCCAGTATAGCTCAGCAGCGCATCCAGCGTGCCCTGTTTGTCAGCTCAGGGAGCCCTTTTGGACAAACACCGTCACTCACTTTGTCAATAGCTATGTCAAATGTGTTGTCGCCAAGGGTCTTCATATCCCGGACATCCATCACCTCCCACGTCATCTCGCGTTTGTCTTTGTGTAGCTCCTTCATCTGCTCAATGCACGTGTCGGCGAAGTCAACATTCACGATGCGCTTGAGACCCGCATCGTATAAGTCCTGCGACAGTGTCTGAAGAGTGTTAGATACGATTGCTAATACACTGCTTTGTGTACATACCGAGTTGCCGCAACCTAACATGAGAATCTTGCAGTCTTGCCATGGCACAATGTGCGCTCTCAGGAAGGGTTCGAGGTCGCAGAAGGTCTTGAACCAGTCAAAGGTCGTCGCCTCCTCGTCCTTCTGATATCTGGAGTCCTGTAGGCGTTAGGCTTGGTGAGATTTTGAAGGTGATAGAGCGGCCGTACCCAGTACTCGCGCGTCTGGAGCTTGTCGACCTCGGAGAGTTTGAGGTCTGCCATTGTTGGAAGCGCGTGGAGGTGTTAACCGGCGAGCAGTTCACGAACGAGGCGCAGGATCTGCCCGCGCCGCACGCAACGACGTCATCTGTTCCGCCTCAGACACGAGTCGTCGCTATCTGCTCCTATCGCGTTCGTCAGTTAATGCCGCGTCTCGTCGCTATCGCGCCGGTTCGACATTCATTTTCCTACTTTGCCTACCATTCCCCTCGCGCGGTATCCGAGCGCAGCGCTGCAATGCTTAAGAAGATCATCCAACACACTCCGCACGTACCGGGGTTCACGCACCCCGACAGCAGCGTACAGCACTTTCTCGCGCACACACGCAAGGCGGTGCAGCGTGGACTGTCGCACGCACACAATGCGCCGGTACTGCTTGTCACTGGAAATGAGTCCGCAGGTTAGTAGTCTGCGGCAAGGGAGCAGTGGTGAGCACAGACTGACCGTCAAGCAGATCTTGACTCATTCACGAGCTCGTTGCTGTTCGCTTACCTGACCTCTCGGTTCCCCCGGGAAGCAGCGGCAAAGAAGGCGTACAAGACGATTATCCCGCTGCTCAACATCACGCGTGAGGAGGTCTCGCTACGTCCCGAGCTAGCGTATCTTCTTGACACATTGCACATCCCGGCGACAGACCTAATTTGTAGAGACGAATTGCTAGAGGCTCTTCAAGCTGGCGTTGCGCCCTATGTCGACGTCGTTTTGGTTGATCATAACCGTCTCCTTGGCGAGCTCGCGGAGATTTTCGACAGTAAGGTCATTGGCGTGATCGACCACCACAAGGACGAAGGACTGTATCTCACCGCCAACCCACGCATCGTCGAGTCGTGCGGTAGCTGCACCTCCCATGTGATCAACTACTTTGCCGACGTATTCACTGCCGCCACGATAGGCGATGAGAAAGAAGCGAAGATCTTTACCGATATTGCGAAACTCGGTCTCGCGCCGATCATCGTCGACACCGCGAACCTGCAGTCCAAAGCTGAAGAGCCGGACTTTGACGCTGCGCAAATACTCGCGAGCTACATATCCTCCTCCCACGACCCCACGCAAACCGTCACTGCCGTCGCCGGTCCCGCAGATTCGTCCGCTGGCGCCACCTCTGCAGCCAGAGCTGCTGATACTGGCGCATACTTTACTGCGCTTATCGAAGCGAAGCGCGCGATCGATAACTTCTCGTTGCGTGACATTCTGCGTAAGGACTACAAAGAATGGACCGAAGCTAACGGCTTAAAGCTCGGTATAAGCTCAAGCACGCGCTCGTTCGCGTGGACTGTTTCCAAGTTCGGCGTCGGCGAGTTCAAAGCCGGCGTGGCCGCATGGGCGAAAGAACGTGATCTCGATGCGTTCGCTTTCATGGACTCGTTCACCACCGCGGAGGGTGAATACCGTCGCGACCTATTTGTATGCGCGTGTACTGACAAGGGGAAAGCGCCAACGGCAAAGTTCATCGCGTCTGCCAAGGCGGAGTTTAACCTGTGCGAGTACGGAGATGGTGATGACAAGTGCGGGCTTACAAATGAGGAGTGCTTCGGCGCGTGGCGGCAGGGTGATACCAAGGCGAGTCGGAAGCAGGTCGCACCGCTTATGCGCAAGTGCATCTGTGGGATGTAATTTTGCACGCTATGATTTTGTTCAAGTTTGGAAACCAATGAATTCTACATTATAGATGGTTGTAATGACACAATATGAGAACGCCGGATATCGGGATGTATGCTATATGTACAGATGTCGTGGGAAGTGGACTTAGTCCTCGTCGGTGGTGGGCGGCGGGCAATTGTCTTTGCGCATGTACAGTTCGACCGCGAAACTGAATGCCGCGAACGCAGCACACCCACTCACTGCCGCGCCGGGCCCGCTCTTGATCGCCATGGTCCCGCCGGTTAGACAACCTGCGACGACGCCATTGTACAAGTCGTTGCGGGCTCGAAGCGACTCCACGAGGCACTCATACCCCGCGAAGATGCCGCCGATCTTGCCAAAGTTCTTCGCACCGGACCACGTCCGCGTGCCTAGGTCCTTGAATTGTATCTTCATCTGCTCGCGGAACGGCAGCTCCGACACGGGCGCGCCGCCCATGCCAACAGGCACGTCGTAGGCCATACTGCCCATCAGCAGCGAAAACATGCCGCCAAGCACAAAACCGCCCGCAGCAGACATCGCGGTCTTCGCGGGACACGAGGACCAGAACTCGGCGCCAATACGCATCTGCTCCGCGACCATCTCTTCTTCGGTCAACGGCGGCCGCGGAGGAAAGTGCGGGATGTAGGGTAGCGGTGGGAACTGCGCCGCGGGCATGCCGGGAAATATCGAGCCCGGTGCCGTCATGTTGGTGCTGTCGGCCATTGTCGTGCTAGAAGCAGGCGAGAGCTGGAGCGGGCGCGCAGAAGTCGTGCTGACGGGTCTAGCAGTTCACACGTACAACGACTTTTTAAGAGATTTCTCCAAGTCCCGACGTTGTGGCGTCACTACCCGCACCGCCACGTATGGCTTGATATACAACCGCCAACCAGTCAACCTTACTACTCCACAGAATTAGTGAAATATATATTGCTGGCCAATTGAATTTACAACAGCTCCCTTGCCCGAAGTACTATTCGCATCTTTTCGTCAAATGGACACGCAATATTCGAACGACCGACATCGCACTCTAAAACGGTCGAAACCACACTGTCGAGCAGCATGCACTAACAACGAAGGATATAATGTACACAAAAGATAGGAAAAACATACGCGCCTCATACACGTCCACATTGGCATCCGAAATGAGAGCCATGTTGTATTGTAAGAACGGAATCGTAACAGTCGTGAGTCAATAACGAAGGCAGTGCTAAGATATAAATGGCGTTGGTAGGCACAACAATGCTCACAGTAATAGCGGACCCCGGGTTGCCTCAAATGTGGGCCCGTAGACGCTGTACCGCTTGCTTGCGGCGGTCTCGACGCGGCGGCGCGGACTGCCTTGCGGCGGCGCGGCAATGGACTCGTCCGAGTCGGATGACGCGAGATCGATCAAGCTCGCGCTCGACATGTCAGCCGGTGTCGCACGCAGAACGTTATAGCCCGTGTACGCGCTGCTAACGTCTTCGCTGCTGTTTCGGCTGTGGGTGACGTTGATATTATGGCCCCTGCCATCACCACTGAGGTGACTTGACTGTCCGCTCAGCGAGCGACGCATGGGCGAGCCTCGTCGCTGGGCATTGTCAAGGTCGAATTCAGGATTCACGGGAGAGTTCATGAATGAGGAGATGCTGCGGACAGGTGGCAACGGCATCTCGTCGTCGTCGTACTCGTCATCATCGTACTCAAGATCGTCTTCCTCGCGCGAGCTCTGTGTCGAAGTCCGAGTATGCCGCCACTCTATTCCCTGGCTCGCACGCGCAGTATTGCTCATTGACCGGGGTTGCTGTTGGTCAAACTCGCCACCCGAGCCGCTTCCTGGTCGCACAGATGCAATCTCGTCGCCGATCGCAGCTTGCTTCAGGTCCTCGTAAAAGTTCCAGAAATGGCTGTTCAAGCCCTCAGCAAGCTTCTTCCCCATGTGAATCACCTCCTCAGCGCGAATTGGCATATTTGCCGCCAGGGCGGCCTCCGCGTCGTCGTAGTCGAAGTCGTCGGCAGCCGGCAGGACCCTACGGTCATCGTCCCCGGAAGCACGCGAATTGGGTGACTCGGTCTCGTTAAGAGAAGAAGATCGTGGCGGTGCGAATGGTCGGCCGGATGGCGCAGTACGCGGCGGGCTGGGGAACGGGAATGGTACGGACAGGAATCGACCAATGCCGTTGCCGCCACTGAGTCGTTTCGTCTCTGTCGAGGAAGCGGTGGTCGTATTTGACGAGGCTGATGATGCTGCGGAGAAGGTGGATGAGGCGGACGATGTGGACGACGTAGATCCGGGGATGCCACGAGGTGGATCGCCAAGCGCCATAGCGGGCGTGGCAGTGAGCACCGGCATTACCGCAAAAGCAGAAGAGGCAGCTACTGAGGACGATGGCTGTTGTGCAGCCAGCGCTGGCCCAAGTGCAGATTGAAACCACACCGGTGCGTTCTTGAGGTCCATACTGAGCCGAGCAGGCCGTGTTGAAGCAGCAGTAGGCGCGGGTGCCCGACTCCGATTCTGCAGCGCAGCATACTGTGCGCGAAGTTTGTTCACCTCGTCCTCTGCCATGGCGAGCTCGCCTCGGATCTCGACGACGCGACGCTCCTTGGCGGCGAGCAATGTGAGGATGTCAGTCGCATCATCATCTACGGCGGCGGCGTCGATGGCGGCAGCAGGGATCGGTGGCGGCTGCGGTGCTACAAACAGATCGACGTCTGCTATTGCGTTAGTTAGCGAATCAGATAGATATCCCGGGACACGCACCGATCGCAGCAACCTCCTCGGCTACACTGTCGATCACGGGCAATGGTACCGGCGTCGGCGCTTTCGGTTCCGATTTCGACACAGCGAGTGGAAGTCTGAACGCAGCATTTCGCCGTCGCTCGCGGGGGAATGTGCTTGTGGAAGTAGGCGTTGGCCGTTCTGGTGACGGTGGTGTGGAGATCAGATCTGGCGCGATGCCGTAGTTGGAGGTTGATGGCAACGCAGATAGCGAATTGACTCTGTCGACAAGTTTGAGCTTATAAACGCGTGTGCCGGAGGTCGCACGAAGGGAGTTTGCTCGCCCGAGCGCGGGAAGAGCGGCGGTAGTGGCTGTGGCGGCTGTGAAGTCCATTCTGGGGGCGGGAGAGGAGGGTGAGCTCGATGTCAGACGGGCACGAGAGTGCGAGCGCGAGCGTATCGGGGCTCTGCGGAGAAGATATACTGCAGAGGTAGCTGACGAGGATACCGCGGTGGGTCCGACCAGATGAGCAGTAGCGGTCTGCACGACACGCTTCTGCGGCGAGCGGAGCTTACGCGATCTGAGTGCGGCGCGCGACGGCGAGGAGATCACAGGTGCACGGCTGCTGCGGGATCGAAGCGGGGGATTGGGCGTCTGCGGCGGCAGCAGCGGCGGGAGCGCCGCGTGCAGGAGGGAGCGGGGGATCCAGAGGGCGCCGAGGACGAGAAGCGCGGGGAGAAGCGGGACGGCGAGAAGGGAGACGGTGTCGGCGAAGGAGGGAAGGAGGACGCGCAGACGCGCGGACGCGGACGCAGAGACGGACGCAGCCGATGACGTGGCGGCGGGGGGACAGAAGGGGCAGGAGGGTGGATGAAGAGGGGTGTGGGTGGTTGTGAGCGGTGATGATGGAGAGCGGGAAGGTCTTGACGACGTCGCTGGCGTGTTTTGCTTGTTTACGCGGGCGCGGCGCAGCACAACTGCGGCGGTACTGCGAGTGTGACTTATGTGACTCAATTGTCACGGTTTGTGACCGCGCAACTTGTCAATTTTTGCGGCCCCTGGCCGCTCGTCTTCTCGGCCGCCCGTTCTCGTTAACCCACTTCCTTTCGCTTCCTCTTCTATACCTTCTCCCACACCCATCACCGCCATGTCCTCCGAGCAGACTTTCATTGCCATCAAGGTGCGTCTTCTGGCGCGGTTCGCACGCTCATTCAGCACCCAGCAGCAGCGCATCAGGCGCACTTCCTCTGCGTGGGCCCGTCGCCCTCTCAACCTGCTAACCCCCTTTTCCTCAGCCCGACGGTGTCCAGCGTGGCCTTATCTCGCCCATTATTTCTCGCTTCGAGAAGAAGGGCTACAAGCTCGTCGGCATTAAGCTTACCAATGCCAGCGAGGAGCTGCTCAAGGAGCACTATGCTGACCTCCAGACCAAGCCCTTCTTCCCCGGTTTGGTTAAGTACATGCTCTCTGGCCCCGTCCTCGCCATGGTCTGGGAGGGCAAGGATGTCGTTAAGACTGGCCGTGGTATGTGTCCCTATTGCAATGCGCTGTGCTATGTCGTAGTATGTCGCGAATTGCCCGTTGAATCAGTTGCTAACATTCTCAAGTCCTCCTCGGTGCCACCAACCCGCTAGCTGCCGTTCCCGGCACCATCCGTGGTGATTTTGCCATCGATGTTGGCCGTAATGTCTGCCACGGTTCCGACTCCGTCGAGTCCGCCAAGAAGGAGATTGGTCTCTGGTTCGGCAAGGACGAGATCGTGTCTTACACCCCCACCATCTTCAAGTGGATCTACGTATGCTCACCTGTGCTTCTCTTTCCGATCTCCTATATTAACTCATCCCAGGAATAAACAGATCGCTACTGATATGCGACTGTCCCGAAAATTCCAGTTTGTTGTGTCCTCCTGGCGAGATTTTGTCCTGCCCAGCCTGCTGCGCAGTCTTCAGACCTTGTACTTTCATAATACACGTAACTAGTTCGACTAGTTAGTTAATCACTTGTAGATGTAACATCGCATCTGCATTTGCGGGTATAACCACTCTCCTACACCGACTAACTGAAGAGACTAGTATATAATTATGAGTGAGAAATAGCAAACAAAATGAGATAGTTACGGCGCGCAGCGCATCTTGCGATATGCAACATGCCATAATCTACTACTAAACGACGCCCAACCAAACCAATCCTTCCTCCTGTGCAATAATTTTTTGACTGGTCAAAACGCATTTCGATTAGTTGGCTAAATCAATCGAACAATACGCTAACTAGGGTTCCTTGCTGTTGTCTGTATA
The DNA here is from genome assembly GCF_038497785.1 of Limtongia smithiae. NCBI lineage: Eukaryota > Fungi > Ascomycota > Lipomycetes > Lipomycetales > Lipomycetaceae > Limtongia > Limtongia smithiae. Next base: position 857,111 of record NW_027117625.1, read on the forward strand.
CCCTCCGCCACTTTACTTCTCGGGAAAAAGCTCCTCCTTTAAAGGGATGCCCATCGCCTTGCGGATCTCGCTCAGTTCCTCCACATATGCATCATAGTGCTTCGCTGCCGGGACCTTCAGTTTTATGGCTACACTAAGTCAGCACCCTTCGATACCGTACCATTACACGACCCACTAACCCTCAAAAACACGAACCGCAGTCGCAAAGTCGTTCACTCGGCGGGCGGCCTCGAGAGCCTTGGTGATCACCGTTGGCGATGGTACGTGATCGTATGAGAACGCGTTTGTCAGGATTCGCTGCACCTCAAACGAATCGTACGCGCCGTCGAACTCCTTTTCGAATCTATCCCGCGTTAGTACTAGGTTCCCACAGTCCGCTCTAGTCTCCTGTGCTTGTGCGCGTGCTCTCCACAATAGGGCAATATTAGCGGCTGTCTTATTATGGCGCCAAACGTACGAATTGGTTGCGCTTAGCGAAATCCGGCGCCGCACTACTATCGCACCCAAAATAACAATGCCCGCTCAGCCAACCAGAAGCCGCGAAAAAAAATCGAGTCGTGAACTGCGTTGTGTGCGCATGAAGAATGCACACAAACACAATGCACACAGCACAATGCACAAACATCCACGCAGCGGACCAGGTCGATCGCAAGCAAGAAACAAAACGAAAGTAAAATGTAGAAATACAATAGCGGTGAATGCTGAAAGTTCTCGGAAGTCGGCTTAGCTAAAGCACAGCACCTGGTGGATATCACATGCCATATCCGCACTGCTGATGCCGACACAGTAGCAGAACTGTAAATCGAACAGAGCTTATGTGGTACAAAATTTCCATCGACCACGCGCAGATTTCTCCTCATGCATGCTGTTTAAGTGGCCACGCAACGCATGCCAAACAAACGCACCCGATCACTCATCGTCTTCAGCGTCAATAACAGGCATCCAAGTAATAACACACAGTTGAGTAGTGGATAGGTCGGATGTCGATATCATCGTCCGAAGATGTTGATCAGTTTCGTGCTTGTGTGTGTATCAGCAAGCTCACACCACCACAAGCAAAAACCCCTGCCGCGTTCCGTTGCCCGTTCGACTGCGAAAATACCCTGAACGCAGAAACTTCTCGAGGAGGACACACATGCACAGGAAAGAAGAGCGCCCATAACAAAGACAAACCAAGAGCATACCTTGCATTGAACTCCTCGAAGCTCTCCTCGTCGTGGGCAGAGTAGTTTCGGACTCCGAATCTTGAGGACGCGACCGGAAGGGCGCGAGCGACGGATGCGGCACGGACGACACGGAGAGACGCCCGCGAAGATCGGAGGACAAAGGAGGCCATGGCGGAATGTGTGGATATGGGGTAGGTCGAAGAAGGAAGCGTGTGCGGGTAGAAAGATGGAAGAAGAGAAGACGATGGTAAGCGAGTGCCGGTGGTTGGCTGGAGCTGCCGCAGCAAGAAAATGGAACCACCGAACGAAAACCGTGTCCTTGAAGGGTTTTGTACCAAAACTACGTTTTGACAGCATTTGTTGAAAAATTAGGTTTAGCAGAAAAGCGTTTTTGGTCTGGCTTCCCCGACTTCGTCATACTGTCGAACCCGCCGCGGCAGACCATATCGCGACCGTCTACAGCAATGGTCGCTCGGAAAGGCAGACTCACCGGACTGCAGCGCGAGGGTATGCCATTGAACTCCTGTTGTTGCTCTCAGCGGCTTACTTTTCTCTAGTTCTGAGTCTCTACCGGTCGAGTATACGGGCAATCCGCACAAAGCCTCCAGTGCGTCCTTCCCGCCACGGCTCCCCGCCACTTCTGTTCTTTCGGTTCCAATAGGCTTACAGGTGATCTAGGAGAATCGCGCAAACTTCGTCGCATTCGTAAGGTACACTCATTTTTTATTTCCATGCTCCACGCCCTCAGCAGATCTCTTACTCATCCTTTAGATCCCAGTTCAGACCCCATCTGGCCCTCTCTAAGTCCGACTTTGCAACAATCGAGTATCTCCTCCGTAAGGGCTCGCATCAGCTTGAAACATACTCGAACCCCGGCGTCCGCAACGTTTCGGTTTAGTCGTCATGTCGATATATACGCACGCTTTCCCTGTATATACACAATATGCACTTGTACATAGCACCACTGAGGATAATGCATGAAATATGTAGACTAAATAATTTTACAACAATGTGCACCACTACCGACAAAGCTGGCCAGCTTAGATCTTGCCATGGTTCCACAGCCGCGCCTTGAAACCCATCTCGACCGCGGCCTCGCCGTAGTCGGTGCCGTGGTTATGGCCGGTCGCGGTCAAGCCCGCGCGGTCGAGCGCCTGCTCGTCGGTCAAGCACGTCAGTAGACCGAAGATGACTGGCACGCCGAGATCGAGCTGCAGCCGCATCAGCGAAGTCGACACCGACTCGCAAATGTACTCAAAGTGCATCGTGCCGCCCTTGATGAGGCAGCCGATCGCGATGATCGCGTCCAGCGGCTTCGTGCTCGGCGCGCCGCTCGCCGCCTCGGGTGTCTCGGTAGACGGCGAGTCGGTCAGCAGGTCGACCGTGCCAACGCCGGTAGTGGCCGCCGTGGTGGCGGACTGAATCTGCGACGCGGCGTAGAGCCGTGAGACCGCGAAAGGCAGCTCGTACGAGCCCGGCACGGTCTCAATCACAATATTCTCAGGCTTGACACCCATCTTGAGGAGCTGCGCCTGCGCCGCGGACACGAGCGAGTCGATGACGGCCTTGTTCCATCGCGAGTGCACAATGCCAATTCGCAGGTCCGTGCCTGTTGACGTTAGTCACCGCAGCATCATCGCTCCTGAATGGTACGGACCTGAGATCTCGAGCGCAACACCCTTTCCCTTGATTGTGTGTTCCATTAGACAGACTACTTGAAATCGATGAGCGGAGTGTGGGTCTGCAACGGGGTCCACTTTATATCGAGCGGATGAGCTTTGACCGGTCGACCGATCATCAAAAATTGGCTGAATCGCGAATTCTCCCAACGCACTTACACTTCGCAAGAGGCGAGCGAAGGAATCGACTTCTGACTTCAAGAATTCTAGCGACTTGATCTGAACTGAGGAGACACCAAGGTAACATGCAGTTGATTATTACTATATATGGATGCAAAGACAAACTAAACAAAATTTTAACATTTTAAAAACCATCCCTGCCAAACTTCATTATATTTTACAAGCACGTACACTCAACCAAAGAGTGTACATAAACCGCCAGTTATTATGATGATTCTGATGTCGATGCAGATGACGATGATGGTGATGAAGCAGTCTTCGACTGTGCCGACGCGACCGCAACGGAGTTCAGGGCATTGGCAAAAAACTCGACATTGCGCTGGATCATCTCGTCGCGGAGCACAGCGACAATGTACTTCTTCAAACTCCACACCTCCTCGCCGAACTCGGATATCCGACTAAAGGTATCCATAACAGACTCGCCGTCCTCTTCCATCCACAGGGCCTCGACCGAAATGGCGGTGTAGATTGCCGCCATCATCTTGTCAGCGATGAGTGGCGTGCCGGCTGACAGGGCCATGGCGACCGCGGAACTGGCGCGGCTCTCGCTGTAGTCGGAAGTGGCGTAAGCTGGCAAAGCAGCAAACGCCTTGCCGGTATACTGGTACCGCCCCGCAAGGTCGACATCGCGGATGAGTTTCGCGCGGTCGGCCACAATCGTAGGAACGATGACGTCAGCCGTCGCGCCGAGAAGGTGGAGCTCGGTCTTTGGTGGCGTCTTGCCCAGGCTCGCAAATGTCGGCCCATAGTCCACGCGGCCAGGGTCGTCGTTAAGCAGCATGGCTGCATACGGATGCTCGGTATCGACGACTTCGTCCTTGTCGGACAGCTGAAACACGGGGTTCACGACAGATGCCTCGTATTTGACGGCATTTCCAGTGCCGAGGAAGAGCGGGAACTTCTCTTGTACGTACTTCTGGACGTGGGGAGCGAGTGTGATGAACTCCCATTGGCCTTTCTGGATCCATGGCATCATGAAGTTGATCTCCGGTTTGTACGGCGACTTGCCTTCCGCCCTGGTGTCCCACTTGGCGGCTTCCTGAACAACACAGTAAACGCGAGCGCCGCTGACGAGGTAGGTCTTGAGAGTCTCTTTTGATTTCTTCATGTCCTCGGGACAGTGTGTCAGAAGCACAACATTCGGTGCGGCAGCCTCATCCGCCATCTGCGCAACGTTCTGCAGGCGCAGTCCGTAGGTCTGCGAGTCCTGCGCAAGCAGCGTCGCGATGTCAACCTCGGTGGGGCCGTCGTTGGAGAACCATAGGGTGATATCGACGTCTGTCTGTCTGGCTAAAGCACGCAGGAACGGGACGACCGTCTCGAAACCGGTTTGCAGACTATTGACCACGTAGATTGACGCCTTCACCGGCGGCGACGGCGCGATGACGACGGGAGCGGGTTTCTCCTTGGCGACGACAAGAGCAGCAGTACCGACGGACACGTCAGTAGGCGGCGCAAGGTTGATGAAGGGCGCACCGTTGGCGGTTGGATCAGAGTCCTTCTGGGAGGGAGCGTCGTTGTCGAAGGCGTCGTGGACATAGGAAGGCGTGTCGATGAGTGGGACCTTGGCGCTGGTGCCGGAGCCGGACAGAACGTGGGTGACGGGGACAACCCTGAGGGAGTAGTTCTGCTTGCGACGGGTGTTTGTATGGATGGCGGGGCTGCGGATGGAGGAGCAGATGGCGAAGACGACGAGAACGAGAAGCACCCGCACGACGGTGATGTCTCTGAGGCGCAGACGCATGGCGGCGGGATGTGAGGTTCAGGACAACCAGCAGCAGAGGATATCACAGCAAGGAAGAAGCGGGTAGGCCGCGTGACGGCGGTGGGGCGGGACGCGGAGCAGCAACAGCGCATCGCTGCGCCGCCAGCCGCGCGCCCTTGCGTTCGCGCTACTGTCAGGGCCCGCCGCCACCGGAACACCCACACCACCCGCGCCATGCCCGCCAACGACCTCGCTCACGCCTTCGCCAGCGCATTCGACGACCTCAGCCTGGCGTCCAGTGCTGCTCACGCATCCGCAGACACTGTCGCACCGCCTGCCGCGGCGCGGATCCGGCGCAACTCGCGCCACGACTACTCCGCCTCCGAACAGCAACAACAACAACAGAATGGGGGATACCCACCCAGCTTCCCCAGCTCGCGCCATGGCAGCCCCGGGTACGGTGGCGCGACGTCCGACGACGAACTCCTCCTCATGTCCGAGCGCGATCGCGGCCGCAGTCCTGTGGCCTTCCCGGAGAGTCCGTACGGCGGTGTACGGCCGGTACACCTTGTCGTCGACGGCGACGTCGACGACGGTGACGCGCTCTCGGTCGAGTCCGACGACTCCTACACCGAGCGGAACAGAAGGAGCGAAGAAGTGCTAATGCAGCGCGGAGCTGAACTGCGCGCCAGAAGTGTGAGCATCTCGCCGCATAAGGCACTCTCTCGCCGGCGGACACACCTAAAGGTCTTACCCGATCCGATTGATTACCGCCGCACGATAGAGCGACTGGAGCAGGCACCAAAATGGCCGGCTACAGAAAACCCGATGACCCCGACGCAGTTCGAAGCTTACAAGCAGGGCAAGACTGGGCTTGACACTGGTGATGACGACTACGATGATGACGATTCCTCTACGCACAGCGATTTTTACGAAAGCAGCAGCGAGCAGCACGAGGAAATGCAGCGCATGAAGGACGAGCAGGACAGGAAGTTAGAAGCTTATCGCCAGCAAATGCGCAAAGTCACCGGCCAACAATCCAGCTTGCCGCTCTCAGATATATCACTGCCGACTTTCAAAGAATCAGCAGATCTCCAACGCCACAGCGATGGCGACGAAGATGACGATGACGATGTCCCTCTTGGAATGCTTCGGTCCGCTCAGGCGACTGGCGGCGCGATCCGACCAACTTTCGCCCTAGCTCAGCCATACCCCCGTGAACTGACATTGCCTGAGACCGATTTAACGACTGATTCTTCGCAATCCTTCCAGTCTACCATCCCCGCTCGTGGTCTGATTGGCGAAATTGCCCGCGAGCAGGAGGCAAAGCTGTACCGGCGGACCATGCTGAACTTTCACATGCAGGCGCAACCGCCTCCCCAGATGGGACCACGACCCATCTCGCCTATGCAGCCATACATGGGTCAGCAGCGCTCAGTATCACCACAGCAGCAGCAGTACGCCGGACCTTATATACCTATGAACCAGCAGTATCCTGGCGCTGTGCCAGATATGTCTGCCGGCGGTATCGCTGGATTCAGCGCTGAGCTACAACAGCAGATGCAGCAAATGATCCAGATGAACATGCAGATGAACATGCAGATGGTGCAACAAATGATGCAGGGCGCAATGCAAGGCGCCATGGCAAACCTTGCCGCCGCGCCAGGTCCGCAGTTCGGCAGCCAAATGCGGTCAACCTCGCCGACTCCGAGCATGCAGGGCAGCGTGTCGAGCACAAGCCTACGCAATCAGAACGGGGATGCCATAAGCGGATACCCGAGACAAGGACACCAGAGCTTGCCGGCGCAGCCCCGCTCGAACAACCCGCTCCGATACCGCACGCTCTCAACGCAATTTGGGCTAGGAAGCACGCCGTCTCAGACCGACCTGAGCATGACGAACCCGTTTGTTGCCGATCATCCACAGTTGTCGTTCGCGCCGCCGCAGCCGACATACGAACCACCACCCACTTCAACGATTCGACCTACCACCCCTCCCGCGATGCTGCCCCAGATTGCTCTTGCGCCCGCGATAGTACTAAACGACGACCATGAAGCACTAGATGTCTCGTCACCAGTTTCCTCTCTCCCAGATATTACACCCGCCACCGACTCGTGGAACGCGATGCAGGAGAAAAAGGCGGCGCTGCGAAAAGCATGGCAGAAGCGGCGCTCGGCTGCAGTTCCCCCACAGGATGGCACGTCCGCTGTGAGCAGCGCTGCTACTGGCCAGGCGTAATATGTGCATTTGTAGATTTGGTTATCATATTAGAACGACCTGTTGATGTTTGATATGAACTGATGTGATCTGTTACTGTGGGTAGTGTAACTAGTGGGTTGGCGTAGAACAGCCGGGTAACATCCAAGTCTTGTGCTGCGTGGACTAAGGCTCCAACTTCGTCGCCCAAAAGTGAAGAACGAACGCCAGCAGTGATCCACAACAACCGCGCAAGCAAGCGAACAACCTGGATGACTTTCGGCGGTGGCAATGTTTATGTTCACGCCGCTGGTTGGCGCCACGTCGACGCCGTCGACGCTTGCGTGCCAGTCGCTGCTAACGTTTGATCAGAATGTACGCGTGCTTGTGGACGTGGGATGGGACGACAAGTTCACGCCGTCGCTGCTGGAGCCGCTCGAGCGGCTTGTGCTTGCTGGCGCGATCGATTTGATATTGCTTACGCATGCGACCATTGCGCATCTCGGCGCGTATGCGTATGCGTGCAAGCGGTTTCCTGGGTTTGATGCAATCCCTGTGTACGCAACGCTACCGGTCGTGAATATGGGACGCATGGCGACGATTGACGCTTATACGACGGCCTGGTTCACCGAAGAGCCATCAGAGTCGAGTGTCGAATCAACGACACAGCTGCCATTCAGGATCGCAGACATCGACACCATCTTCGATCACATCCACCCGCTGAAGTACTCGCAACAAGTCAATATGCCCGGCAAACTTGCGTCACTGCGGACGACGGCCTACAATGCCGGCCACTCGCTCGGTGGTACGTTGTGGCGGCTCCATTTTGGTCAGGAAGACGTTGTGTACGCAGTGGACTGGAATCACGCAGTCGAGCGGCATCTCAGCTCCGCCGCGATGCTCGTGGCTGGCGACCAACTCTCGCGTTCCACCGCGCTTGTTCTCGGTGCGCGCACAGGTAGCATTGAGAGCAAAAGACAGCGCGAGGAACTGCTTCTTGCCGCGATCTTCCGCGGCATCGACCGTGGCGCGAGTGTGCTTTTACCGACCTCCACCAGCGCGCGCGCGTTAGAGTTGTGCCATTTTCTCGACGCCGCATGGACCGACCGCCGCCTTGCGATGCGCGTGCCGCTTGTCTTCGTCTCGCGCACAGCGCGACGTACTCTATCCTACGCACGCTCGATGCTCGAGTGGATGAGTCCTGCGATCGTGCGTGAGTGGGAAGAACAGGGCTCGTCGCCGTTCATGTTCAAGAGTCTGAAAATCGTGACCGAAGAAGATGAGGCGCAGGAGCTGTTGCAAACTGGGGGCGGCAGCAACCGCGGCGGTCCGAAAGTCATCATCGCGTCTGGCCACGGTCTCGAATGGGGGCTATCCCGCGGCGTGTTTGCGCAGATCTGCGGCGACGAGCGCGCGGTTACAATTTTCACGCAAGACGCAGATAGTTCCTCGCTCGCGGGGGATATCCTTGCGTGCTGGCGCGAGAACGCGGATAGGCTCGGTGATATGGGCGGAGAGCCTGGTCCTTTTGTGCGACCAGATATGTATACCTCGCTCGAGCTGCGACGGAGTGTGCCGTTAGAAGGTGCCCAACTCGAAAAATATCTCACGCGGGAGCGGGCGCGCAAGACTCTCGAGAACAAGCAGACGGCGATGGATATCAAGAACAAAACGATTCTTGATCAGGAAGCGTTCGACGACGAGAGCGAGAGCGAGTCTGAATCCGAGTCCGAAAGCGAAGAGTCCGACGCTGGCGCAGCAGACGGCATATTACTGCCCGACAAGGACGCCGTCGATGACGCGGCGGATCTTGGCGCGCTCATTTTGACACAGGATAACGATGTATTCGACTACGATGTACGCAGCGCTCGGACAGTGCGGAACAAAATGTTTCCGTACATTCCACGGCGAGCAAAGAGGGATAATTACGGAGAGATTATCCGTGCGGAGGACTACACTCGCGCGGAGGAGCGTGAGGACATAGTTGCGGATAATTTCAGAAAGGGGAAATCTGCTATTGGAAAGAAGCGGCGATGGGATGACGACGGGACTGTGAGCAGAGATAGAAATGGCGGCGTCAAAGCAGCGACCGTGCTAGCAGCTCCTCTCGCTGCACCACAAGGCGACGCGACTGAGGACGTGCTGTCTTTCGATGCAGACGCTGGCGACTCGCGCATCCTTCCCAGCAAAACGATTCACACTCACGTGCAGGTCTCTGTACGGTGCGAGGTGACGTTTGTGGAATACGAAGGTCTGGCTGACGCGCACTCGCTCGCGATCGTTGTACCCGGAATGCAACCACGCAAGCTTGTCGTTCTCCCTGCCGGTGTGCCCGCACAAGACGCGTCCGCCGTCGCGCGCCGCATGCGTGACGCGGGGCTGCCGGATGTTGCGGTCGCAGCCGCGGCAGGGGCGAGCATCAACGCGAGCATGGACGCGAACGCGTATACTGTTGTTGTGGCGGACGCTTTGGTGCGGCGGCTGCGGTGGCAGAGCGCTACGCCGGGTGGGGACTACACAGTTGCCCAGGTACAGGCGAAGTTGGAGGTGCATGAGGCGCCGGTTGCGGCGATTGAAGACGGCCCGACGTCCACGACAGCAATGGCCGAAGATGCAGGCGCACTTGTACTTGCGACTGACACCTCCAACGGAGCGGTGCGCACAGCACACACAGTCGAACTGGCGCCTCTCGCCTCCCGGCACGAACAAGCCCTCGCAGCCGCGTCCACGCGGCCAGTCTTCGTGGGCGACGTGCGCCTCGCAGAGCTACGGCGCCGTCTGAACCGCGAAGGCTATGCCGCCGAGTTTCGCGGTGCCGGCGTGTTGCTGTGCTGCGACGGGAAAGTCGCGGTTCGCAAACTTGGCGAGCAGCGTGTTGTCGTTGAGGGCGGTGTTGGCAACGAGTTTTACGAGGTCCGTAAGACCGTGGGTGAGTTTTTGGCGAGGATCGCATGATAGGTGTATGTGATCTGTTGTATGTGTGCTATATTGTAGATGTGTAGATGTGTGTATGCTAGTCATTCAAACCAAAAAGAGTCGTAAAGTATACTGAACCATGTGCACAGCATGAATGCACAAAGTTGAGACTCCTATGAAATGCCCGAGACGAAATAGCAAAAGAATTAACCGAAACCAGATATATCGTAAACCGTAAAAGTGGAGCACCCGTTGTCAGCTATGACAATTTCTCCTCATCGCTGCTGCTACTACTTGCATTCTCGCCATGGTCCCTCCTCCACCGCCGCGCCTTCTTCCGCTCAGCAATCGCCTCTGCAGGTGTCATATCGACGTAATCCCTCCCGAACCACCGTCGAAATCTGTGCGAGCGGTACTTGTGGCGGCCCTCGGGCACCTCGTCCCGTTGCTTGAAGTACTTGGCCTTGTACCCCGCCGGCGCGGACGAGTTTAGCCACGCGTTGTAGAGCGCGCTGCGCGAGCGATCGACGTAGTTTTCCTGAGGTATCGCACGGATCGCAATATTTGCCCCCGTGCGCGAGAAGCGGAAGCGCGTGGTAGAGCCGTCGTCCACGGCGTTTGCGGCACCGCTGGTAGCGGTGGTTGTCACAGACGGAGCCGAGGAGGAGCTTGCGTCAGTGTCGTCGTTTGTCGAGGACGAGGGGGACGAAAACGAGACGCCGACACGATTACCGGCTGTTCTTAGCACGGCCATAACGACGCGGTAGACAAAATACGCGAAGTATGCGCACGCGCCGAGACCGAGGACGAAAGCCAAAGGACCCCAGATCAGACTGCGCACCGGATGCGCATGGCCCTCCGCGACGACGGCGTCGCGCATTCCGACAATTTGCTCTTGCGACGGAAGTACTGCGGCCGGCGCGCCTGCAAGCTTGCTGACACTGTCAAATGGCCACATTGCAGGTGATGAATGTGAAAGGCTGCGTCCCGTGCTGAATTTGGAGTGCGAGACGGAGGGCGGGCTCGTGATCGGTTTATATTTTGCGTTGGCAGGAAGTATGGTTGAGCCGCACGCCGCACGCGGAACAATGGCGCTGTGACCTGCGGATCACAAATTGCGTAACACTCACACAGCCTCTCACACGGCGGCAACAGATCTCCACAGCCCCAATGGTAGATCACTCTAGTTGTTCTTCGTTGTTATGTGTTACTTATTTGTATTACGTATTTATCATATTGGCGGCACTCCGCTTGCATAAAAGAACAGCAACTAAAGCGCGTTCACGCGCCGCACAAGCTCAACTCGGCGGCTAGACCTTGCTCATGCCCTAAGCCGACTTGGCGTCAACGCCAGCGATGTACACCAACAAGTCGACAACACGGGCAGAGTATCCGTACTCATTATCGTACCACGAGACGAGCTTGACAAAGTGGTCGTTCAGCGGAATGCCGGCCTTGGCGTCGAAGATCGACGAGTGCGAGTCGCCGACGAAGTCCTGCGACACGACCTCGTCCTCCGTGTAGCCAACGATACCCTTGTACGCGCCCTCGGACGCCGCCTTCATGACCTTCTTGATCTCATCGTACGGCGCAGCCTTCTCAAGACGGACGGTCAGGTCGACGACCGAGACGTCGGTCGTCGGCACGCGCATCGACATGCCGGTGAGCTTGCCGTTCAGCGCGGGGATGACCTTGCCGACGGCCTTGGCGGCGCCGGTCGACGAGGGGATAATATTGCCCGACGCAGTCCGGCCACCGCGCCAGTCCTTGTGCGACGGGCCATCAACGGTCTTCTGCGTCGCGGTGATCGAGTGCACGGTGGTCATCAGGCCCTCGATGATTCCAAAGTTGTCATTGATGATCTTGGCGAGTGGCGCAAGACAGTTCGTCGTGCATGACGCGTTCGAGATCACCTCGTACTCGGGCTTGTACGCGTCCAAGTTCACACCGACAACAAACATCGGTGCGTCCGCGGACGGAGCAGAGATGACGACCTTCTTGGCTCCGCCAGCCAAATGCGTCTTCGCCTTATCGTAGGTAGTGAACACACCAGTCGATTCGACAATGTACTCCGCGCCGTAGCTACCCCAAGGGATGGCAGCGGGGTCGCGCTCGCCAAAGACGTGCACCTTGTGGCCGTCAACGATCAGCGAGGACTCCTCCGCGGTGACGGTTCCCTTGAAGCTGCAGTCACGTTAGTTGTGCACCATCAGTCTGCAGAACTAGAACCATACCGGCCGTGGGTAGAGTCATATTTGAACATATAGGCGGCATATTCGGGACCGATGAAGGGATCGTTGACGGCAACGACCTCGACATCGTCACGAAGAAGGGCATTGCGGAAGACCTATGCCAATGCGCATTGTTAGATTCCGTCGTAAGAACTTGATCGAGCGTGTGAATGATTGACAAAGGTGGCGAGCGCTTTGCATGAATTAGAAGAACAGAAGAACATACAATGCGACCGATTCTGCCAAAGCCGTTGATTCCGATCTTGACAACCATTATGAAGACAAAAGAAGAAAAACCGAAGATGAAAGTGGAAAAGCGGTAGACTATGTAATTGGAGACGTGTCTTAAGAAGGCGAAGACAGGCAGAGCGAGGGTGGGTAGATAAGTACGCGCAAAGAACTAAGGCGCGCCTGTAGCGGCCGAGTCTCGAGTGGCTTGCGCCGCCCGACGCACCAGCCGCCGTCATAGCGGTGCTCTCCGGCCCCGCCGCCCCTCCTTCCACTCTGCTTCTTCGCTCGCGTCGCCTACAGATCCCCGCCCCTGCAGTCCTTCACAATCAGCTTATCAACTTAGCCTCTGACAACACAGAACCTCCGATGGCCCCCGCCATGGCGGGCGCAAGGATGGAAGTGCCGCCGGAGAAGAACTAAGAAAGTGAATGTGCATGACTCTGCCGTCATCATCTCGCACCGCCACACAGCAGTGGCAGTGCACTCGCCGGCGCCGCCGGCGCCGCACCATCATCGCTCGCGTCACAGGCATCATCGCTGTTCGTGATTGGCCCGCGCCAACGCAACTCGCTCGCAGTCTTCCTTCCCTCGTCGCCCTCGCTCGCAGACCGCCCTTGGCCGCATCCAAGCATACTCGGGTATTACTCCCTCAATCAACTCGCTCGTAATCGCAAGCGTGGTCGTCAGCGCTCGTCTGCACTGCCGTCAGAAGTCAGGGACCGTGCCCCTTGGGACCACGAGCCAGGACGCGCCGCCGCCAGCAGAGAAGCTCAACGAAAGAAAATTTTTTTCATATAGCCGCGACAGCAGCGCCCCTCACTGTACCTGCGTGATAATCCAACAGCCCCTCTTCTCATATCATCAGCAAAGCCTGCTCCAAACGCGCGCCCAGACGACTGGCCGCAATCATAAACGCACGTCGCCGCCTCTCCTCAATCGGGCCACGCGCGCACAATCAGCATATAGGCGCTGCCTCCCAGTAGGTGCAAACACGAAACTCAGACCATCGCGACTTGATTGGGCCTCAGCCACCGTCATCGGAGGGGTCGGCACCGACGGACACGGTGCAGTAAGCTGGGGGCTTCGTACCGTTCGCGCAACGCGCAGACAGCCCCAGTGCGTGTCGGGGGGCAGAAAGGATATCAAAGCCGTGTCCAGATCGCAAAACGTAAGAAGAATACGGCGATATATCGCGGGGTATAATCCTGCAGTTGCTTGCCGTGCGCTCCACACGAGTCGCGGTCTAGTCGCGCTATGCATTCGCCTCGACCTCAAGTGTCCGCCAGCAGCGAGCACCAGCAACGAGAGCCAGCTTAGCCGGGGGATACAAGGTCCATCACGCCCCTGTGCACCCGACGCGAAAAAGGGATTGCTTGACGATGCGCCAGGGTCGTCCTTATATAGTGGAATTGCTACGCTGCCGCCGTGCGTTTTGCGGGGTTGTGGGGTCTAGTTTTCGTCGTCGCCCTCCCGGCCTTCGGGTGTTTCGTGCCACTCACCCGGCCGGCCACTGCCGACAGAGACACCTTGTCCCGAGCCGCCGTATAACCGCGTCTTCTCTTCTTCTCATCGTCGGCTTCTGCACACATCCAGCGCGTTCGGTCACAATCGCCCCCAGTTCCCCAGCAGACGGGGGCGCACTGCGAAGTCAACCGGACTGCTGTCCGGGGCTGCGGAATGCATCGCCCGGCACGCCGGCCGCAGAAGAAGCCGCCAGACTTCCGACGGCTTTGGTCTGCGCTTCGTTCTCGAAGTCAGCCTTCTCCCCCACCGCTGGCCATGGCATGCGCGCGCGCCACCGTCCGCATCATTGCTGCCATACTTTGTCCTCCGCCAGAGGACTTGGCCCACCGAAACGCAGCCGTAACCGAGCAGCGGCGGCGGCAGCCAAATTCGTTTAGAGTTGACGCTGTCATTTTCAGGAGTCAGGGGCCACGCCCGGGCCCCGGGTGTCCAAAGTCCTACTCAGGCCGACCTTCGCAAATACTCGTTACACCGCGGTACTCCGCTACTCGAGACAGCCAACACAAACGCGACAAGCGCGTGGTTGACAAGTTACAGTGACTTATAAATCCGTCCTCGTTGTAATACAAATTGTCGTAAATGGTACATGGAAGTTTGGCCATTCGGAATATCATACATGAACACACCCAATACAAACACTCGCCTCACTTCATTTTTGTCCGCCTACTACTCCGCACCAGCGAACAATCCCACGAGGCCACCTTCGGAAAGCACGCCGTCAACGGCCTCCTCCTGATCCGCCGCCTTCCGCGACACCGCCCAGCGTGCCTGCCGTTCCTTGCGCACCCGCAATATCCGGCGCGCGACCTCGCCCTCCGCGCCCTCTGGCACGACCTTCACGACCGCGAGAAACTCCATCATCACACCGCGCTGCTGGCGCAGTGTCTTCACGCTCGCGAGTTCGTTCTCGAGGGTGAGCATCTCGTCCATGCTGGTGCCGGGGATCAGCTGCATGACCTTCTTGAACGGCCGGTCGTACTTGCCGCGTAGCACAGTATAGATGATCGTCAGCACGTACGATGCCTCGCCTGCCACGTCGCCGTAGTACGCGTCGCCCAGCACCTGCACGCAGGACGACATCACCACGTCGCACAAGAAATCGTCCACCTCGGAGTACCGTCCGATCATTGTCGGCAGCATCTGCCGCAGCATCATCGCGCATGAATAACTGCATCGCGTATCTCGCACCGTGAGCAGGTGATTGCACAAGCTCAAAAACGGTGCAAGAAGTGTCGGGCTATCAATCAACAGCGCCCGCATCTCGTTGCCCGTCTTTTTCTCTTGCCCGCTTCCGGCTTCCCATGACTCGTCCTTGCCCGTAGATTGCCCGCCCGCGTTAGGCCCGGCGAGATCTAGCATCAGTCGATCAACGACATTCGTCAGCTGCCGCAGGTGGTACTCCTCCGCCATCTCTTCCGACAGGGCTTCATCGCCCTCTGCAGCATCATTGAGCTCATCTATCCTGTCCCCTCCATTCGGAGCCCCGGACACCGCGTTCCTGCTAGCTTGTGCTGACCACCGCTCCATCAGCAGCGCGTCAAGCTGGTTGAACACCCCAGGCAGAAACTCCACAAAGAACTTTGCGCGCAGCTTCTCTGGGCAATTCTTCACTGACGGTCGTACCACGAGCGCAACAAGGTGCTTCCATGCGTGTAACGAAATTCCCTGCGGCTCGCCCGCCACAAACTGCCACAGCAACATGCCGATCCCAGGAACTTCGTACATCGTCTCCTCGAGCTGCGTGATCGATCCCAGCGCGAGAAACGCATACTCCCGTGTGTACCGCAGCATCATACCGAGTGAGTTTGCGAAATCTCGTAACGACTGTGTGGCTTTCACTGACTCCTCAACAAACTGGTCGTGACTTTGCAGCGAAATACCCGCATGCCAGAACTTTTCCTCGCATGAGTCCCGTACAAATGAGCGCACTTCTTCTGGCAAATCCTTCCAATTCAACGAGTTGCAGTACGCGTGGATCTGAGCTATCAGCCGCAAGATATATTCAATGATCGGCTGCACGCGAGGTTTCCAGAGCACCAACAACGCCTGAAACTCCTCAGAGTCGTGACTCAGCTTCTCGATAGTGTACTGTATAAATATCCGCGTCGCGCGAATGGGAAACATCTTCGCCCACTGCGTCCGCAGCCGCGCTTTCAGATCCCTGCCACGATCGTCCATCGGTGTATTCAGCAAATCAGTGTTCGCCGTCACTCCTCTCTCTCTGAAATAGTTTGCAATCTCCACGATTCCAACCTGCTCCATGAACCATGGTAGCTCCGACAAGCCCTTCACTGTGCTTTCGTCCGTCCAGCGGTTCAGTACAGGATCTACTATTTGCGCGAAACATTCCGCCTTGTTCGGTGCGTTTGACCGCTGTGAGATCACAAGAAGGAACGACAAAAATGACACAACCTCATGGTCCGACACTTTGTCTGATGAAATAATGCTGTGAATAATGCGCTCCAACGCAGGGTATATCTCCATCAACGCCTCCGGCATTAGGTATGCAAGTCGATTAAGCTCCGTGTCGCAATTATTCCGCACCTCTCGGATCAGTTCCCGATCCTCGTCCGTCGCCTCAGCCGGATATTCAAACGTACATGCGTGCAACACTTTCTCCAGTACATTGAATATACTCTGCGGCACGTGCTTCATGAGCGGTGCAAATTGCACGAGAGTTTGGATCTGCTTCCGTAGAAGCACTGGATCAGTGATCTCCATCGAGAGCATGCGTTCACAAAATCGCTCAATTATCGGGTTCATTTTCAGCGTGGCATCCTCCTTGTCGGCTTCCTTGTACCACACACGCCATCGACTTATGCCCCGCAAGGCAGCGTCGACGATGGCAAACTGGCCGTAGGCCACGATATAGAGCGGGTCTTTCCGCAGAGCTGCCGGTGCTGCGTCATGTTAGTACCAGTCCTTCAGCATTCCAACGCAACAGAACATACTTGTCCACTCTTGATTATGCCAACCATGCCACGATGAGAAGAATTTATCAAGGCGCACATCCAGCCAGAGCATTGAATCAATCGGCATCCGGCACACAACAAGACGCGCAATGTCTTCAATATATCGCTTGTAATTCCCCAGAAACGCGTGCATCTCTGGCACGGACTCGAAATCCATCTCGAGAAATTGCTTCGTGACCGTGCGTTCCTCAACACCCTCGTACTTGATAATCCTGTCTGCAGATAACTCAAGCAGACGCGGGAGAAGCTCCGTGACGGCCGGTCTCTGCGCAAGATTCTCCAACCGCAAGATGGACGACCAGAACTGTAACGACAATCCGGAAATAATCAAGCTCTCGTGACGCGTCGTCAACAGTACGAGCTCAAGATAACCGTTGAAGTCTGTCTCGGTGGGAAGCTGGTTGTTTTTCTTCGTAGCAAGCAAGTAGTCACCCAATCCGACAATCATCTCAACTAGCTTTTTTAGAAGCACATATTGATCTTCGTCAAAATCATCAAGATCCATCTGTATTGACGCGTAGACGGACGCAAGTGTCGCGATACCTTGCGGCAGGAACACTGCACCGACAACAGACGCAAAATCATCCGGATCCGAAAACGACCGCGTAAAAAGAATGTGTAGGCAGTCCGTCGCGAGTGTACGGACTTTGGTGTTTGGAATTGTGAGCGAGGTTGATATCCGCTCGAGTAACGCGGCCTCGCGAATCGCGTGGGGCTGGATCCACCCCAAGCACGTTTTCAAAGTTTGTAGAATTTTTATCGCGAAAGCTTCTGACTCCGCGTCCTGCGCGCCACGGTTGAGACACTCGCCAAGTAATGCGGACCATCGACGCAACCATCCTTCGCTACCACACCGCAAATTCACGATTTCATGATCACGCGTATCGTAGACGTGGTCAAGAATAGCCTGATCCGTGAGCACCTCGACGCACAACCCATTGAGCACTGCGGACCGTTTTCCGGCGACGGGATCGTCGAGCATAAACACGTCCTCGAACAATGTCCGAAAAATAATCAATGTGAGCTCTCGCGTTGTCGGCGCGTCGTCCCACAACCGCACGAGATCCGCGTCCATTGAGGGCCAATCCGCGGGTGGCGGCCCCCACGTGCGCTTTGCGACCGAGACCCATAACAGCGCCAGCTTTTCCCGGAAGTAGAATGGGTCCTGCACACGCACGCCACAGGCGAGCTCAATGATCCATGATCTGATCGCAGTGCGACGCGCGACGTCGTAGTTCGCGTAGTGCATTTTCACCGAGTTTTCCAGCATTGCGAGTCCAAAATGCCGGATCGCGTCGGCACGGGGCGGGTCACGCTGTGCGAGCTGGAAACCCCATAGTGGCGCGTCGGACTCGAGTTTTGCCGCGTCGAGAAACTTTTAGTGCAAGAGTCAGTAATATGCCTGGCGTGATCCAGCACGACGAACACAAAGCCACTCACTTTCTGTGCAGCATGTCTATCGATGTTACTGACGCGGGGATCATGGACTATCAGAAGAGCGCTAGAAATCTGTTCCAGCGCCTCCGATGCCATGCTCGAAGTAACTTGGATCAAGAAGGTTGTACAGCCAGATCTAGCCTGCTGCTGCACCTAGCTCTGATGGCCTGCCGTCTCTGGGCGTTCCACAGGACGCGCCTTGATCCGGACGACAACCGCTGGAGAGAGCCGCTGATGGGTACACCTGGTCGCGAGGGGGATCAGCCGGGGAAGGCGGTCGCGAGATAAGGGGAGTAATTCTAGTGGGTGGCGGGAACTGTAGCAGGTCTGGTTTTATTTCAGCCGCTTCATGGCATTTCGCATGGGCGGCTCCGAAAGTACGCGCCCCTCGGCAGCCGCAGTCAGCAAACATTATCGATTTCCTCGTTCTTCAACCACTTCGCTCTATGCACATGTCCTTCCTCAGTTCATATCGCCCTTATATACCGTGCGCGTGCATACACGCGCAGCCAATCGCTCCTGTGCTTATCCAAGATCCAAAACAAAAATATTCGGTTTATATACTAGAAACACGCCATACCTCAACGCCGACGATACTGAACTTTGGCCCTTCATCGCTCAACGCCTCGTTGCCAAACGCGGGACAGCTGTTCGATGTGCCCTTTTCAAACCGGTCGTCGAGGTAAAGTCCAAACTTACCATCGCCGCCGCCAACCGACAAGAAAAATGGCTCGCACAAAATCATGTAGTCATTGATGCCAGTGTACGGGAATGCCTTAAATTGAATGTTGACAGAGCGGATTGAAACCGCATCCGAGTCCTTTCCATTTGCAGCTGACGCAGCAGTGGCCAGCGGGGGGATGACCTTGCTCTTCCACAGGAAACACTCGCCATTGCCATAGTACCGCCCGTTCTTCGTTGGATGCGGGTACTCGTTTAAGTATGCTCCAAAAATGCCACCGGCCTTATCCTCAACCAATAGTACGTATCCTGGTCGCGACGCACCCCGCGGGGGCACGCATTGGTTATAGAGCGTGGTGATCGACACGCCGTGCTGTTCGAGTGAGTAGCACAGACGCCAAGTGTCGTACAATTGAAGTCGCAGCGGAAGCAGATGCCTGATCTCCTCGGCGAGCTCGCGCGTGAGCAGCCGCGTCTTTGTGCGCTCGCGGTAGCCGTCGATGGTGAGCGGCGTCAGCGGCGGCGCAGAGAAGAGCGGCAGCGAGGACGTAGAAGCATTGCGACTGTGATCGTCCTCGGCAGGCTCCATGCCTGCCGGCATCGTCATTGCCTGCCGAAGTCGTCGTCGTGGTGCACCATTGTGATTGTTGTGGTCCTCCAGCTCTTCACCCTCTTCATCCTCTTCCTCATCCTCTATCGCGCTGTTGTTGTGCGCGACTTCGACATCGAAGTCGTCGCTACCGAGATCGTGAAAATCGTGATGATGGTGCGGAATATGCCGTTGGTTGTTCAGCTGTGGCGCGTTGTTGCCGCTGATATCAAACGAGAGCCGTCTGATGGTGTTACGGATGGTGTCTGCGAGCCACGGTGTATGGCTGCGCGGGGGCTCGGTGACTGCGGCCGACGCCTTCACGGCCGCAGCAGCGGCAGTAGTAGTCTCGTTGACACCATCTTCCTGTGACGGCATGCTGTCGTGTGTGTGTCTGGAGGGTGAGTTCGTGGGACGGTGGAGTCGACCTGTTCGGACTCGTCTCCTGCTCAGCCGCTACTGCCTGCGATCTTCGTCGCGGCAGTCGACAGTCGGCGCTGCACGACGCAACCGTCGTGCGGGACGGGTTTTATGCCGCAACCGCAGCGCGGCGCCGCGATGATGACGTCGATGCTCATCTGTCTATCATCGCCCTGCTATCTTCTGCTCCGACTCTGCCCTCAGTTCCAATGCAAAATTTATAACCGCACGTACACAACTCTCATCCCGGAAAAAAGTACAAAATACACACGCAGTAGCCTATAATGAGCGAGTCATTAATAGATCAACAAATACTTTCCCGCATACGTGGGCACCACCGACCCTGCGGTACTGCTACACATCAGGCAGGAAGTACAACTCAAAGTAATACAGCAGGCCACCTTCCTCGCACGCCGTCATCATCAGTGCCATCGTCCCTCGTCGTCTCGTCTATCATACACGTGAGGTTATGTTATCGTTCAAAAGCACACTTCGTTCTTGCGCAGCTGCCGCGGCCGCTGCTTCGAGCTCCGTTTCAGCCGCCGCAGTGGAGGCTAGTACTGCCGCTGCTGCCTCCTTTTCTCTCTCGCACAGTTGCGGCGTCTTCACAATCGACTTGATGAATGTGATATACCGCTCGCCGTAGTCCTGCGGGGGGACTGACGAAATCTTGTCGCGGTTGTTCTTCAGCCCCTTCCAAAACGTCTCCATCTTCTTCGCGAAAGAGTAGTGCGTCAAGCAGTCGATAACGCCGAGATAGTAAATTTCGTTAAGTGGCGAGTTCATCTCGTCGGTCGCACGCAGGCCCCCGTCATCAGCGTAGAACAGGGTCTTCTGCCGTCTGTAGCTATAAATCAGAACTTGTTCAACAACCACTACTCAACACAACATACCCAGGATCAGCACGCAGCTCGTCAATCACTTGATCTAGTGGTGCCTGGTTCACTGATGAGAATGCGCGGATCAATGATACTCGCCGATCCCGCTCCAGCCGCGAGGGTGTCCGCTCCGGCGCCGGCCCGCGCTCCATCATTTGCGTGTCTGGCGGCGTGTACACGGTCAACGTGCTGTCTCTAATATTCTCCGTGTTGCCCTTCTGCAGATCGTGAATGCCAATCAGAAGAGAATAGTCCATGATTTGCAATCGTTCCAGCAACTGCACATCACGCTCCAATTGCTTCATGAACTCCGCCCGCTTGATCGGACCTAGGCTGATATGCTTGTTCCGTCTAATCCAATTCAAATCCTTCATCGTCGCGTGCTTGTTCTGCTGCAACTTCCGTTCGTCGTAATCTCGACCGAGCGTAGAACCCTTCAGATCAAATGTCTGGTGGATATCCCGATGCGGCGGGAACAAGTTATTCATGATGATGAAATGAATCTTGCGTCCGTATGGCAACTTCACACGATGGAGGCCATAGAATTGCGATATCAGTGTGTTCGGGTTTGCTTTAACGTGATTGTAGTACTCCTTGAGCACCTTCAGCAAAAACTTGTGCTCCGAATGATGGATCGTCTTGATAATGAATCGATAGTCTCGCGAAAAGTAGAAGAAACTGCCACTCTTTCCCGGCGACCCAAGCTCAGACACAATGTATTTAGACGTCAGCGAAATCAGATAATCCGCCGGATCGAGCTGAAACATCTCACGCAGATGCCGAAACACCCAAGGAGCGTAGTCTTTAAATTTGAAGTCGTACTTTGCCGATGGGGTCAGCTCATTACCTTGTCTAGACGGATGTTAACTCGTTTTGCAATACTCAGACGAGTGGTAAGCTTACATATCAAATGCCAGCTTATGCTTTGCCGTAAAGTCGTTATCGGTGAGCTCGCGGTCGAGCTTTGCCGATGTCCGAGAGACTGCAACGCGGATGCCAGTGAGCATGTTGTATGCGAGGATATAATTAACATGGCCCTCGGCGACCTGCGTGCCAACGAGCGCTTTATCGTCGTCTCCTTCCTTTCTCCGCCGCTTGCTCTCTCGCTTAGCCAGAATCTCATCCCGCATCCGCCGCTCCTCCTCTTCTGACTGATTCACCATATCTTCCAAGGGTTCTTTAACCAGCGGCGGATGAGGCCCATTGTGCGAAGAACGCTGCCGGAGTAAGGAAGAGCTGCGATAATTGGACGACGAGGCGCCAGTGGAAGCGCCGAAACCAGACGAGGGCCCAGGGATAAGAAGCGGGTCTGTAGCAAATGAGTCACGTTCCTCATCTTCATCGGCATGCTCGCTTGCTGCGGTGGTTGCCCCAGGGCGTACAGACTCTGTCGTACTCGTGGCGCCCGTCGAGGTGGTCATCCCGCGTGACGGAATTTCGGAGAGGCTAATCTCACTCCGTCGGCTCGCCGAGCTGCTGCTGACTTGAAATGGGAACCCTGAAGGATGCGCAGCACCAGGAGTGCGTTGACTACCGCTTGGTGTCGCGGTAGTCGGCGACGATGGCGAGTTGTGTACGCCAGTGCGCTTGGCCTCCGGCGGCGGCCGCCCGATATCCGGCGAAGAGTGAAAACGTAAGAATTCCGGCTTTCCATGGAGCTGCTGGGATGCAATCTTGCGGGAGTCAAGTACTTTGTTGTTCATGACGCTAGAGTGCCGCGACATTGATCGCCCAGAGACCGTGGTTTCTAGTGTTGTGTTTTCGTTCGACATCGAGCTCGGATAATGCGAGAGGCTGTCATCATCGTAGGCTGTAGAGTCTGCAGAGTCGGTCCGTTGGTCCTGCTTGAGAGATGCCTCGGGGTATAGCAAACGGGAGGATTTTGCGTTGACAAAATGCCCGTTGTGTTGATTCGGTCCGTCAGAGGTGGGAGCGAGCAGGTCGGGAAGCGATCCGCTGGGGGAGGAAGAATGAGGAGAGGGTATGCTGGGAATGCACCTGAGGTGTGGAGTAAACTTGGGGTCGAAATAGTCTGTTGGCTTGACGCGATGGTCAGCCTGCTGGGGGGGTGGAGATATAGCTGCAGCCATCGGACTGTATGCGCCGTCGACGGAATCACGAGAGGCAATAGCGGAGTCCCACACCTCATCGATGTAGCCAGTGCCACGACCCGCACCACCGGATACAGGTTCCAGCGGTGGGGACGCGGTCGGACTCCTGGTCGTGGTGGTTGTCGTTGTGGTGGTTGTGGTGGTCGTGGTCGTGGTCGTGGTGGTCGAGCCCGCTTTCTCGGCGGTGGTGGAGGTGAGGGTGGTGATAGAGGAGATGGCGGGACCGTGTGCGGTTGACGAATCGAGCGGCAAGGAGAGATGCGGGGCCGGGAGCACGTCCATGGACTGCGACGGGGGAATCATTCGAGGCGCAAGGATCGCACACAGGTTCGAACGAACGTGTTGTTCGCGCGACAGCGGCAGCGCAGCAAACGCCGCGCCGCTAAGGTGACGCGGGGCGCGGCAGACAGAGAGTGCACGGCAGATGCAGCGGCACGCGACAGGGCGACGGGCGTGCCGGGCGGGCGTGAGAACGGAGTGCTACTAAGGACGACCGCGAAGTGGTGACAGCGAGCGAGTGGAGACGACGGCGAGCACGCGGACGGGCTGTGCAGCCGCCGCCGTTGCGATTATGCTGCGACCGCCCGCGCACTCACAGCCAGTCCCCGCGACAGTAGATACGATAGTTAACGATTACATTCATAGAGTACACCGCGTGGCTCCGCGTCGATTACAGGAAATAATATAAATAAACGAACCCGAACAGACAACTAAATTACACTGAGATCCCACTCCCGCCATCTTACAGCCGTCATCACGGTCGGTATCGAAACAAACACACGAAAGCAAGCACTAACAAACACCGTCCGTCTCCCACAATACACACGCATGTTCACTTCTTCGCAGTCTTCTTGGGTGCCGCCTTCTTCTTGGTGACGCCCGCAGCCTTTGGCTTGAGCGCCTTAGACTTGGTGACCTTCTTGGGGGTCGCCGCCGCCTTCTTCGGCGCGGGCTTCTTCGCCTTTGGTGCGGGCTTCTTCGCGGCCTTGGCGACCTTGGTGACCTTGGTAGGCTTTGTGGCCTTCTCCTTCTTGGGCACAGCGACGGGCTTCTTCGTCTTTGGCGTAGGGAGAGCCGGCTTCTTAACAGCTGGCTTCTTGACAATTGGGGCAGAGTCCTTCTTCATGAGCTTGACGGTGCCTGACGGGCCTTTGGGCTGGACGAACTCGCCGGCAGTGACACCACGCTTGAGCGCCGCATTGAACTGGGTCTCAAAGTTGGCGGACTTGATCTTGTAGTTGCTCTGGATGTACTTCTTCAGAGCCTGTCGACTGCGAAACGACATGTTAGCGAGAGTACGATACCCAGAGTGTGTGGGCTAGGGCAGGCCGTAAGAGGCTAGCGCGAAGATCATCGCATCGCGAAAGCTTAAAACAGCAGGCGGAAAACAGCCCAAACGAGGCACGCACGCACCCTGCCACAGCATGCAGTGCAACACAACAAGCACGCCGCTGAAGCCCCCCCACCGCGCAGCCGTCGCCATGCAAGTCTGCACCACACACAAGAACCAAATTAGACGTACCTGCTTCCGTTGCGCTCTTTGAGCTGTAAATGCAGAAAATAATCAAGTCAGCAAGCTGGACACTCCCAATACAAACAAGTGTGGGTCGCGCGGGTCTGGGCCGACGCGGAGCCACAACACAAACACGACGCCCATCGAATGGGGGAGTACGCACCGTCAACACAGCCTCCTTGATCATGTCTGCAATGATTGTGTAAGTCATCATACCCATCGGATCACGTAGGCGCAGGCAGCCAAAACGTACCCTTATATGCCGGGTGCTCGGCAGTGACAACAACCTTCTTAGCGGCAGCAGATTTCTTGGGCGGCATTGTGATGTGTGGTGGGGTATGTGGAAAAATAAAAAAAAAAGCTGCAAAAGAGGCAGAAGGCAGTAGAGCAGGGCCTGGTGGCGATAACCGGGGCGAAGGTGGTGGCGCGGGGGCGAGGGCGGCGGCGGCAGGTAGAGACAGAAGAGGAAGAGGGCGGAGGAGAGGCGGGGCGGGCGGGCGATGCGGGCGGCTTAAGTACGTGCGCGCGCGCACGCGCATCAACAACACCCGCCGCCGACCACCGCACCCGCTTCTGCTCCCCGGATCTCTTTCCCTCCCTTCTCGCACAGGCTGGTTTCTAGATCAGAATAATCGTCTGTCTTCAGCAGTCGTCTGGAATGTATTTTCCACTGGGGCAAACCCCACAGCCGCACGTCAGCGTGTGCAATAGCACGCGCACTCCCCGCCGCAGCTACTCGCCGTTGGCGTCATATGACCGCCCCACGCCGTCCCCGTCCCGTGGACGCGCGCTCTTCGCCCTTGACCGCAAACAATAATAGTAAATAATAGTAATAATGGCGCTTTCTGCTGTCTGGACTCTGTAATCCTGAACATATAAACACCTCGCTACGTCGCAGGAGTGGTAAACCTGCATCCTTCTCCCAGGCGCCTCGCGCGAGCTCGCTGGCTTTGTTGTCGTTCTCAGTACCTCTTCGTTCGTCCCTCCCTCGCCACAGAGCCAGAACTGCGTCGCCGATTTTCTCATTCGAATCCTCTGCGTGCTCAGATCGTAGGTATTGCCTTTTCTACTGATTTTATCCCCCACGCGACGCACCATGGGTCGACGCCGATTGCGACTCGCTGGTTGGCTGCTGTCACCATTGTTCCACGACGCGCGCTGGGGCTCGGCGCTTGCTGTCCTTTGCCTATCTCGTTAATACCGCTCCTTCGTCTTCCTTCTTGCCCTACGGCTACTCCTCCATAAACTGTGCGTTCAACTGTAGCACGTCTGTAAATCTTACCCCGCGACAGGTGTCGCCTCCCGTTCTCGATCGCTGTCCTCGCGCGTCGCGATCGTTCGCTTTGAAGCACCGGGTAATCTGTCCGCGACAGTTGACATCATCATTGTGTCTCGCAAATACGCACACCTCCACTCCCCTGCCACACTCACCTCTCTTCCACCAATCGACATGGCTACAGACACGACCGCTACCACAGCGCGCAAGCGCCTTCTGGATGAAAGTACTGAACCGAACTCGCTTTCCGCCAAAAAGCAGAAAGCACCAGACGGTTCGCCGCTCCAGCCGTCCTCTGCCGCGAAGACGGCATCTGCCGCAAGCGACATCATCGCCAAAGCGCGCGCTATTGCTCGCGAAAAAGCTCTACAGGCGGCCAAGAATATAGCCATTAAGCGTCAGGCCGCTACCGTGGCTGCTGTTGCTCCGACTCCCGCCACAGCGCCAGCTGCCCCTGCGAAGAGTAATGAATCCCCCATCAACATGGCCGAGCTACTCGCTGAGATCGCTGCCAAGAAGGCGCGGGTCGCCGCAGCTCTTGCTGGACGCAAAGCACAATCCCCTGGCCCGCCGCCACCACTACAGAATTCGTCATTGCTCCGCAATGATGGCTACGACTCGAAAGCTCACGGCGGTCTCAACGTCGGCGTGCATCCGGCTCTACTGGAAACGGCAAAGTCTGCCGCGCTCACAAAAGCAGACAAGAAACAAGCAATGACGCCAAAATTCTCCAGTACAGTTGCTAATTCAAGAAAGCAGCTCGAAATCCTCACCGGTCCGTCCAAGGACGAAATAGACCCGGCCAAAAATCCATATTTCGACCCGAACATCGAAGCGCGGCCAAAAGAACGAAACCGACGAACTCTGCATTTTGTTGAGCATGGAAAATACATAGAACAAGCAAACGAGATCCGCGCACAGGCGCACCTGGAGGAGCTCAAGAAGCGGATTCAGGAGTCAAGCAAAAAAGCAGGTCTCGACGAGGAACTCGAGATGTCCGATATTGCCCTGAAGAGAGACGAACCCCCCATTGTCGAATGGTGGGACCAAGGCTTGCTTTCCAACCAGACCTACGACGATCTCGACGATGAATCCGCCATCAAGCTCGACACCGCAGACTCGATCATCACGATCTACGTGCAACACCCAATCCCGATCGCGCCGCCGTGGAACAAGAACGAGGTGGTCATCCGTCCGCCGCATCTCACAAAGAAGGAGATGAAACGCATCCGAAAGGTCGAGCGCGCCGAGAGACATAAGGATAAGCAGGACCGCATTCGTCTTGGTCTGGATCCTGCGCCGCCGCCAAAGGTGAAGCTCAGCAACCTCATGAATGTTCTCACCAACGAGGCCATTAAGGATCCAACTCTCGTCGAAGCCCGCGTACGTCGTGAGATGGAGGAGCGCAAGAATAAGCATATTCAAGATAACGAGGACCGGAAGCTCACGTCCGAACAAAAGCACGAGAGGTTAAAACAAAAACTCGCGCAGGACGAAAAACGCGGTATCTTTTGTGCTGCCTTCAGGATCAGCAATCTGTCCAGTCCACAGCACTTCTTCAAGATTAATGTTAACGCGCGTGAACTAGAACTCAAAGGCGTCTGCGTCACGAATCCAAAATTCAACGTCATCGTCGTCGAAGGTGGGTTGCGCGCCATCACTCTTTACAAGAAGTTATTGCTAAACCGTATGGACTGGACCGCTGCGTCCAACGAAACTACCGCAGACAAGGTCGTGTCGTCTCCCTCCGCCGGAGACGGTAGCGATGGAGCCGCAAGTTCTGCGCCGCTAATCTCCTCTGCTGCCGACTGGTCAGCAAATAAGTGCGAGGTAATCTGGGAGGGGGAACTCAAGCAGCACCAGTTCCGGTGGTGGAACACACGCAACACCAAGACTGAAGCCGAGGCAAGAGAGATTCTTGACAAGCAGCAGGTCGGCCATTTCTGGAATTTGGCCAAAAACTGGAAGTCCGATCTCTTATAGTGTGTAGAAACTCGCAATCAAATAATCTACAGCCTCATCGAACGACTAGGAGGCGCAGTCGCACAGAATATCAACCTGTCTACTGCTTACGATTGCACCGTACCCAAATGCACTTAACTGTATGATAGGCCACTCAGAGAATAGGTCTCTATTTGCATCTATTAACCAAACTATGACGAAAATTTCGTACTGCGCGTGATGTTTTTGCGAATACCCGTCTTCTCGCCACTGTACGCGCCGCCCTGTCCTTCCTGTCTGTACACCTGTTTCATACTCGAGAGCTTCTTGATCGCCTTTTCGTACTTATGCCGCCTCTTCACACGTCCGTTACGGTTATCTTTGTTGCGCTTTGGGGTCAGACCCTTGTTCCTCAAGATCGTGTAATTCACTGCGCGCTTGCCGCTCGCGTCGATCGACTCGTCTTTTGCGAGCTCAGCGAGACGTCCTTCGCGCGTCGCCGTCTTGATCGAGTCCTTCAACGCGGCCTTCGACGCCTTGCGTGCCTGCTGTGCGGATTTCACAGTCTCGTAGAAATCCTCATCGGCATTACCACCAGTCTTATTCGACGACGTGAAGTCGTTATCACTATACTCATCCTCATCGTCATCCCGCCGTGCCCGCGGTGCAGGTTCCTCGTCGTCGAGGTAATCCTCATCGCCTGGCTTCGCCGCGCGGGTAGCTTTAAGCCGTGCCATGTGCTCCATCCGGGCAATGCGCTCCTTGTCACGCTCGCGGTATGCAAGATCGGCGTCGCCAGACATCTTAGCGACAGCTGCGGCGCTTGTGCGTTGATGCTGGGAGATCTTAGAGGTGTAAAAGCGCAGTGACTTCCGGTTTGCTTGCTTGTCGCTGCGGTCGGCGGTGTCGAGAGCTGCGGGGTCGGCGAAGTCATTGGTCATGGTGCTGGAGCGGGGAGTTTTGTGTTTCTTGGAGAGGTGCTGGTGGAGGTCGGTGAGTGTGATGTCCAGGTCGAGGCCAAGTGATTCTGCAGAGGGTAGCGACTTGGAGACGGGGGCTGTCGTCGATTCCGCGCGCTTGCGCTTTGTCGGTCGCGGAGGGCTCACAGGCGCAGCGACTTCTTCCTCGGCCTCGCTCGCACCAGATGCTGCTTCCTCGACCTCGTCCTCGTCGACCTCGTCTTCTTCCGAATGTACGAGCTCGGGAGTATGACTCTCCTCCTTCACCGCCGGCTGTCGTGAAACGCGCTGCCAGTATCGCCTCAGCACCAGCAAGTGGTTCATTACCTTCTTCTCCCGCAGCGCGGCCTCGTCAATATCATCCTCGCAGTATAAAGCCAAGTACGCGCATATGCACGCAAGGTAACTCGACAATGCGACGAACTTTGGCGACATGATAACATCTTCGTCGCCGCCATTTTTAAGTTCCTCAAACACTGGCAATAGTGCAACGTACTCTCGTGCTAGGGGTAGCACTTCCGGATTCTTCGTCTTCAGCAATGCGAGCCGTGCCTCACGCGGCAACCCGGTAAGGTCTTGTTCAGGCAGTGTCTCCTTGTTCACGGCACCAACGGTGGTAATCTTGTACGCGTCCCGCTCCTCCTGCACTGCCTCGGCAAGGTCGTCTTCGTAGTCACCGATGAAGTCAGCAGCGGACATGTCTCGCAGTGTACGTTGCTGCAGTTTGCGCGCTGTCTCTTCCTCCTCGCGAGCATCTTGCTCGTCGTCAATGTCGTCGGCGTTGTAGTACGCGCGAGCAGATGTACCCCAGCCAGAAACGAGTTCATCGCCATTCTCTGCATCCTCAGCAGCGTGAGATTTGATTGCCCGCCAATCGTCGTCATCATCTTCGTCGTCAGAGAGGGCAGCGGATAGTTTATTGCTCTTCTTCGCTGCCTTCGTAGTGCGCTTTGGGGTGTTTTCTATCTCTAAATCGTCCGCAGAGCCGCTCGCATCGCTGTCGACATCATCCTCCGACTCGGACTCTGAAGCATCTGCCTCGCGAACGGTGAACACCTCCGCATCGCTGGCTTCACTGTCTGTTCAGTGATTAGCTCCGGCTCTTCTATACAGCCTAAACACTAAAACTCACCATCGTCTCGTCTTCTAGAATCTGTACCGTCCAGCAAAATCTTATCCCTCTGATCATGAACTATTCCCAAAAGTTAGTACGCCATGTCCGCACCGCAACTTCTCTTCAACCCCGCCCCGGCTGAGAACTTCACGTACACAAATCAACTTCAGTTCCGGCCTCCCCGTCCCAGGTATCTTCGACTTCGGCACGCCTCTGAAGTCTTCCTTTTTTTGCCATGTCGAATATCGGGTTAGAAATTGGAGGGGACGACTGAGCTATTCCTGGTTTTTTTTGCGCTGCGGCTCAGGCGTTAGAAAAACTTGAGGTTGGGAGTTTTAGTATAGCAGTGCTTCGCCTAGAAGTACGCGACATCGTCATACTTTCAGTCGTCCCGGTGTCAAACTTTAAGGTGCTGGAATGAATGCCTGATTCATATCGTCATGTATTACTAGGCGATAAGACCACCCAAGATCATCATTACAAATGGGGCCGAGGATCTCGTGAAGAATGAGCTCGCTATTTACTGGTCCTGTTAATATCAGCAAGTCGGTAATTAGAAACCACGGGCATGATACGAGCAAATCTGATAAACTCGAGAAATACTATCCGCAAACCATTCAATTTAACTAATATTTAAAAATTATCGAAGATAGTTACTTAGTCCTTATCGTACACGCAGACCACAGTGTCCTTCTCACGGCGTACACTCGAATTCAAGAGGCAATTCTACGCCCTTGACTATACTTCCGCCCAGCCCGACAACATCGATACGCACGAGCGCGACAAACACCGAACTTCCGCTCGAATCCGAGCTCGCAGCATCGTCATCATCTGCCACAGCCGTCGTCTTTGTGATCAGTTCATGAATAACTGGCGCTCCCTCCGCCTCTTTATCTTCATCGGAATCGCTCTTGTCATGCTTTTTCACGCTGACCAACCATCCACTGTTAGTCGCGACACCGACAAATACGCCGTCGATGTAGACGAGCCATTCTGCTGCGTTGTCGTCGTTGGCCCAAGCGATAGTTTTTGATTTCGGTTTGTCTGGATTGTCGACTAAAGACACGCTCGTCACGCGAACCGGGGCGGGAATCGACGGTGTGATGACTTCAGCCTGCATTACCGATGGCGTCGCCGTCGCTTCTTGCTCTTTCGACCTCCTGCTATTGTACAGTGACAGAGCACCCAAATAAAGTGTTCCCGTGAAATTCTTGGAGCACGACATATCGATATGATTGATTCTGAATCGCGGCACCAGTTTCCGCCGCGATCGAACTGTACATGCTGCCACCACTGACTGTGGCGGTTCTTCGATTTGGAATGACACAGACTTTCGAACCCATGTGCCCAGCACCGAGCCAGATATATCCGCATCAAATGATAACGCGTCGAACACGTTCTTCGCCGGGTCCGTTGGCAATTCGTCAAAACATGGCGAGACCACGGACTGAGATTCAAACACGCCACCGTAATCATTCAGTGAATCGTCAGGACGCTCGTATTCCACGATCCAATTTCCAGACAGACGGACTCGGACGTCACCTTTATGGACCTTGAGGAAAGTCACATCAATAGAGAACATCTCACGCGCCTCTAAACAGAAATCGATCAAGAACAGTGGCGCAATAAACACGCCGTCGACCGCGATCTGCTGCATCGAAGAGGGTCGTCGTAATAGCCGATTCTGGATCGCGATTGAGTTAGATTTGTGAGTAGGCGACGTCGATAAAACTTCCGTGGATTCAAAGACGGCAGGTCGCGAATTAGAAAACAAGATATCATGATATGGCGACCGATTATAGGGATCAAAAGTGAACTTCATACATGAGCCGCCGTAGAATCCATAGTCATAACTAATTGTCCACGAATATTTGTACGAATCTGGAGCCACTGTCATGACGCCGGCTGCATACAGCTTTTGGAGGTATTGCTGAGCATAGAAAGACGACGATGTCATGTACGATGGGAGAGCGGTTTGGATACTGCGATGCACCCATACCTTGTCGTATTCTGATTTACCGTTGACAAAAAAAGAAGATCCATGGCCAGTGGAAAATGAGGTATAGAACAATTGAAGATCTGGGGTATCCAGCACCGGAGCGGGGAGCGGTCGAATCGCTCGCGATATACTAACGTCCTCATCTATCATCAGATTAGACGTTGTCTCGTGAAAACCAGGACAAAGGCAACTAACTCGAATCAGGGTCACGACGTGTGAACCACAGCTCGTGGTCATTCTTTTCAAAATTCGCTTCTCCAAGCTCTTCATAATCCCTGCATCAATGAGTTAGTCTAGCAACTCACGTACTCAACGATTGATCGTACACTTACCACACCGGAGCGAACATAACTACACTAGTCCCAATTGGAGCTAATTTTCTAAGTGTCTTTCCAATGTTCCATTTGTGGTCGTATGTAACATTGCGCCCCCACACGTCAACGCCAGTCCACAAGCTCCGCTTGAGCATCGGCCCGGCTTGGCGCGCGCTTTCAGCAGTCTGGTCAAACGTCCAGGAATAATTCGTGAACAAACCGTCCGACGCAAGAATCCACGGGTAAGTTGTTTTGTTTAAGCAGTTTTGGTAGTCGAGTTGGTTGTATGTCGTCAACGAGTCGTACCAGATCACTTGCGTCTCGGGGCCTAGGGCGCGGTGCATGGCGTATTTAAAGTATGCCACAAAATCAAGCAACTCAGTAGCTTGCTTGGCGTCGTCCATCACGGTCTCCATATTGATCAAGTATCCGTCAAAACGGAAGTACACCGCGAGATTTGTTAACGCGTCTGCGTAAAGATATCCAACTCCGCTCTCGTTCTTCGTCAACAAAAGCCGCGCGTCGGGAACTGACTCCTCCCACTCGCAGATCAGTGTGCCGAGACATTTCACTCCACTCTTGTGGCACGCATTAGTCCATGAAATCGGCGGAATTGCGACGCGGCTGTGTGAAAAATAGAGATATGTGTCGGCCAAACTGAACCCGCGCACCCAAAACGCGTAGCCGGTTGGATGCGGGAAATATCCTTGCGCGTTACGGTCTTCTAAATGCTTATATCCGCCGCAGTAGTCGTGCGCAATCATGAATTTCGACTCAGTAAGAGAGTTGGCGAAACGATGACGTCGGCGCAGCGGCGACCGAGACTGCTGCAGCCTATCTGATCCCGACCATTCCAGCATCGATTTCAAGTCCTCAAAGTACCGGCAATCGATACTCTCGGAGCTGATGGACGCCATTGTTAATCTGCCTATCAAGTTGCCAGTTCAGAGTCGCGAAATCGAAGGAGGTGAGCGTCGGCACCGGTGTCGGACACTTATACGATACCGGTACGTTGATGAAACGTCTCTTCTAAACGATGCAGCTATGTCGGCTGTGAGCTTCAGCAAGACGGCTACGAGCCCCGCAAAAAAATGCTCAGGAGACGCACTAACAAAACCTTAACTGAGAGGCACATGCGGGCGTTCTCTGCGAGTGGCACGTGCCGTGTTAACCCAACAATATAGTTTAATGTCCAAAGTGTCCCGAGCCGAAGAATTTGATATTTGGTATTTGAGTGCAACAGTCTTGCATCATCACATTGCGTGTAGTGTTCCAAAATTGTGTCCACAAAGCTATCTTCATTGGTCATGTATGATAGTATGCAATCTGAATGGCTTGACAAAGTCAACAGAAAATGAACAAAGATTTAAGTGTTCGTCTATATCCCAAACCAGCACAATCCAGCCATTTGAACACCTCACAAACAGGTCGTCATATCTATAGGACATAGCTCGTCAAAACTTCAGCAAATCAAAACAAAACTCGAAAATGTAACTATTCAAACTCCAATTTGACAGCGAGCGGGTATGTTCCGTTGGTGTCTTGGTACGAGTAGTGTAGCATAACCGACTGTCCGGCGACTTGGTCATCGGTCTGGTAGTAGATAGGATGAGCAACACCGCCGTAGTTGTATCCCAATGGTCCTTCGGTAGAGTTGTACAGCACTGTGTCAGTGACGTTCCATGGTCCAAGCGGTGTCGGCGAGCTGATGAGTCGGAACAAGTTATCGGCCATGTTGGAGAAGTAGATTAATACGTAAGCCTGGTGATACTCGGAGTAGTACATACTACCACTTGAGAACGTAGTGCCATTTGTAATGATAGCAGCGGACTGTCGACGGCCGGTCGGGACTGGGATGGTAGAGGACCAATAATCTTCCGCGGCGTCGTAGTAGGCGCACGTTGTAAAGTCTAGAATCGAATCCTTCGGACAGCGCGCGACGTGAATATCATAGTTGTCGCTATAGGTGCTGTCTGTTGCGTAAAGATACACATAGTCATCGACGACGAGGTTCGCAAATGAGCCGTACGGGTACCGTCCGCTGGTAAAGGCCAGAGTAAACGGCCGTGCTACAGTGATGTTGTTTGTGGCCTCGTCAAGAGTGTAGATCGAGAGGGTGTTTCCGTAGTAGTGCGACGTCGTGGAGTTATAGTAATGATGTACGCCCCAGAAGTGCAAGGCATAGCTTGAATTGATCTGAATACAGTTCGTGTATGTCCACAACGCGTACCTGGTTGACTGCAAGTCGTTGTACTTGGCCTCGTTGGTCGTGAATGGAATAGCGGCGAACTTGGACTGGACTGACTCGACCATGGTAGCATCGGCGAGCTCGCCGATGTCTTCAAAGTCTGTGACGACACTCAAGCTGTTGGACGCGAAGGCCACGAGCTCGTCGGATTCGTTGTAAGCGCCAGTGTCGCAGAAGACAAAGAAGGTGGTGTTCGCCAACGAGCAAGAACCGCCGCCGTCACGGTAGATGTCCCATTCGTTACTTGAGTCTCTCATCTGAACGGGCTCGGACACGTTGAGGACTGAGAAGACCGGGGAAGACGAGGTTTGTCCTGACCATGGTGCCGCGACGACATCGTATGGCGTAGAAGCCTTGGGCAGCTCGTAGGAAATATATGCTGCCGGTGTGAAGAAGCTGTCAACGGGAGAGGGGATGGCGTTGACCGGTAGCAGGAAGCTATGGAGAGCAATGAGGAGAACACCGGCAAGTCGGACCATTGTGCTGTACCGTCGGACGCTGGAAACGACGCTGGAGCTGCGGTCGAGCAAAGCCACGGAAGATGGACGGTTTTGTAATGATAATGCATGGTTCTCATCGACATAAGAGCTGGCCTGTTTGGTGTTTAGCGTGAGCAGTTCAGATCAGAATCGGCCAGCTCGGAAGGGAAGCCCCGAGCTAGTGCGCTAGCCAGATGGGCACAGCTTAGGCAAATACGGCCCCACGGTCGAGCTGGCCGTGCAGACCAGCTCGTCCGTCCTTCGCTCTTGTCTCGAAATTGTTGAAGCATGTGTGCGAAGTACGCGCCGGCGCCTGGCCAGCATTGGCACGCCGTCAGCGAGATCCATCCGATCAGACCGAAAGTCGCGGCCGCATCATGCACTGGCGAGCAAGGCAAATTTCGCTCACCCGAACAGCGCGTCCACGATGGCGCGAGTGTCAAATTGCTTCGTCGGATTGGCAGCTGCCGCTGTCTGTCCAATGCAAAATCTCCGAGCCCAAAGCGGAACCCGCGGGGAACTCAGTTGGATGACGCTCTGTGTCAATCAGTGAAGTCCCGCCGCCCGGCGCCCGGGCCTCTTCGCGGCGGGCGAGGCTTGGCAACTATGCTCATTCGGGTTAGCATAATTTTCAGACGTGCATGCGCAGACGCAATCCCCCTGACAATGATACATACAGCTCAACCCTGGACTGCCGTCGTACGGTCGCGACTGGAACAACTATCCGACTTTCATGATCCAGCTGCCGTACTACGCAGCCGAGCAGGCCAACCAGACACGGTCGAGCACCATCTCCGCGGGTTAGACACCTTTGGCGGCGCGCACGCGAGCCGACAAATTGGCTGTGCCGATTAAATCTGGGCCGCTGTTTTGCTGTCTCTCTCCGCTAGTTCTTGATTTCGTCACTGGCGCAATCCTCGCCGAGCAAATTAGTTGCAAATCTGCCTCTTCTTTATTGCATGGTCACACATGCCCAGCTGTGCCTGTGCGACTTGCGTGCTCACTAGTAGCAGACGCCCGTATCTCCCTTACCATTCGAGCTGCAAACCTGGCTTCGCTGGACTACTAGTTCAGGTTCGCGTCGCCGTGCGTTGTCATGAAGCTAGTGGTTCTACCTTGTCTCGCACCAACGAGCTGATCCGTGTTTCCGTAGTCGTCTCATTTCATCCAGAAGGTGTTCTGGAACCTCCTTCCCATCCCATGTACCTGCGATACGTTTAAGATGAGAGCACTAACAATTTTGTGGCTCATCACGCACGGCATGCAGGGTTAGTCTACCAAGCACCCTGCGATGACCGAACCGTTTATCCGGGTCTCCAGGCTTCTGGCATTCTCTTCTGAGCGTGGAAGTACGCAACTAGCCCAATATTGAATCAGTACTAACGAGTTTCTGATCAATTTCGGCGTATACGTACTTAGACTTTTGTTCGCGCTGGCGACGAGCTGCATATATAACGGCACCCAAACGTCCATGATGTGACACTATCCTCCGGTCACGGCTTGTGAATTTTCATTTTCTAGCTCTCCCCTACAACGAATTTCGCTCGATCCGGTCGACCCCGCTAGAGCTGGCAGCCACTGAGGCTATAAGCAGCCCCAAAGGGAGGCGAACTGAAACCCATAGCAAGTAAGCGGGTGGACCAACACGGAGCCGCGGACCATAACCATTTACTGCACAGTTTTCCT
The DNA here is from genome assembly GCF_038497785.1 of Limtongia smithiae. Lineage (NCBI taxonomy): Eukaryota > Fungi > Ascomycota > Lipomycetes > Lipomycetales > Lipomycetaceae > Limtongia > Limtongia smithiae. Next base: position 893,556 of record NW_027117625.1, read on the forward strand.
GTCGCTGGCGTCGTAAGTGTAGACGGTCGGTCTCCGTCCTAGACAGCTGGAAGAGCGCCCATCGACGATTCTCGCTCTTCCTCTGTCCTAGTTTAGCCCAGACGTTGTTGCTTCCAGAGTGCTTCGAGGTTTTGCACAGACGCAGAAGATGTCATGGATGACACCAGTGCTCAATGAACTCTGAGCGGGAATTACGTGGCTGTGATGATGACTTAGGTGGAGGCCTTCGGTCGAGGCCTATTCGAAAGCACCATGACTGTGCCCAGAAAGCTTCCAATTACTCCGACAGCGGTGAGCAGAATAATGACGGGGATCCGGATTACCCACTCGCGCGCAGGGAAGAAGTTCTGTACAGGATGCGTGTCATCGACGAATGGCTGCGTGCGGATCCAGTCAGCGATGAGGAGTCAGCTGAGTAGTGAATGGCGGCCGTACCAGGAATAGCGCCCAGACCGTGTAGTACAGGAACACGACCGACGAGATGTAGAAGATGTGGAAGGACATTGCATCAGTGTGCAGTTGCGGCTGTGGAGTAGAGGCGGAGCGAATGCGGAACTGCACATACGCGAGGACGGCAGCGGCGCAAGCAGTGGGGTTCGTAGCAATCGCTTTTCCGGCCGGTCTTGTTCCCGTCGGCTATGTGTCTCTGCACGGGCTTAAGCTGAGCGCAGGCCGCTCCTCGGCTCTTCCTACAGCAGTAGCAGCAGCATTGCGCGCACCGTAGCAATCTGGGGACGAGCAAGAAGCAGAAGCAGCTGGTGCTCGCAAGTTCGACTCGGAGAGCGCGTTCTTTAGAGACTGTAGACGCCGGTGTGCGTACAGAGGGTTGTTCAGCGACAGTACTGCTGGAGTGTTTCACGAGCGCCGTCGTGCCAGTGTAGTAGCCGGCCCTCAGCAAGCCTCAGTCCCCATCTCCATCATCGTGCGCAGCTATCTTTGCCCTTTGTCCGCCCGTTCTCGTATTATTTGCTATTGCATACCCCATCAACGCCATTGGCATTGCAAGCGACAACCGCGCACATTTGTATAACGTTCACCGACGATGGCGTCGCTACCATTAGAGAGCGGACGGCCACGCTCCGACTCGATATCGTCGACAACTTCAGACGACCCGTTACTACGGCCTTCGCTGCAGGTGGATGCGATAAGCGTGGATGAGACCGTCGCGGATGAGGATATTGGACCGGCCGCGAAAAGCGACCCGGCTCAGGTGCACCATCTGGTCGAGATCGACTTGACGACCCTGCATGGTGGACAGTTTGTCGGAGTCGAGCTCCCACCGAGGGGCTCGCCTGAGCGCGAGAAGATGGAACAGGCGCTAAAGCGCAAGATTGACTACGCAATTCTTCCTGTTGTAATTGCGATGTACATGCTGAAGTAAGTTGTCGTGGATGTCGGGACAGTTCTGAAGGCTAACAAATGGTCATAGCTATTTGGACCGGAACAATATTGCTGCAGCAAAGCTTGGCTCGCTGATGGAAGACTTGAATTTGACCGGCACGCAGTATTCGACAGCTGTGTCTATTTTATTCATTGGATACATTCTCATGCAGGTGCCGTCGAACCTCATTCTCGCCAAGGTCGGGCACCCATCCATCTACCTGCCCTCGGCAATGGCCATCTGGGGCGTGCTATCCATGTGGACTACGTTTGTGCGCGGGTATCACTCGTTGGTGTTCATTCGGTTCCTCATTGGTTTCGCCGAGGCGGCGTTTTATCCTGGAACAGTGTTTTACTTGTCATGCTGGTATACAAAGTATGAGATTGCCAAGCGGTCCGCGATTTTCGTGTGCGGGTCGTGGATCTCGGGCGCTTTCTCGGGTTTAATTGCGTACGCAGTGCTGGAGAATCTAGACGGTGTATTTGGTCTTGCGGCATGGCGGTGGCTGTTCTTGATTGAGGGGACAATGACGGTGTCGGTTGCGCTGATGGCAATTGTGGTGCTGCCTAACCTGCCATCCACGACGACATGGCTGTCAATGGAGGAACGACTTCTGGGAGTCGTGCGGATGATTGAGGATGTTGGCCAGCAAGACGAGGACGCGGTGGCGGTCGAGACGGAAGAGGCTGCGGCCGACGATGCGCAGGTTGTGTCAAAGTCCAAGTTTGCGTCTGCGATGGCGGGATTCATGATGGCGATTACAGACCCGAAGGTGCTGCTGATCTGGGTCATGATGTTCAGTTTCGCGATGATGGGTGGGATCAACACGGTGTTCCCGTCGATCGTGGGGTCGCTCGGCTACAGCCAGCCAAAGACGCTGCTGCTGACGACGCCGCCTTGGCTACTGTGCTCAGTGACGTCGGTTTGGAACAGCTTCCACTCAGACCGGAACGGGGAGCGCTATCTGCACATGGTCTGGGGCCCGATACTGTCTATGCTGGGGTTCACAATCTGCCTGCTTACAACGGAGACGAGCTACCGGTACTTTGCGATGCTGCTGTTGCTGCAGATCTACAACTCGTGGTCGCTGGGGTTCGCTTGGATGGCGACGACGATTCCGCGGCCACCAGTGAAGCGGGCAGCGGCGGTCGCGTTTGTGAACATTGGCGGCAACATCCCCAATGTGATCGCGCCGTACTTGTTCTACCAGGGCGCGGAGCCGCATTACTATCTAGGATTCACTGTGTGTGCACTGTTTGGGATAACGGGCTTGATCGGGGCGACCGTGCTGCGGAATGCGCTGCAGCGCATGAATAAGGAGCTGGCACGGGGTGCGGTCATAGACGGGCTAGACGGACGGAGAGGGTTTAGATTTGTGTATTAGGGCGTATTTCGAGGATTAGCTAGCTGCAGAGAAAGTACCGATGGCACTAGCAGTGGCGTGGGCTGAGTGGTGTGCTGATGAGCTCGTCGGGATGGCCGTGAACGCGTGACAGGGCCGATGAGTGAGTGAGATCAGCCTCTCCCCCGGTCTCCATCGCCTCCGTCGCCGCAGCGGCGGCACGAGCCCCTCGGCTCTGAAAACTCCAATCACGGCACCCAAATTTCCAAAACTCCTTCCGCATGGCCCAAGCACTGCGGGTCGCACGCGTTTCACGGACCTCCGCGACATTTCAAATCACGGCGGTCTCCGCTGTGCGAGTGCCGGCGGCTGCCGGGTTGCGAGCCTGAGGGCGGCCTGGTCGCGGCGGCGCGAGGACGACAGCGAGGGGACAAGAGCGTGACGATCGATCGCGCGCGACGAAGACAAAGGAAGCGAAACGACGCGAACTTCCTCACAAAAGCACACACGCGCTCACAAATTTGTTTGGCGGTGGCGACTGGTGGCCACACGCTAGGCCCGAAGAGGCGCGCGCGTGCCCGCCTTCCCAGCCGGCCGCTGCCCCTGCGCTCCTCCGCCCTCGCTGTGTTCCTCCGCAGCCCACACGCGGCGCGGAACGGAGTCCAGGGCCGCAGTGCGTTGCGCACTGCGGCCGATCTTGCGATCGTGACGGTGCGCCTTTGCCCGCGCTCAAAGGACGGGGCAGGGAGCGTGAGCGCCCGCAAGGGAGCAAAACGAGTAAACTTAGGCGCCTGGCGCATCGCCAAAAAAGATGACCGAAACTCTCGCGCCTTGACCACACTTCTCCTTTCCCTTATCCCTCTGGGCATCCGCACTCCTCCGACCGCCCCCCTTCCTCGCTATCCCCTCGTCCTCCCCGCCTCTTCACCATCTCCCATCTGTCCCCACCCAGCCTCCACAATGGTCCACAAGAGGCGGTTTGAGCTTGTCAACCCCTTTGCTTCCGACGCCCCTGACGCGCCTACGCCCGAACTCGACTTCAGCGGCGTCAAGCGCGCCCGCCCTGATTCCGACTTCGGTACGCATCTCTCCGTCGTCGCGTGCGCAGACTGTCGTGGCTAACTCCATGCCTAGGCTCGAGCTATGCGGACTCCATTGCCTCGCCCGACGATGCAAGCGATCTCTTCGACGACATCTTCACGCCCCAGCTCTCCTCCCCGCTCGAGTTTGACTTTGAGAGCGTCGTTGTCTCCGCCACAGATTTCCAGGTCTCCAAGACGACCCTCATCGGTGAGGCGAGCGCTGCTGCCGCCGCCGTCCTCGAAGACGACGACGACGGCCTGACAACCGATGACGAGGACCTATCTTTCGTGTCTCGCTCTTCCGTGAAGCTCGAGAAGGCCACCTCTACCAAACAGTCCGACCACACGACCATTTCCTCCACTATGCCTCTCGGCATCCAGGCCATGGGCCCCATCGTGGGTCACTGGGACAGCGTGGCTGAGGGTCTCATTCCATCGCCCGCTTGCGCTGGTGTGGACTCAAACTGTCTCCCGATTTCCTCCCCCTCGCTCGGCGGCGCTTCCCGCATGGGCCAGGCCTTCCGACAGCCCACTACCTCACAGACCACCACCTCCCTCGACGCTCTCCTTGAGCAGTTCGTCGACGTCAACAAGGTCGCCGACAACACCGTCGTGCTCGCAAACAAGAAATTTTGGATCGACCGATACATGACCATCCCCATCTGCGGCTACTTGAATCGCGCGTCCACCGCCAGCCGCCGCACTGAGATCGCCGTGCCTGCTACGTCCGTCGCTGGTATCTCCATGCCGGCCGGCGAGAAGGCCGTGCCCGCGACTCCGTTATCGGCTTCCGCTGCATCTTCCGCTGTGCACCATGCCGGCGTCATCACCACCTCTAGCCCGGCGTGCGTCGTCATCGACAGTAACAAGCACAACAACCGCAAGCGGCTACTAAAGCGCGCGGCCTCTACGCCGGGTGCTGTTTATGGACTTAAAAAGCGCAGTTTCGTTTTGGGAAAGGGTCGGGAAATGGTTGGATTAGGCGTTATCGTCGGGGATCTTCAGTTGTGATTTGTTGGTTGTTCGGTTCTCCGCCACTTTGTTTTGCTATCACTGCTCCAGTCGCTCCTCCCCGTCGCGCCTCCAGCTCCTGCCTGCCTCCCTGCCTGCTCGACCTTACGCGTCGTTCTTCGGCAACATGATGTCAACATGTCATTTTAATGGTCCTCTATATCCTCTCTACCATCATCCTAAAGCACGGGGCTTTTTTTAACATCGGCCAAAAGGTTTACACAAAATATCTGGGACGGGGTGATAACAAAAAGTTTGTATTTTATTTTTTCGATTGCACTTGGGAGAGGGACATGGTTTTGGGGGCGGTGGATTATTTTTGCAAAAGTCTTTGTTTAATCGTCCATTTTTCTTTCATCGCACACTAATTGCTGGGTTTACTTTTTTTCTTGCCTTATCAGCGCCTCCCTCTCTCGTACCTCTCTACTCCAGCTGTCATTTCTCTCTCTCTCTCCTCTCTCGGCTGACTCGTGTCAAAATCAGCGCATTTCCTAGCGGTGTAACAATGTTTGGGTGTAATGCGCGCTGTTTTCCGTTATGTACCAATAATTAAAGTTCAACTTAGTTATACTAGCAATCTCTCCATTTGATGTGTTAAAAATACATACAAGGGTAACAAGCGTCGTCATAAATTATACTCCAATTCGTCGATCCGTTAAAGTATGACCCACAACACAAACGCCGGATAACATACACAGTGTAAAATACACGTCGTAAACGCATTATGCTGCACTTCCTTCAGACAGACAACTCGCTTCCCGTCGTCGTAGATGGCGACGACACAGTGTTGCCCACCGCAACCACCTTCTGCTGTTGACTCGTTAAGCCGGCACCATTCTTCAAGTTGTTGTTATGAAACGGCTTCCTGTACGCATACCCGCTATTCGCGGTAATCGTGCCGCCGAAGTGCGTACGCCCATTGTTGTTGTTATTGTTTCGAAGGTTGCTGGGAGTGGAGACGGTGTTGGTCTTCAGATTGCGAAAGACGCTCTGGTTTGTGTTTCCCGGTCGCATATTGGGCCGCTTGAATAGCTGCTCCTTCCCATTTGGCGACTGAGGGGAGGAACTAGCAGTGGTCGCTACCGACGCGGTCGAGAGCGCGGACTTCGGCCCGCTGGTCTGCAAGGTTAGTAGCGTGTCCGCAGACACCGGCGACGCGGAGGAGGAGGAGGTGGATGGAGCAGGAGAAGTCAGGGATAAAGAATCGTCGGCTTGCAACTCGCGCATGCGCTGTGCCGCGATAGTAGAGGTTAGAAAGACTTTCCCCGCATCGGCGGGGGAAAGCATGCGACACTCTGTCGGGGACGTGATCTCCGAAACGACGCTGGACTGGGTATCCGTTTTTTTCATCTTGACCTGCTCTAGTACCGCCGCAGTGATATTCAGCTTTCCACCACTCGTCATCGGCGGCAACGCCTCGGACTCAGCAACAGCCGCCGAAAGCGGCTGTTGCTTTAACTCGTCAGCATGCGCGGTCGTCGTGTCGACGATCAGCGTCGGCTTCCAGTTCTCTTGGTTAACATCAGTAATCGAGTCATCAGACTTGTCAGACAGCACAATTTCGTAGTATTTCGAGTCGTCGGCAGACACAGCGCGCTGAAAGGACGAGGTATTTTTGATGACCGCGCCGGTATCAAGCTTGCTGTCAACACCACTACCACCGCCGCTGACTAGAGGATACCGATGCGCTAGATATGCCCCGTCAAGATCAGACGAGGTGCCGGAGTTGCGAGAGGTCAGATACGTATTCCATCGATCACGGCCGTCCTCGGTCGCGAGATCGAATTGCACACCGTCTATTGTCAGCACGCACTTTGACTGATTCTGTGCGATGTAGCTTTGTTGTTCTTGGGTATAACAGAATTCAGCATTCTGAATAGGAGGGTTGGCGGTAGCTAGATAAAAGTCAGTATGACGTAATGTGCCTCTGCCTAAACCAACTACGTACGTTCATATCCCGGATGCTCATACCCCGCGGTATTCGAATACGTCGCCGCCATAAGATCTGGCGGTGGTCCCATAGGCAAAATCTGTGTCATCTGCGGAATCTGGTAGAACGCCTGCCAAAGCCTTCCAAGCGCCTCCTTAAGCTTCTCCAATTCGCGGCGCACGTCTCCGCCGCGATTCAGCCGGCCCTGCAGGTTTCGCGAATCTGATTTCGCTGCCTGCGCGACCTCCAAAATCTTGCCCTTGATAAGCTCAATTTCACGGTGGTTGGCTTGTAGGCCGATTTGAAGCTGCTTCAGAAGAGCGTTCGAGAGCTCTATGGTCGCCGCTGAGCTTGCGGCCGCGATGGCTTTCACTTTTTCTTCGTCGACAGGTGCGTACACCGTCACTACTTCGCGATCAGACGCATCCGAGGGCAGATCTAATGGCACATCTTCCGTCGTCGTGTCTACCGTCGTCGTAATGGCTGGGATTGTCGACACGCGGCGACTGTACAAGAGAATAGCACCAACGATGAGGACAAGCTGCAAGAACTCAAACGCGACGATCTTCCAAGTTCCATGCTGGCCCTTGCTGGGTTCAGAATACTGCAGCACGATGTTATCCGACGGCAAGCATGAGCGAAGACTGTCGACCTGTGTCATGTCGGGCTTCGTTTGCTTCATGTACGCCAAGCAACTAGAGAACGAATGTTAGTACACTTTGCCGACAAAACTTCACCAAACGTATATGGTCAGTACTTTAATAAATCGCTTGGAAGATTATTCAGCACGCCCTGCTCAAACAGATTGACCGCGCGCGCCATATGTTCAGCCTTTGTTGACTCGTTGCTTGGTGGAAGTGACGCGACACCTACTCCGCCTTGAGCCGTGTCTAGAGATACTGCGACAGGGTCGAAGAGCTTGAACACTAACAGCACAAAGTGCAACGCAAAAATGGATCCGTTGATATACACCAACGCTTTGGAAAACGTGTACACCGAGAAGATCCGTCGTAGAGAGGCGGCGATGTTGACGGTTCGCAGTCGAGATATCGCGTTTGCCATGTCAGCGTCACCTCGGATCACTGTGTGCAAAAGCGCGCTGTACCTCGAGACGAAGCGCTGTTTAGAAACTAGCAAGAAGAAGCGCGTGAAAGTGTGGGGCGAAACGGGCTGGGACGCGTCACAAAGGCACTTGCGAATCGAGCTGGGAGGAAAGGGAGCAAACAACGTTGTCATGACAACCCAAACCTGAACAAGCTCCTGGAGTGGTTCCACCTGTACGCAAGTTGCTCAGACTAACTGGGGGTTACACGATTCACACCTGATTTCGCCCGTTTATATAAGAAATCACCAACATACTATACATTGCTTGCAATGTTTTTGTAGATGCGTTTTGCTGTAGCAGAGAAATATGGTATTATTTGCTGTAGTCGTTGCCCCTTCCGGGCAATCCATGACCAGAAGGTCTGAGGATTTGAACCGGCGCGTGCTCTCAGGTTGCAGGGATGTCTTATGGAGAGGGCTTGTCTCATCAGCTCACACTCGCGCACTGCGACTTTCAGGTGGACCGACCGCTTTTACGTACAGCTATGAGCGTCCTACTCAAGTCAGCAGCAGAACCCCGCCGGCTAGACTAGACTCCCTATTAGGCACCTGAAATTGTGACCACGACACTTGTCTGATACGGCAAATTTGAGTCGATTACATTGTCAACCGTGTCGGCATGCAAGCACCTTAGGTATCATCCATCATCTATCGGACCGTACCATGGTTGCCTCGAGTTCGATGCTGTATCACACTCCACAGGTCGCAGGGGTGCACAGGCACTACACGAATGGACAGTGCACCGAACATGATGCGATTTCATTTGTTACTGACAGCCTGACAGGACTACAGATCGGCGATGTTATTAAGCAAGCCGTCATATAGTATGTTTCACTACTTCACGTGCGCTGCTGGATGTCCGCATCCTGCCATATCTATGTACTACCGCCGAGCGTACGAATACAGTACCCTATTGTATCCTGTTTCTTGTTGAGGCAAACCCGGAGTGACAAACGCCTGGCGGCTGAAATTGAATGCCATTTCTGTCAAACAGTGAGAACTTTGCGTCGATGTTCACGATCGCTGTGGGTGAAGACACTGCATGGCGCGCTAGCTTTCCCACGCTGTTCATGACAGGACTTCTTGCCTTAGGGACGCAAATTGCTGATACAGGATCCGGATATGTTATTGTGGTAGTGAACGCGTTAAAGTACGTGTGAGAACTTCAGCTGCAAGCACCGAGTTCAGAGTACTACGCTCGAGCTGGTTGTCGTCTTCAAGTGACGAATCGCGAATTCCACGGGCTAAGTCTGATTCTGGTTCCCAGACTGTAGTGAAATATGAACTACGATGTAGACTCAGTGCTACTTCAATTTTCGGCTTATGCAAGCACAGATGATCGTCCTGGAGAAGGAGAGAAGTCACGACCTGTGTGTGCTCCCGCGGTGTATCCGATCAGAGATATATGACCTGACAAAGCCTGCTGTACTCCATTAGCTTTATCTACGCGATACAAGCTCTCCAAAAGCAACCTCTTTCCGCGGTATCTTCTCCTCTACTACACCTACATTCTTACTCTCGTAGCCCGCACTATAATGGCGAGCGCACGCGCGAAGTATCACCGATAGCGCGTGCGGCGCGTGGCTGGACGTCACGAGCAACCGCATCAAAGATCCTCGGGAACGGCGTTGGGCGCACGCCAGCTTCTCCGCACTTTTGCTTGTGCATCCCCACGTACCCGCCACCGTGACCTCATCACAGTCTCGGAACCATCGTGCTGTGCGCTTAAGCAAGTCTCTTTGGCGCATCGTTGGCTTCGTGCTCTAACGGCTCACTTTCGCCACCGTTCACACAGCCGTCATTGGCACCTCCACACATATGGCATCAGTCCCGCGACAAAAGCCGTGGGAGCAGCGATCAGTCGCTGTTCCCGCTGCTCCAGCGGTTGCTGCTGCTGCTCCTGATTTGCCTTCAACGTCAACGACTGCTGCTTCGTCAGCAGCGTCAGTTCCGACAGTCCCCTCGCGGCCTGCTGGCATTGCAGCCTCAGGCGTTGCAGCATTCCCGCAGAACATGGGCTCAAGTTTGACATCTTCTTACTCCTCCGCAATGAATCCTTATGGCTCTCGGGCATTCGGCTCGTCTTATTCTCCATACTCCTCCTTCTCGCCATATGGATCTGCGTACTCGCCGTACTCGTCTCCCTACAGCTCGCCGTACTCACGTCTATACGGCAATGGCATGGGTCCCGGCATGACGCCTGGTCAAAATCCCCTCGAGTCGTCTACCACAGCAGCCTTCCAGATGCTTGAGGCAGTTGTCGGCGCGATCGGCGGTTTTGCGCAAATGCTGGAATCAACATACATGGCGACACACTCTTCATTTTTCGCCATGATTGGAGTTGCAGAACAAATCACAGCACTACGGCGGTCAGTTATCGGATCGGCTTCCGTTGGTATGCTGGCTCTTTGGCGTGTATTTGTCCGCATTTGGCGCCGCGTCACTGGACGGAAATCGGCGTCGGACTCGACTCAGAATGGCGGATTGAACCTGAGAGAGTTTGAAGCGTTCAAGCGCGACAGTCCTGGCTCGGGTGCAACGCCACGACCTGCCAATGTTTCTATATGGCCATTGGTCGTGTTTTTAGGAGCCGTCTTTGGCGGACCATACTTGATGTCGAAGCTGATCAAGGCGATCGCCGCATCCCGGCGGGACCAGGATATGAGATTGTCTGGTTATGACCGCGCCATGCTTAGCGGCGGAAACGGCATCGACGATCCGAAAGTAGCAGCGGGTACCGCCGCTGTTGGTGGCCAGCCGACATCAGCAGGCAGCGACTTGATTATTGATCCTGCCAAGCTAGAATTCTGTCGCGCTGTGTACGATTTCAAGCCAGAAAACGAAACCGTCGAGCTAGCGCTCAGCAAGGGCGATCTAGTTGCCATTTTGTCTAAGGATATGCTCTCCGATGGTAATCAGGATGAGCCGACATGGTGGCGAGGGAGATTGCGGGACGGCCGCATGGGATTTTTCCCTTCCAACTATGTTGAGATGATCAAGAGACGCAGTGGCAAGCCAGAGTAAACGACAACAGGCTGATTTACTTTCTAGAATGGGTTTATCAGATTTCTGAAGGGGTTCAATGTTTCTGTACAGTAAAAATTTCTTCTGATTACTTGTAACGATGTCTTCTATTAGACAGGGATTATGGGCGTATAGCAACTTTCGCTAGGAGTTCAACTTGTTACAGATGCGGTTTATAACGAACAAATTTCTTTCTGATTTAGATGAATTGCCATGGAATTTTGCATCGAATTGTCGGAGAGCTAGTTCGCCTCGTAGACCGTCTTCAGCAGCTCCAGCCATTTCTCGACCGTCCATCCAGATGAGATCGAGTCGTTGACGATGCCATTCACGGAGACAGTGGGTGTCACATGTACCGAATTCTGTCGCGCCTGGCGCACGAATAGTTTTAGGTCATTCGTAACTGCATTTCCGGTGTTGTGCGGTGAGCCATCGCTCGATGGCGGAATCGCAAGGAGTTCAAACACCTTCGCCTCGTCTACGCCGACCGACTCGGCAGCCAGTTTCGCGAGCCGCTCGTACGTTTTGCTGCGGGGCTCGTCGTACACCGCAGTGTCGTAGTATGTGTTGGCGACCTTGAACAGCGCGTTGGAGAACTCCCAGAACTTCTCTGGCGCAAGGCGCTCGACCGCGATGGCCGTTTCGTGCACGAGCGTGCTTACAGGGTGCCACGGTTGCACAACCTGGCGGAATACAAAAGTGAAAGTGCCGGGGGGATAGATCTCGGCGATAGCGGGCAGGAGATTGTTATACACGGTGTTGAACATCTTGCCCGAGAAGGGGCACACATAGTCGAGGTAGAGATCAATCGTGTGCGGGGCCGTGGAGGCGATGGTCGCGACGGTCGAAGTGTTAGCGAGCTTGTGAGCGAGGAATCGGGGCTGGATAGACATTTGCGGTGAAGTATACGACGCGATGGAATGTGGTCTGCGTGTTCCGCGGAATTGAGGGAAGAGTAAAAGGGGAGAAGCTCTCGAACTTGTAGTTGCTGGTGTGAACGGTAGTGGATGGAGGGATGACCAAGCGCCGCCGCAGCTGATAAGATCTCCCAAGCGCATCCCCGCAAAGGCGTGATGTCATCCCTGTGTTACGCAAAGAGACATAGTTCTCTCACCCTCCAATTCACGACCAGTCATTCACATGGCTCTAGTTACAGACCAAACCCCCAAGATGTAGTGAAGTATTTACAGTTTTAAGTATCGATGCTGTCGTTCCTCGAATCCGGAGTCAGAAGCTAGATGAGCTGTGTGAAAACGTTAGTCTTTGTCCACACGAGATTTAACTCGGATAACGCAGAAGAAACGCAGTAGACAGGCGATTTGACCAACTTACTTAGTGTAAAGCACCGTTCGCAGTACAGATAGTTATCCTCGTCCTGCCTCTCGCAATCTAAACAGCGGTAGTTCACGTCGTTAGAGCAAAGACAGCAGCCGAGGTTAATGTCTTCGTTCAGCTTTCCCACTGGAGGTGAGGGATCGAATGGTACGTTCACCACCTTCGGAGTTGGAGGAGAAATTCCAGCAGTAGCTACTTCAAACTTGTCCAAGGCTGGAAGACTCTTTGGAGGACCTTTAAGTGCTTCGAGTCTCGAAAATAGATTCGCCTCTTCAGGACTCGGTGTGCGCTTGGCCTCGTCCTCCGAGTGCCCCTCGTCATCACTTCCAAGCTGTGCGTACATATCAACGAGCCTATCCGCTTCTTGCTCTTCATTCAGCTCCTCTTCATCGTCGCTGTCTGTCTTCTCGTTTGGCGCGATGCCGGAGTTCGGCATCGCTGCGTACATCTTGACCATTCGATCTGCTTGCTCTTCGATGTCTTTTGCTTCAACATTGAATCGTTCGGTATCTTCCTTTGATAAACCTAGTTTCTCGTTAAGGATCTCGCTACTCAGTGTCTCGTTTGCGGAGTCCGCGGCCGTCTGTGAAGTCGAAGGCGCAGTCTTTTCATTGAATTCATCGGAATCGTCGTCATAGAGTCCTGCTTTCTCAGATGTCTTCGCGAATGTCTTCTCGAATGTCTTCTCGGATGCTATTAAATCTTGTGCATCTATTAACGCGTGTGCACCCTCCTTCAGTAAGTCCTTCTCGGAGCTCACTACAGCCTTGTCATTCTCTGCAGAGTCACCTTTGGCTGTAGTTGTTGCTGATACTGCTGTCTGCGAGTCCACGTCGTCCAACATTGCCTTCAAATAGTCGTCACTTAGATACTTGTTCGGTCCGCCGTCCGTATGCTTGTCTGTCGTATGCACCGCAGGTATACTCTCCAATACTGCCAACTCCTCCAGCTCGTCCGGTGTCAACTCCCATTCCTTCATGCTAAGCTCCTTCAGCATCCTCTCAAAATCCTCGTCATCGACCTCGGGCAAATTTCCTGGGGTTTTCCAGCGTGTGTCTTCTTGCAGCCGTTCCTCATCGTCGTGAAATTGCGCCAGAAAGATGTGCGGATCAATTGAATCGCTCTCTTCCTGCGCGGTGTTGATTCGCGAGGATGACGACCCCCCAGCGGGTGATCTGCCAACTATTTTTTCAAAGCGTGCGGTAAGCATATCGAGGTCCCCAAGTGCATCTGGCGAGGGCGAGCGCTCGCCAGGGACATGGCTGATAAAGTATGAGCTTGCTGCTTAGTTCTTAGAACAGCGATGTTAATCGTACGTGCCTTGGCGCATTGAATGCGTTTAGTCGTGCCAAAATGTCCGCAGTCGACTTGTCTGTATCTTTATCGTCGTCTGACGACATAGCTGTCACAAAAGTAGATATGTATCGAGGAAGTCGGTAGCTCGTAGGCCTGCGAGAGCTGACAAGTCATGGACGTGACGTCGCTTGGACTAACGGGCAACCTATCCTTCGAAACTCTACGCTCATCGCAGCATTCCTTCGGCTCTCAGCAGCCAGCATCAGCGCTCGATTGACTTCCTACTACGATATGACACAACCGCGAAGTATACTGCATCTGATACGACCGGCGACCGAGCCTTCAAATCCGACTAGCAATAATGTGGCCAATTCGTCAAACTCCACGGACAGCCAGATGCTCTTGCGAATGATTCGGACATCCCATATCCCCCCACAAGCCACAGCACCACAGCCTGTACAGTCTGAACTGCCTGCCATGTCGCCACCTATTAACATGCAGCACGAACAGCCGGTATTTCCAGGGCCTCCAGTGGGAGGGTATCCGTACTATTACTACCCTCCTCCGGTGCCTCTACTCGACCCGGGACTCAGCTCGCCATATGGGTACACCTATGCACCGCCGGTTGTCAACATGGCAAGTCCACAGGTGTGCCCTCCTAATCCTACCGAGCAGCCGCCCCGACCACAGGAAAGAGCACCACTGGAAAAGCAGCTACCGAGTGTCTCAGCCGCTGATCAGTTCCTCATCTCGCTCCAGAAATCCAAGTCACCGCTCTCGCTCCAACAACCGCAGTCTTCCCCATCAGCAGCATCGCAATCATCATCGTCCACGAAGGCGATGGCGACAAGACGGAAATCGAGTAATAATCCGATAAAGCCGCTACCGCCGTCACCACCACCTTCGCTACCGCTGAGTGCCACGACAGCTGAGTTGAATCACATAGTGATGACGCGACATGATCCCGCACTGACCAAGATCAACTTGACAAGTTCACATGCTGTGTTGTACAAGTTTGTCCCGGACACCAGTGCATGGGAGAAGCTGCCTTGTCAGGGAGTCTTATTTATATACACGCGAAGCAAGGAATCGGATTACGACGATGACGTCGAAGATGAAGGCGAACAAGAGCACGTCTTGGCTATTCTCAACCGCCACGGAATCAAAAATTTTATGGTGTCTCTTGAGGAGGTAACCAACATCGAACGTCTAGACGAGTTCGTCATGTTGCGCACACCTGCCGGAGCCGTGGAGCCTTGGGACCTGTCTTACGAGGACTCGACACAACCACGACAAGCCGACGTGTGGGGTATTTGGATCTACACCGATGAAGATCGCGCAACAGTGGAAGAACTGTGCCGGCGCCACGTGTCACCCGACGACACGGCGGACAATATGGACCAGGCTGACGATGAGCCTGAGAACTTCTCCTTGTCGCCCTTTGTACAGCAGAGGCCCGGCGGAAACGCGGACGTTCTAAGCTCACTATTTGAGCGTGCAGTCAACCTTTACGTCAAAGAGCAGGATACCCGTCCCAAGAAGAAGAATCACAAGAGATAATTGTTAGAGCTGTTGTTGTCGTTGTTGCAATGCATGTGCATCTCTGGCTGTACTTTAGTCTTTGGGACCTAGCGTCAATCATGGCGGCGTTTAATTTGAGATTTGAACTAAATTGTACTTGTAATACACGACTTATTTTGCCTCGACGGCTCGCTATTTTCACTGCCCGTGTGACTGACAACAGGAGGGATGGCGGACTAGTGGTGCCAGTGTGCGGATAACTACATTTCCAAGCCTCCCAGCATGGACAGCTCCCAACAATTTTTCCTCCCACCAACCGACCCCCGGCAGCCTCAAGGGACACGGACTCAGCAAAATGCCGTCCCGGAACTCGATCAACAAGCCAAAGCTGCTTGCGCACAAAGCGCGCAAGTCGGTTACCGGCCAGCGTCAGCGCCACACGTCGAACAGCAGCAGCAGCATAATTCGCGGCGGCCCACTCGCCGGCGTGTCCAAGAAACGTCAGCTGAAGAACGAACGGAATATGCGGTACCTTTCTCAGAAGTTTGACGAGTCTGCGATCGGGCTTTTGAAGACGGTGAAAAAGAGGGGCACGAAAGCGAAGCTGCTCCGGAAAATGATGAACGTTGATAACGAGGCCGAGGAAGAGGAAGAGGAGGAGGATACAGAGCAGAACGCGGCAGGTGCTGACCTTGAATTTGTCGAAATGAGAGAAGGTTAGAAAGCGAGTTGTGGGCTATTTCATATTCAAGTACTAACCTTGTTCTCAGCTCAATCGCTGTCACGGACACAGAAGAAGAAGCAAGATCGATACCAACTGTTTGCGGCGAACCGCGAGGCTGGTATTGAAAGCATACTTTTGCAAATGGATATTACGTCGACGGGCAAGGGGACGACTTTGGGTGGCCCACCAATGGTCACACAAGTTACTTCATAAAGGTTTGCGTTTTAAATGATGTTGAGATGTATGTGCTTGATGTATCTGAATGGAAAAGTTTTGGCTGATTTACTAGATGGTCTACTTGGAACTTGTTTCCATTGCCTAATTTATGTCTCTTGAGCTTAAACTGACGGCAACTGTCTACTTAAGTTAGCGCTCAATCGTGACATTGCCCGTAGTTGCCTATTTGCCCAATTAAATGTATGTAATCTGAAGTACACTATTTATCTACAAGATTCTGCGCGACTAAATATATACAAAAAGTGCCTTACAAAATGCTTTTCTTTCAAAGGGACCACATATTTATAAACCCCCAGACAACCACCTGTAATATATGTATGTTGGATGGAAAGGGGGCCAAAAACAAACGCCGGGGAGCAATAGCGAGATTAGACACCCATGCACGGACAACGAGCAAACATGTAGGCTAGTATGCCCTTAGTATTATCCAATAAATACTTTGAAGAATTCAATCCTCTTCTTTATCTGTTTGGATTTATTCCTCGCGCCTTCGGGGATTCGCACTAGCACTTTATCGAATATTTGCACTGAATAGATTTAGTTAGCACCGACGCTCAAGAGGAATTGAACCGAAGATACTCACAGATGTAATCAAAGTCGATAACTTTCAGCCGAACTTCTCGTAAGAACGAAGCTACATATATGAACGTATTGATGTTGACGCGCGGCATCGCTTCAAAAATCTGATTCACGCCATCCGCGCCCTTGATTACACAACTGTAGGCTTCCGTTGGAATAACTCCACCGTCAATCAGCTCTAGCAAAAGCAAAAACTGTTCCGCAACGGAATGTACTCCTTTCAAGCTGTCAAGCGAATCCAGAACCTGCACATCGAATTGCGATCCATTATCCAGCCAGTCGCGTATCAATGCGCCAACTACGGCGTCTCCCTTTCGTTGGAATATGTCTGTTGTAAGTCGGCCTTCTAGATATTCAATGCATTTTCCAATTTCCAACGGAATGTTGACTTGCCGGAGACCGTCAGGCGATAGCTTGACAATACCATTTCGAGCACCAGATGGCCGGTCGATCATGCTGTCCAAAGATGCTCCAAAACACGACGGCAGAACGTTACCAACCACGGAGATGAAATAGTCCTGTCTGTTCACAATCCGTAATATAAATATTTCCGAAAATGCAGAAGTATGAACTGGGACGACGAACGTGATCCGCACAGAGTGCGCTGCACCAGGCGAAACGATGCTGCTCATCTCACTAAATCTTAACGTTAAGTTCTCCATCGGCTCGATTTCCCACACGACCTGAGTGTTACCGTAATTCTTGAACTTCAGAACCTGCGTGACTGTTGACAACGGCTTGAGATCTGTGCACACCAGTTCTGTCCGCTCAACTTCCACCTTTGGTCGCGACTCGTTCTCGCGTGCGTCCAAATCACGCATTAACCGCTTGACAATTTCGGCTCGCTTGTCTACGTCGATGAGCGGTATGCGTAGCTCAAACGAAGCAGCAACCGGCTTGTGGTCCGACGATATGTAATGCATAAACGATTCGTAGTCGAGTAGTGAAAGCGATGGGTAGGGGGTGAAGAAAACACGATCAGTATAAGCTGGAATTCTCGCCTTTTCGCTAGTGTCAAACGTAGAGGTTCCAATGTCGTATTTATAAGAAGGAGGAAAGGAAATACAGCCCTCCTGAAAACCGAACAGTACACTCTCTTCTTTGATTTCTCGGCGCAGTTGGTCCCAAGCAAGAACACCGTTATAGTCAGCCTTATTGACGAGCTGCTCCAAATCCTTACGGTCCATAGAAATGCGATAGTTTAAGTCTCCAAACACAAAGACGATGGAATCCATCTCGCCATCCAACCCAACTAAATCGCTGTTGACCGTGGCCGCAGTAGTGGCAGCGATTGATGACGTTGTGGTAGTCGTACCGTTTTCTGAATAAGCTTGAGAATCAGAAGTCTGCTTGTCTGTTGCCGTCGAATCGTCATCCTGACTAAGCACAAGATCCGACAGATCGGTCTTCGCCATCGCGTCCGTCACAGAGTCTGAACTAATATCTAGATCTGGATAGGCGGAAAGGACATCTTCAGAATCTTCGGGACTATCCAAGCCCCGCTCGTCTAGCTCTTTCAGCAAGTCTCCGTTTTGAAACAGCAGCTCTGTTCTACTCTGCCCACCGTTTCGGGACTTGCGATAGAGCTTGCCGTTATATCGAGGCAACGGAATCCGTCTCTCGAACTCGCTCATTTCCCATCGTCGACGTTCGAGTGACTGCATCGAATTACCCGAGGAAAGATGCATGTTGAGGACGGCAATGTCGACACCTTCCGAGCCAGTCATGTCGTTTGCGCCGAGTTTGAATCGGATGCTAACAGCACCTTTGTTTCCCCATAGACCAAACACGCCTGTTCCAGCTGTTGCGACTTGTATGTTCGAGATTTGCGACGCTATCTTCTTGTGTGAGAAGAATAGTAGAACCATGCCAATGAGATCGCACGAGGCAATCGTCATATGAGAATCTCCAAGAACCTCGAGAACATTACTGGTCCATCTTTCAATTGTTTCCCGTTTTGCGGACATTGTAGTAGGAGATAGCGGATCAGCCTCCTGCAAGCCGACGAAGTACATGCCGAGGGTGTCAGAGTTGTCCGCACTGCCGTCAAGACTACCGAACAAGAGCGGTTTCAAGTCTTCGCCAATGATTTCGCCGTGCACGTTCCACGTTACACACCGAATCCGCAGACATTTCTCCTCGATGAAGGAATCTCGCTCCTGGATCAAACGTGTGGTGACGTAGTCGGAGTGTAAAGGATCTTGAAATTTCGATACCTGCGAGACTGGAACGAGCTCCTCGAGCGCAGCGAGCGCCGTACGCCATGCCAAGACAAATTCAGCTAATGTGGAACCGCCAGACTTGGGATATGTGCCTAGGTCTTGTCCCTGAAAGATGAGGCGGAAGTTGTCGGAGTTCTCGCGGTCCTCTTCGATACCAATGGAATCATGCACGGTCAGATCAGCTGACGGCGTAACCAGGACGGTGCGGCTGCTGCTAGGCAGAGGAAGCTGTGAAGTGACCGTGGGGTTTGACATGGATTCGTGTGCTTCGACGTCGGCAGACGCCTTAGTCTGAAGCGTATAGAAAGGCGTGTCGACGGTGCCGCCGGAATCCGCACGCGACGCCGGATGAAACGTGAGAACGTGGGACGATGTTGTGAGAACAAGCGAGCTCATCGTGACGCGGCATTGACTGGGGGACAGCACAAGCCGGAGGGGCAGAAGACTTGCACGCAGGTAGTGAGGATGTCAGGGCAGAGCGAGGGGAATGACAGTTGTGCTGGAGGAGGAGCATATGTCAGATGAGGAAGCATGCACCGGTGGGAGTTTGCGGCGCCGCCAAGGGTAAGTAAGGTTTGGATGTGGTGCGGCCAACGACGACGCCATCACGCCAATGACACCTTAATTGGACCGCCTCTCGCACGCCGCCACATCGCCAGACAACTATGTGAGCCTGCCGTCGGTGGCATGTATGCATCCTGGCGATGCATATCCCGACGTGCGAACTGCACGGAAATATCTCATGCTCTCCCCTGCTTCCGCACGCGTGAGACGCCTTTGTATTGTGCGTCTCTTTGATTTGCCAATTATCATGGCACGCTTGCAGCCTTCATGCAGTAGCTTGGCGAGGCGCAAGACGCCTGCGGACTCGCCGCGCTCATACGCACCTGATGTAGCGAGTGCTTCTGCTCCACATCTGACCATCGTCCTGAATCGGCTTGATCACTCTGATCCGCGAATCTCTCTCTTCATCGGTCGGCTGCATCAGACAAGCAACTTCAAGAGCAGAGACAGGGTATCTCGAACAATTGGAGGACAGCAATCGTCCAGGAAATGCAAGCCGTGCAGGCCTGCCGAGTATAAGCTAAGCTGTCTGAGGTCTAATCTATCGACATTGTTCTGTGGAGTTGTGGCCGACAGATGCGATAGTGAGCTGGCGCTGCAATTTTGCGCTCAGACAGACACGGAGCGGCGCATTAAAATCGCGTTGAATATAGTTGCTGTAGCAACGTCTCTGATGGAACTCTCTGTTGGGGTTGAAACTTAAATTGTCGTGCTAGCCGCGCCATGAGCTAGGCAGTGGAGCACAGCGCAGAGAGACACATGTGGTAAGGGACAAAGCTGAGCTGCTGCGGCGGCCACGTTGAGAAGACCCTGCTGCGGCGGTTTCGTGAAGCTCGAGCGCGGACGACGCGTGAGGCGGCGGGGCGCGACGGCACGCGTGTTAGACGCGTCGTGTCGGATTCTCAGCCCCAAGAGAAGGCGCGCCCGAGCGCGTCGTGCAAGGGGCTGCACTGCAAATGGCCCCTTTTTTTCCCACGCACTGCTCCTCAACTCCGTGCTTTCCACACCCCCCCGCGCTCCAGGCCGCTCCTCACAACCCCCCCCTTGCCTGGCGCAAGCCCTTCTCCTCCTGCTCCGCCGCCCTTGCCATGGCTGCCTCCCTCTATTCCTCTCAGAACGCGTTCATGAATCCCGGCCCAGCCCCCGCGCCCCCGGTGTCGCGTCCGCCGCTTACCACGAACCTCTCCGCCACGAATGTCGCCGGCTACCCACAGACTCGCATCTTCCAAGGGGGTATGCCCGCCAGCGGCACCTCCATGAAGAGCCACATTCTCAAGCAAGGCTGGGCCAGCATCAAAGAAGACGGCCTCCGCTCCTTCATCTGGACAAAGAAGTACCTGATTCTACGCTCCTCCACACTCGACCTTCACAAAGCCGAATCTGGCGCCCCGACCGTCTCGATCGGCCTGTCGTCGATCGTCAACGTCGGGCGAGTCGACCTCAAACCATATAGCTTCGAAATCGTGCGAAGCTCCGGTGCGCGAAGTATCTTTCTCGCCCTCAAGAGCGATGTGGATTTATACTCCTGGATGGAAGAAATTTACAGCGTATGTCTCTCAACTTGTTGCCATGGCTGATGTGTATTGTACTGACTCCGCACCCCTGTCAGCGCTGTCCCCTTCTCGGAGTATCGAGTCCCACGAATTTCACTCACAAAGTGCACGTTGGCTTCGATCCGTCTTCAGGAGGATTTACTGGCCTCCCCGAGTCGTGGGCACGACTCCTCAACGCCTCCGCAATCACGCAGGAGGACTACGTCAAGAACCCGCAAGCCGTAATCGAGGCGCTTGAGTTCTACTCTGAAACCCTCAAGCAACAGCAGGAAGAATACGGTTCTTCGCCCCTATCCAGCACTTCCAGTACCTCTTCCACTTCCTCTGCTCACGCTGTCATTACCTATCCCAACCAGCTACGCTCGTTTTCAGGAAATCAGGTGCCCCAAAGCAGTGGGCGCATCGTTCCCTTGCCGCCACATCAGCACAGTCCAAACGACGCATTCAGCAAAGTCGTCCCTCTACGACCTGCTCCACCGGTACCACATCATCTGCGCAAGATCTCTCCACATTCTCAGCCGCAGCAGTTTGATGCTGATATTAGCCGCAACGCCGTATTTGCAGCTGACAAGTCGCTTGCGCGTCGCTCGAGAGAATACGAGCGTGAAATCCCGGCGCGACATCCTCTTCACACCAGCAAACTTTCCGGCGAGCACTCCCGCAGTCGCAGTAATGATCAGACACAGCGACAGGTTCTGCAGCCAAACAGGCCACCTCCTGCTACGCCAACAGATCAGTTGGGAGAGTTGAGTGGCTATCTTATGCCAGACGACCAACCATACGATCCTTCCACATCACCTCAACTTCCTCCAGTCGCCCCTCTCAAGTCATACAACGTGTCGCGCCCCGTGGTTCCTACTCCTCGACCGAGCGATTCTAATTTGACGTCTACCACTACTCCCATTCTTCCCACAAAGTCGCACGAAGCTCAGCAAGACGCTGAAACTCGATACCAGGCCCATGTCGCGAAGTTGCAGAAGCAGGCAATGGAACGGCAGCTGCTGCATCAGCAACATCAACAGCAGCAAGCATTGCGAAAGCAGCAGATACTGCAGGAAGAGCGACAACAACAGCGTCAGCAAGATCACCAGCAACAGAAGAAGCAACAAGTGCAACAGCAGCAGCGGCTACAAGTGCCGCCACAGCACGCGGCACCTCAGCCAGCTAAGAGGATCGATGATGTGCGACCCGCTCCGCCAGTTCCAAGGGCCCCTCCACATCCACCAAAGAATGGGTTGGTTCCAGTGCGGTCATCTTCCCTTGCCAAGTCCGAGCGCCGGGTCTCTACTATGGACGAAGCACAAGTTATGGCCAAGTTACGATCCGTGGTTTCGCGGGAAGATCCGACTTTGCTCTTTGACAAGAAGGACAAGGTTGGCCAGGGTGCCAGTGGCTGTGTTTATGTTGCTACTCCTCTTCGACCTCCGATGAGCTTGAAGTACTCCAAGGTGGCTATTAAGCAGATGAACCTTGAGAACCAGCCCAGGAAGGAGCTGATTATAATGGAGATTATCGTCATGCGGGAATCACAGCATCCTAACATCGTCAATTTCTTGGATGCGTATCTACTACAGCCGGCTGACCTCTGGGTTGTCATGGAGTACATGGAGGGCGGTTCGTTAACGGAAATTATAGACAAGAACACCTTGACGGAGCCACAAATCTCGACAATCTGTCTGGAAACCTGCAAGGGTCTTCAGCACTTGCATCACAAGAACATTATTCATCGCGACATCAAAAGTGACAACGTTCTACTGGACGCGTACGGACACGTGAAAATCACTGACTTTGGATTCTGTGTGAAACTCACAGACAAGCGCAATAAGCGAGCGACAATGGTTGGCACTCCATACTGGATGGCACCTGAAGTTGTCCGGCAAACCGAATATGGTGCCAAGGTCGATATCTGGTCGCTCGGTATCATGGCCATTGAGATGATTGAGTCTGAACCTCCGTACCTGAACGAGGAGCCTATGCGGGCATTGTACCTGATTGCGCACAATGGAACTCCGACTCTGAAGCGGCCTGACAAACTCAGCCGGGAGCTGAAATCGTTTTTGAGCGTTTGCCTGTGTGTTGATGTCGCCAGTCGAGCCTCGGCGGATTCATTGCTTGAGCACCCCTTTTTGAAGAAGGGATGTCCACTATCGAGCTTAGCGGTTCTGTTGCAGAACAAGGATCAGCGGTGAAACAAGAAAACTTGTTAGAGAATGGATCCGAGAATGAGATTTGCATGGATAGCTTGTACTTTGGACGCGTTACATATATTACACTTTTCTTCATGATATTGGATAATGATATTTTCTTGGTCTTGCGGAATTAGTTTGTATTGGGTTTTGTGAATGCTTCCTATGTCATACCTTTTGGATAAACACTAGTTACTATATGATACATCTATTGGTTTATAGCATATGCAGGCGGTTACGACTGCGCTCTGGTATCATCTACAGTCAAGGGGTGCGGCAGGCGCAGAATTCAACTTCAACTTGACGGTTCTTAGTACATGCTCACTTCGACATGAGTTCATTGTTACTAGGTGCATACCTCAGTACTTTCTTTGTTAAAAAACCATCTCATTCTCAGTGTTTAAAATATTATCATCCATACACTTAACCACTTGACTGATATCCAACTCAAAATACTACGTTCAATAAATCAATATACTTCATTAGTATCTCTTTAAACCTTGGGAAGTCCGCTCAAGGACGCCTTTTTCGACTCAAGCCACTGGGGATCGATGAGTTTATCCTTCGCTTCCCACAAGTATTTGTAACTCGTTTTAATCGTGCCATCACTGACACCCGCACGCTCCGCAATCTTGCCTGCGGACCGCGGCTCACCGAATAGACCAGCAGCCATGTATATAGTTGCTGCGGCAATGGAAATAGGCGATCGACCAGCGAGAATGCCCTCGTTTGCGGCGCATCGCGAGATATATTTCGCGCCAGCGGCAACTTGTGAACTCAAGCCCAAATGAGAACAGAACCGATTCATCAGGTCTTCTGCGAAAGTGCCGACGGCCTGGTACTCCTGGTCCTGTAGGCCGCCCGCCAGGTTCGATGAGAAATTGCCTTCTTGCAGTATGTCGTTAATGATCTTGAAGATTCTCCCGATCTCCTTCTTAGGAACTCTTGTCAACTGACAGATCTCCTTGAATGTTCTCGCAACGCCAGACTGCCGGCACGCAATCAAAATCGAGGCCGCCTCGATACTCTCTTGAGACTTCCCTTTTAGTTTCCGATGATCTTCGACCTTCTTATATATA
Source organism: Limtongia smithiae (assembly GCF_038497785.1). Taxonomy (NCBI): domain Eukaryota; kingdom Fungi; phylum Ascomycota; class Lipomycetes; order Lipomycetales; family Lipomycetaceae; genus Limtongia; species Limtongia smithiae. The sequence goes on from NW_027117625.1 coordinate 917,726, forward strand.
TCCTTCGCCGTATCTTGCACAACACGCGGAAGCGAGTATTGCTCGCACATCTGTGATATCTTCGCGTACGCCGCTTGCAGTGCGTTATCTTTCTTGTCGTGCACGACCTTATTCTGCGCACGGTTGAGCTCCCGGCCAAGGTTGCTTCCAGGTGCGCCGTAAGAGATCATTGTGTCGAGCTGATTGCCGTTCAACAGTGGGTTTGCGGCCTCGCCGACACGCGAAGGATCGTCGTTGCCTTGGTCATCGTTGGCGAATGTTCGCCACTCCGATCGAGTGTCGATAATCCGGCCGCCGAGAACCAGTCCTTCACAAACACAAGTCAGTCACACGATCAAGAAGACAAGCAGGCTCAAGCACAGTGAACAGTGCGAATGTTCAACAGGGGAGCTATCCATACCGCATGACGCACACACCATGTCGCCATCGCTGAAGTTCTCGACGAGATTCGGCGGCACCTCTCTACAATCTGGACATATAAGGTGTACGTTCAAATTTCGTTGGAAGTTAGAGCTTATATTCGCTGCTGCTGCAGTCGACGCGAGCGGCACTTGTCCCGAAAGCGCTGAGCTCGGCGAAGAAGTCGCCACCGCGGCATACGCCATCTTTACGAGTTTGACGGAGAACAGTCAAGACCAAGAGGTATAATGAATGATATTTGCAACGTACCACTAATTATGATGATGGATCCCTCAAGCGATATATAACAGCACGGTTTAACGGAATAGGCTGACGTCGTAAACCGGAGTGACCAAATCAATTCCTTGAGTTGATGCGCTGGAGAAGAAAGGAGATAGGAAGCGCGGCGGCAGCGAGCAGCGTTTAGTAGCTTGGACAATGGCATCACGTGCCAGCCGGTGGCGATATCTAATGCCGTCTCAAAGGACTCAGACACAGACGTACATCTTTTTATTGTCGTAGGACGGCCTAGAAGAATATAGCAGAGTGTATGCATAACTGACAGGACTACTTCTACAAGTTGAGCACAAAACTGGTAAAATATGCTAGTCAGCACACATAGCGCAAAATTCCAAGATTTCTCAAAAAAATGCGTCAGCCCGGAGTCGAACCGGGGGCTCGTCGATGGCAACGACGAATTTTACCGCTAAACCACTAACGCCTTTCGTGAAGTTATGAAAAATCGGTGGACCAACAGTCAGTAGTCACGCAGGGTAACTTGACGAGCCGCTCGGATGACGGCTCGATAATATAAGCGACGCTGCTAGACTTGGCTTCCGGACAACGAAGATAACCCGCCGGCGCCTATATAGAATGAGGCTGGGCGCTTATGACAAACGAAGACCCGGAGCAGGGATGCACTGAGTCGAGAACAGCTGATAGACGATTTATAATGACTTCTAATGATTTGTAACGAAGACGCGGCGCTTACCGTAAGCGCTGCTTTGCTGTATTGCTTAGCTAGCTATGATATAAAGAATGAACGAGGACGGGGAAGAGGAATCAGCGAATTCCTAGGCCTTGACTCTTCACAGAAGTTTCAATTGAAAAATCAACACACCCTGTGCGGATGCACAGGGTAACTTGGGCAGCACGCAGGTCGGCTCGACGATAGAAGTGTACTCTTAGACTAGACTCCGTAACAACGAAGATAACCCCCAGCGCCTATATTCTGATGAACGAAGACTCAGAGCGGAGATACCCTAAGCGAATAACAGCTGCTGGCAAGATGATTTCTAAGGATTTGTAACGAAGACGCGACGCTTGCTATAAGCGCTGCTTGAAGGGTCGGCCAAGTGGCAACTTCCCAGATTCCTAAGCCTTAGTTCTTCACAGTATTTGTAAGCTCTCGAATATTATAACATCTGTAACATTTCAACAAAAATAGTCAAACGAAATTATGAAAGGGTGGCATAGAGTCGGGTATCATAATCGATGGGCACGTAAACTTGGAGCGATATCACACGTGGCCGACTTACCGCCATTTTTTAAACTAGAAAGTTATAGCTTCCCAAAGTAATTCTTGTATGATGTTGTCTCACTTTTCTGGCCGTCCTCAGACACAGACTGTCCGCGTATTTCATTTCACGGTGCCGGGCGTGCTAGATGTGTCTCGCCTGTGTGGCGTAATCATAGTGACAGTCTGGCGGACTGGTAAGCGGGTCGTAGTTGAACCTCACATGATGATTGTTTGCGCAATTCGTGTTTACGGTTTCACCACGATCCCAAGATCTATAGGAACAAACGTGCATCGCAGGAAGACGTAACAGCAGAGCTTTTCAAATCTACAGGTAGAGCACACAATCACAAGTGTGATAGTAGTATCGTTTGCGGGACAGGTTGGAGCTGTCAAACAAGATGCGGCAGCAGTTTAAGCGAGGAACGCTGTTTCGCTCGCTGCGTACGTTTGTGTGCACGGTCATTGAAACCAATCTAGTCATCCGGAAGCTACAGTGGATTTATAAATACGGTCCTACATATGAGCATTTACTCCCTGTAGTTATATATAATGGTATGTTTGTGTAATTGCGTGTTACTAGTTTTACGCTGAAAATTATTGTACCGATTAGATGGAGTCCGGAAGTTCTCTTCTCCCGGGAATTGGCTTATCCGAGCTTTGGCCGCACAGTTTACTCCACGAGTGCTCTCAAAATCTCCTTACCTCTATCACGGCTTAATTAATTTGGCAAATACCTATCCACTGCCACAGATAGACCATGTTAATCATTCATAGGACCCCCCGTACAAAAGTTTGGAGCCGTGCTACGGCACCGGCAATATTGTCATTATGGCACGGCATCGCAATGCTAAATACCGCTTGGCTTGCGAGCCCTCGGCAGTATATCATGCGATGTAGGCTTGTCACTAAAAGTCTAAAGTTGAGGTTGGTGTTGCAAGGTGCGACTGAAGAGTGTCTCCACTGTAGTCTGTCTAGTTGGATGAGTGGCAACATAGCTGATCCACTGAATATCGGCCGCTGAGTCTTGACGATCATGGACTTGCGCTTACCGGGAATCTCGACTCATCTAATTTGCATCACAAATCCATTATCAGCAGTGATGTGAAATTTGCTATATCATCCTCTGCATGTTCCAACTAATTGGGATCAGATCAATGGAGATTAACACGTCTAGTTCTTGAAACGCCGCAGAGCATGGAGGGCGGATTGTGGAAGCTGGCGAGCGCCGAGCGATTTATTGCCATCGCTTCATCTTGGCTATTAAGCATCGAACTTTGCTGTAGGCTATGAACTTATGAGCGCTCTGAGCGCTGGGCGTAGTGGGCTTAGTGCAACTATAAGTCGGCTCGCAGGCGTCGCTAGGCGTCGTTGCTTCGAGCCATCTCAGGTGATATCTTGACAGCCGCCAGAAGCCGTATGTGTCATGCTATGAATCTTTGAAGCCTGGAATCATGGTGGTCAGTTTGTTGGTCCCTAAATCTAGATTTGGGTATGACTGCTGAGGCGGAATATACAAGTCTTGCGGCTGTGATGAAGATATACTTGCTGGGATGAAGTTTGGTTATATCTTGTTAATCTCCGCAGCCCTGATACCACTCTGACTGAAGATCCGCGCGATTAAGCCGCAACGATAGATAACTGAGAACTCGTCAGCCAAAACAACTGGCTTCAATATGGGGTTTTCGATCAGCGAATGAACTTTCTCAACGTGGATGACCGGCATAGGAGAAATAAATCGTTATGCAGGCCAGGATGAAGCATGTGCTTGCATGCGAAGCAGATTTAAGATGACCTTCAACGTCCAAGCGCTAGCATATGCAGCGTCCTGAAAAATCCAAGGCCGCCCGCCGTATATCGGGAGTCGGGTAACACAGCATTGAACGGCCTGCATCAGACATGAAGAAAAACTCAAGTGCAATTTTACTTAGTCTGCGTGCAGATTTTGGAGGGAGCTGCTGTGTGATGCAGACATTCTGGATTGCTGGCATACATGGGAACCAATCATGCAAGTCGCAGAGCTCGGTAGCTTCAGGACGAGAACGTAGCTGCGGTGCTCACTGTAGGCGCAGTGAAAAGTGGCACCACCTTCAGGTTCTTCCCAAAAGCAAAAAAAACCGCAGGCAGCTCTATCAAAACAATATCCAGCATCATCGTACTCTGCAGTCTGAAGTCAAAACTTGTTCGCGGAACCCGCGGAGATGAAATTTACTATTACACCATGATCTTACATGGCAATACGGTTCTTATTCTTACGGGCCTTGAAGTACCTCTCGGGAAAGACCAGCACAGAATTGGTACTTCGCTCATAGCCGTGATAACTGATTAGGATCTTCAAACTCAATTGCTCGTAAAGCTCGTAAATAAAGTGCGTACAGTGCACATTTCCTGACAATCTAATCCCTCTCGCGCGCGCTCTTTCGGCAGCTCTAGCTAAGGACATGACGATCTAGAATCTAACAATCATATTTAGTTGGCCAAATTAATCGAAACAAAGCACTGTTGGGGACATTAAACTCGCCGATCTTTGGTGGCATATACGGACATAGCTACGATACCCTCACGGCAGCTCAAGTTGAGAGACCTGCTGTGCTAGGTGGCGCATTACAGAAACTCTGCTGTCTCACAGAATTTTGGATCGCTTGGTCCGGGCTTTAAAACCTTGGTGCTTAAGTTCAATTACAGATTTACGGTGCAGTCGCTTCTCTTCATGAGCACCAGCATTCAGGTTATATGATATCAATTGATTGGATCAATTGCATGCTTATTACGTTATGATGCGTGCCAGAAGAGCTGTCTGGTGTATGTGCGGTTCCCCAGTTTCGAGTAACTTGAAACGAGGTAATAACACTAGCCAATAGGTAGCTAACCGCCTCAGGCGTCATGGACAACAGCAGATAAAGGTATCGTCATGCTGATGTCGGCTGAGCTCCCAAAAGAGCACCTGATTTACCGACAAGGTATGAATTTGAAGACGTTGCAAATAGCAAGTTCTTGAACTAGCCCACCGGATTGACCGATGAAGCAATGAAGAAGAGAGAAATATCTTGTTGAACGGCCGGCGGACAAGGGTTGCACTGTAGACGATGCAGGAAGCTTCTCCTATAATTGGCAAGAGCGCTGAATTTGGCGGTGACACAAAACCTGCTACTCTGAGGAATGAAAACTTGAGACAACCTGCGCTCCAGAGAAGATTTTGAGTCTGAATTTTTGGTCCTACAGAGAGACGCTACACCAAAGACAAAGCAAGTCGTAGTTCAAGCAAAAGCTTTTCAACGCACAAACTGATTTTTCAACAGCGGCTGTAACTTGAATCACACTAATTCACCTGGGTCAGCTGAAATGGCGAGCGCACAGCTCCGGCGCTAACAAAATCTGCTCCGCAAGATGCACCAAATTAGCTAGTGCAGATTTTATAGCCAGCGCTCTGTACCGGACCCGGTTTGAGACCAAATCACCTGCCAAATTGGACTGCCTTGCGCACAGGGCAAACGGGTTTAGGGTCCACGAACCGCTGGATTCACACGTGGTGCTGCCCACGATTCTAATTGCAGACCGGAGAGCTAGCGGAGAATTCGCGCCTTGCTGGGCGAGCAAATGGCCAGCTTTCACGCCGGCATGAGATGGATAAGATAAATGATAATTTTTGAGCAGTACGAACACGGCACCGACTGGATGGCGAAATTTTAAAGCCTGGCGCTTGAAGTGGCTGGTGGAGGTTGGGCGGGGCGGGGGAGCGGGCGAAAACTCCGAAATTTTGGCACACAACGGCGCTCTTTTGGCGAGAGCTGTGACCAAGGTCACCCGGATGTAGCAACGGCGCCCTCTTCTCGGCTCTGCAGACAATGGCGCGCGGCGGCTCGCGAACTAAGACCAGCGGGATATTCCCAAACTGCGAGACGACACAGGAACAGCATATGAGAGAGGCGGGCGACAAGCGCATGATGCTGGGGGACGGTGCTGGCATTTGCCCGCGCGAGGAATGGGAGCGGAATGGAGGCAGAGCGGCGGGCTGGCTGGCTGGCTGGCTGGCGCTCGGCTCGGAAGACTCAAACACGCTACCTTTATTAGGCCGGCCTCGCTAAGGCTGCACCGCTGCAGTTGTCAGCAGAACAGGTACAACCGGCGTTTTTGCCCAGCAGGCCGCAGCTATGACTGGCGCGTGTACCTGCATCGACTGGACGGGGACCGTGAGTTCATGCGCCGCGGGCAAGGTACCATGATGAGCTCTTCTCTGCGGCTGTACTCACGGCCACTCTTCATTTAGAATTGAAGAGCGCGGGTCTTGGCTTTGCGCCGGACCACGGAACTCCTCTCCCATCGACACGCCGCCCTATATAGTCCGGCACCTGCCAGTGGCGCCGGCTGAGCCTCTCTACCTATCTCCCTGTCTCTGTCTCCCTGTCTTTCGCTTCTCCCGTGCCGCTCGCTTGCTTTTCATCCGCTGCTCTGCCCTCACATCACCTTCGTTCGTTCCTACCTCCGCTCATACCCCCGCGCAATGGCGACCACCGCTGATGATGACGTGTCACTCTGGGTGTGCTTCGACAGCATCGCTTCCCCAGAGACTCCCGCCGACAGTCCCTCGTTCTTCGACTCCTTTGAGTCTGCCCCGTCCTTCGCGGATTCCAACTTCACCACTCTCTTTGACGACAATGAGTCGGCCTTCCTGAACCTGGATCCAGTCTACACGACTTCTTCGAAAGCAGATCATGATATACCCTGGTCGACGGACGAGTATACGTCGATGTCAACGTAAGTACAAGTGTTCCAGTTCTGTCCTAGATCGTGTTCTAATTGTGCTATGTTCATTTTAGACTCCATCGCGCTACCGCCTCAGAGTTCGGCTCGTCGCATAGCGAGCTAGACGACTTGGAATATACGTACAACGCGGTGAACGGCAAGTCGACTTTTCCTTCTATATTCGATGGCCATCAGAAACAAAGTTCCGTAAGGACTGAGGATCCTGAGCTTGTGAAGCCGCATCCCTACGGCACGTTCTCGACAGGCATGATCACGAGCATGAACGCGGTTGGCTTCGACAGCTCGATCACATTTACTATCCCAATGCACCAGGGACGCGCTCAGAAGCCGCACAGTTTGTCGATATTCCCGCACGACGAGCTTTTGTCTACATCTTCGTCATCTTCTTCGTCGTCTTCGGCTAGCTCGTCGGAGTTCTCGACGCCCATGTCGTCACCGTCTTACGCGTACCTGCCAAGTCGCGATGGCCTAGTGTTCGCTGAAGTGCCCGGCCGCCTTGGCGGTGCCATGATCTCGCTGTTAGGAATGCCGGACATGACTGCGATCAGATCGCGGGCACCACGGAAGCAGAGCGAATCGCGTATTCCGCTACCAGATCTTCATGCGCGCATGGGTCTTGCTCACGATCCCGATGAGGCTAGAGCCCGCGAACAGCACATTCTCGGTATTCTTAAGAGTCAAGGATTCCCTCTCGGCGAGCGCACCTGGATTCGTGATACCGAAGAGAAAGAGCGCCGTGTTATGATTGAAGAGATATACAAGCTCACACACTCGCTATATGGCTACGATCGGCCCTTGTTGGAAGTTATCGTGAGACGCGGTGCCTATCACTACATGCAGGGTCGGCTGCGACGAATTCGCCGATCAAAGAAGCAGCAGCAGAAGTCGCGAGCTGGTTCCGCAACTGGTCTATTATCGACCCCCAAGTCGCAAGACGCCCGCACGCACAACGAAGATGCAATATCAAGTAGTGCTGACTCTGATCGGGATCGTCAGAGCTCCGTGGCTGAAGACGACGATGAGGATGATCGTGAGAAGGATGAGGAGGAGGAGGAAACGGAGGATTAATTCAGATGCTATAATCGCTGTCTGCCTGTGTTTGCAAGTGTACACTACGATGGGTTTGATTTTTGATATATATACGGGCGTAATAGCTGTAAAGTGGGTAAACAGGTGTTTTGTGGATTAGAATCACGTAACTAGAGCAGAAATTATATAACGGTTTTGAGTCTCCACTCACTACCATTATCTTGCGAAGACATTAATTTCCGTTTGCGTCAAGAATACACTTTTAGACCATTTTCACACAGAAGTTTGTGTGGCTGTGCTGCTGTACACTAGTCTTGGACTTCACCAGTTGTTACAATTTTGCTGGAGCCAGATCAAATAGATTATTTCAAACGGTCCTGGGGGATGAGGAATCAGATATGATACTAATATTCATTGCGGAATTGTGCCAGGGAATACGAGACCATTCCAAGGCTCTTGAAGCTGACCGTTGTTGATATAATATCTCTTCCAACTGTGTAGGCGACGACACGGCGACGCTCTGTGCCCAGTGTAGGGCACCGTGAAATTCGTTTAAGTCAACGGATGGACGATACTCAAATGCATGACTGAAGAAGTGATGAGGTTCAAAAGTTGTTATTCTCTTGGAGCGGAGCGGCGGCGTGGCAAAAGACCACACGTGACCCGACTCGTGCCGCCCTGCCAGTAAGCTGAAAGTATGTTATGCGTATCATACATTGGTACGGCATTAGAATGTCTCTGTGCTGGTGAAACTTCCTATTCCGCACCGCGCAATCAAATCGTTTCGCGGGCGGGTGTTGGCGTGCTCTGCATGTGACATCTTTCAATGGTCAGAAGCGGATTATTGGTTGTTGTTGTTGTCCATAGTTTCAGTTCTGCGGGGATATCTTTGTCTACAGAAGGAGCAATAATCAGCGCCGCTGGCCGTAGCTGTCTACATTTGGATCAGATGAATCCCCAGTCCCCACTGCTACGTATCATACACGGGCCTCGTAAAAGTATATCACCGCTGCACATTACAATAAGCAGATTTCTCCCAAACTGGCAGGCATAATTAGAACTACGCACTATACACATCCATTCCGCGGATCCGGCCTTTCGGGTGCCCATGATTTGAGTGTTGATACCGCGAATCGTGAGAGAACCGCGGAAGTGGGACCCTCACTCGTCAATTTTCGTCACGGCGTTAACATAGCGTCGGCCGTCGTTGTCGGTGCCCTAAGACGCCATGGCCAAATTTTAAATTTAATTTGCGAGGCTTCCTCAACTTGAAGAATGAGACCTCTAATGTGGGCCCTCTAGATGTGAGCTTTGCCTTTCTGCTCACAACGTTGAATCCAGAAGGTGAAATTGAAATTAACACGCGGCAGAAGTACAGTTCCATTTATCGTCCGTCTATGAACAGAAATTTTCTGGCTTGTTTTCGACTCTCTTTCAAATCCGGTCTCCCGCTGGGAAGTGCGGATCGGTTTGCTAGGTCTCGCTTAAAGTGCTGCTGGTCAATGCTAGGATTTGACGTCCCAGTTACGTTCTCTTGACAGCTTCTGGGGCCTGGGCGCACATTGTTAAATTCAAAATCTGATTTTCTAGCCTGCCGGAGCGATCCGAATTCACATTCTCAATCACCAAAAATAGTTGTGTCCGTCATAGGACTGAAATGCTCCTCCCATCGGCCCTCCCTCCCGTTCCTAGGAACTGAGAAACGTGCGCGAAAACGCATATTATTATTTTTTTGCATAGTCATGCGCCAACGTCGTGTATGCCGACTGTTTTGTTTCATTGCCGCGACCATTACTATTTCTTATTGAGAATGAGTGGAGATTGCGGAATTACGTCTTCACGCAAGATCTGATGTTCATGATTTTCTCTCGATTACCAGGCCCGTGAATTTGCATGTCGTATTTGTAAAGCTGGAGCCGCGTAATCGCTCCTTATTCATCCGCTGATGTGCCTATGATAGTCCAACTTATACTTGCGCAATTTCGCGTGCTATAACTCTCACATTTTGGCCTCTCTTGCGCATTGATATACTAGTATTCCTGTGCAGGGCGTTAAGAGCCAGCTTTTACAATCGAGTCCGATATGACTTGCAGCCTTGTGCGTATCGGTAATTAATATTTCGGTAGGCAGAGTCCTTATCTTTTGATGGGTTCTTGGTGTATTCACGCGCAAGTCCGCGCGAATACTACTGATGAGTTGAACTACATCGTCAGAAATCATATTTCGAGTATCGTGACGAGTATGTGGGGAGCCTCGAGCCGGCGACAGCGCATTTCTTCAACTATCCTGCGAGTCAACAGAGTGGTATCACTGTTGTGACGGTCGCATGAAATACGAAAGCCCAGGAGCAGACACTAGCATGATTGTCGACGGATGAAACACGCTATGGATCAGATGAGTGCAGTGTAGTGTGCGCCGCCAAAACAACACGCGCAGAGTGGGTTCAATAGCGCGTTTCTACCTAGTTGAGCGCGCTTCGCTCTGGGGGTCGATTCAATGTTAAGATCGGCGGCGGACATTCTTAGATGGCAGGGTGGCAGGGAGTTGTTATGGAGGCTGGACTAGGAGTCTTTTAACCCTAGACGGTGCAACTCGTCTAGAATGTGCAGCTCTTGGATGGTCGCGTGTCGTCCGGTGGAACTGTACTAGGCCGCTCTGCATCCAGTTACCTGCTAACTTCAACTGGTCTAAACCTAGTTCTTAGATCATCCCTGGATGCCGCTATCGTCCTCTCGTGAGTCGCGACGGCTTTAAATCGTGAGACTTCAGGAATTTTAGTTTTCTTTTATGAAACCACGTCCTACAATAGATGTCGTAGACAGACCAGTGTAGAAATGAAGCAAATCATGTACCAGCACAGCTGCTAGCGAAACGGACGAGCCAGCTATATCTTCCCGCGTGCGATGGCAGACTCACATCCTGTAGACAAACAACATGTCAGCACTCTAGTCTCTCCAACAAGACTTGACTTCTGACTTGACTTCCGACAGTCATGCAGATTAAATATGGTTTACTGTACAGGTAAAGTATACCCTTTATTACTCTAAGATCGTGTGGAAAATGCCAACTTACTTGGCCTCGGGCGCCTTAACAATGAAGTCAACACCCTTAGAGATGCTGGTTGCCAGACCCTTGTAAGCAACCGCCAGTAGACCCTTCTCGTACTCAGAGACCTTGGGGAGAATGTTCTCGATCTTGATCGCACCACTAGCCTGTTTGATAATTGAATCAGTAATTGCGACAACGAAGACTTCAAAGAGCGGAAGACACTTACACCAAGCTCAACGGGAGCAGAAAAGAAGTCGAGGCCAGTCTCTGCCTTGATGGCATCACCGCCGGGAATACCGGGTAAATAGACGAATGTGTTCTCGACGATGCCGGTCTCACCAGAGACAGCCTTCAGGATGCTCTCGGCGAATCGGAAACCAGCAAAAGCCATGGACAGAGTAGCAGAGCCCTTGCCCTCCTTGGCCTGCACAACCTCATCACCACCGAACTGAATGCGGTTGACCAGAGCGTCACGAGTGGCGTCATCGACCTCAACAGCTGGGCTGGCAAGGGAAAGGAGGGGAACAATGGTGTCACCGGAGTGTCCGCCAATGACAGGGACATTGAAGATGCTAGGGTCGGACTTGCCCAACACGGTGGCAGAGAAAGTCTCCGAGCGAACAATGTCGAGAGTGGTCACACCAAAAAGCTTGGCCGGATCGAAAACACCATGCTTCTTAAGAACCTCGGCGGCGATAGGAACGGTGGAGTTCACTGGGTTGGAGATGATCAAGACGAACGCCTTGGGAGCGTACAGCGCAATACCGGTGATGAGGTCACGAACGATGCCAGCATTGATGTTGAAGAGATCTAATTCGACATCGTCAGCTTCTGAAACAATGAATGAATCTTCGGCTCAGCGGGCTACAACACGGGCCGGACGGACGGGATATCGACAACATTTGGCAGAATGCCGTGAAGCCGAATCGAAATTATTTCAGAAAATTAATAATTGCTTACCATCACGGGTCATGCCAGGCTTGCGGGGAATACCAGCGGGGATGACAACGATGTCGGCGCCCGTCATCGCAAGTTTGAGACCATCTTCGGCTGGGAGATAGCCGGTCACTTTCGCCTTGGTGGAAATGTGAGAGAGATCAGCGGCAACACCTGGGGAGTTGACGACATCGTAGAGAGCCAGCTCATCGACGAGCGGGGACTGTAGGTGGTGTTAGCACATTGCACAACCAAAACCGCCTATACAGCGAGCTTACCAGCTTGAGAAGAAGGGAAAGGGGCTGACCGATACCTAGAATATGCGAGATCAAACGTTAGTCAACTCCAGATCGGCAGAGAGAAGAGATCGAGAGAGAGGCATACCGCCACTAGCGCCTGCAACAACTGCCTTGACCATTGTAAATTGATTGTAGAAGCGAGACGAGGGATGGGAAGAGCGATTGTCACACGGCGGAAGGAAGCGGACGAGTTGGAGCGGGGGAATCAGCAGAGTGCGGGGAACAGCGGTTATATATGCTGTGGCGTGCCGCGTGCGTCGACGGTGCAAAAAGCGGGGGATTACCCGGCTGTTTGGGTGGTATGTCTAATCAGAGAGGCTCTATTTTGGCAGGACCAATTGCTAGGGCGCTTTCGCAGCGAAGGCAATGGACAGCGAGCCGGGGAGCCAGCGCTTTCAGTTGCAGAAGGCGCAGTGAAGAACGACGTGAACGCATCATCTGCGCTAGTTGGAACGCGGGCTGGCCCAAATTTCCTGGGGTTCCGGTATTTCTCCACTCTCCCCGCTTAAGGCGGGATCCGACTCATTTTCGTAGGTCCGATTTCTTCCGCCAGGCGACTCTTCAACGCTCCCAGACGCATAGTACCACCAGCGAACTCTCCTGCTGTCCGGCTTGCTCCGGGAAAGGCCCAGAGACCTGAGAAGATCTCCAGCATTCTTCCGGCAGTTCGGCCGGCCATCACGGGGGCAACGACGCTGCCGATCCACGAGGCACGACAGCCCCAGTGTGGGAGCTCTGGCTCCTCCGGAAGTTGTCAAGACTCGTACCGCATCGCGACTAAAATTAAGATCATATAACAAAACGAGGGTAGTTCGATTTGTTCTAACGTAGAAGGGCTGTGTAAGATCGTTCAGGTAGCCGACAAGGTGATGATGGAGAAAGCTGATCAGGGAGAGCGTCGGGTTTGCTATACATCCGCCGGATACTACATATGCGTCGCTAAATCCTCATCCTGAGAATATGTCCTGTCCTGAACAGGCGCACCGAGCCAACCGAGGGATGCTTTTGGATCAGGCGCTCAGGACTCCGACGTTGCTCCGAAGCTGCACTCCACGCCGACGGACATCCGACAAACTCCTACTCTTGCTGCCATGCCGCCGTCTTGCAGATGCGCACACAATTCTCTAATTTACGCCCCACACTGTGACGGACATATATAGAGTTGCTCGCTCTCTCCCCGGCGCAACTGCGCAGATGCGTCAAAGCACCATCAAACTTCTAGAACAGACTAAATGATTGAACGACGTCCGTATGAATTTTTTTATCTTATATACATCACCATTTTTGATACTCCGCGCAAACAGACTTACTTCAGCTCGGAAAACTCCTTCGCCTTCTTTCCTCGCAGCTTCTTGGCGTAGGTCTTCTTGGAGCTCTTGGAGGCCAAGAGAGCAGATGCCCGGCTAACGGCGGTCTTGCACAAAATATGTTAGCGCTTGAAGACACAAGAAATCGTAACCGCCCACAGTACATGCTTACCGGGATCAGATCGTTTCTATAGCCCTTAGTGATGCCAGCAACGGCGGCGTAGACGGCACGGTTGGCCTTGTAAGGCTTGAAGGTGGTAGTGATGGTGGACTTGGCGGGAGTAGCGAAAGTGCCGGCCTTCTTGGTGGTCAGGACGATGGAGCCAGCATCGCTCAGGCTGACGCCGACGGCCTTGGTGTTCGCAACACCGGAGGTCTTGTAGCTATAGGTGTTGTCGAGACTGAAGGGGTCGGTGGAGAATTGAGCACCGCCGGCGGTCTTACGCTTGACGAGGTAGGAGGAGTTGGCGCGGGTAAGCTCCCAAATGAGATCGCTGTAAGGCAAGTCGTTAATTGATGGTTCAAGGAGCGGCTGATGCGACAGAATCCTTACTTGGAAATAGAAGTCATTTTGTCGATATTGGCGGTTAACGTATGCAAGAGATTGCCCTTCGTTCGCCAGTGGACTTCGCGATGCCCGCGCCCCGCTGCGCGGTTTGTGTGTCGCTCCTCATACGGGAGGGTTTTCTGAGCTAGGGCAAGGAGCCCGAGCCGCACAAAGTCGCAGTCACGCTTGCATGAAACTTGAGCTAGCCTGATCTGGACTGATCGAGGTACATCAGCGCACGGTGCGCAGGGTTAGGGCAGTCAGGGTTCTTGCACGAGACCGCCAGGAGGTATTAACTCTGCGCGGCTCCCGCAGGCTCACTCTGTTGATCGCAGCGTGTTCCTGCGCAGTCGAGGAGCCATGCTCTATCTAGACTCCATTATTATGAGGAAGAAGGGAGCAACATCGTGGCAAGTGCGTCGTGCCACTAAGCCGAGAGGGCGTTTTCACAAACTAAAGGACAGTCAGCCCTGCCGCATGTCGCTTCTGTTCTCAGTCCGGACTACAAGGTGCGCGCACTGTCGATGCAGGCGGCTGACAGTGGTGACGCCAGCAGCTATGCCGCGAGCCGCAATCTCAACACGCACATTGTCCGCCTGAGTCGCAGGCCGGTTGACACTGCAGGGGTCAGAGCGGACGCTGGCCCAGCGCCCGTGTCGGAGAAATACGCAAGCAGCGGACGGGGCGTGCAGTGCGCAGGGGGAGGGGGGGAAGATAGAGCCGTAGAGGAGAGTCTGGACTGCGGCGTTCTGGAAGGACGCCCCGTGGCTACGCGCGTGCGACGAGACAGGGGCTCCGCTGACGCGGGGCGTGCGCGCGTGGCCGTGCGCACTGCCACAGCGCCACGGCTGCGCAGGCCGCGCCAGCCTGCCGCTCGCACGCACGATCAGGGCGGTCTCTCGCGCCTTCGTTCCACGCCAGCAGGACTAGCGGCGGCAGTAGCAACACACCGTCAACAATCCGCGCCCGCACGCGACGCTGCAGCAGCCCCATTCTCTGTCCGCGTCACAGTCGCGATGGCGCCATTCATGCGCGGCCATACCCGCAACTCCTCCCAGACTTCCGCTCACTCCGCTTCTGCTGCCCTGCTACCGTCTGCTGCCGACGCTCCCGCTGCCGCGCCTTCCGCAGGCCCCTCGCACGCCTCCTCCTTCTCGATCTCAACCTCCTTCTCGTCGCTGTCATCATCCTCAGCCGGCCCAAAACGCAAGGCTCAGCTGCAGCGCGCCGCAACAATGCCCGCAGCCGCCGCAGCCGCTCTCGGCGTTCACCACCACCATGCTGCGCCGGGCCTCTCGAAGTCCGCCTCCGTCACCTCTTCCTCGTCGTTTTATGCGCAGCCTTCCACCGTCGTCCACGCCGGTGATGTAGTCGCCTCTGTCGGCCTGCTCCGGGGCAAGAAGAAGGACTTCATCGTGCTCACCCGCAACGAACTGCTGCGGTTCAAGAGCCGCGCGAAGGCGGCGGACATGTTTCCTTCCGTCGCGATCGGCTCGGCTGTGCCAGCATCATCAGCTGCGTCCATTTCTGACACTGCATCGCTCCACAGTTTGGATCATTCCATCTGTTCACTGGATCGAGTAAGGTCCTGCGTGTTGTTTATCGTGATCTCCGATAAGCTAATCTTCTGATTTCTAGGTGATCGCGGTGTTCGAGATCGGTCCGACGCACCTCCAGATCTCGTATATAGATGACAGTGCGTGTCCACACTCTACCATTCTGCAGTTCTCCACCCGGCCGGAAGCTGAAGTGTGGATTCTCAAGTTTCGGAGCACCGTGCCCAAACAAACAATTGCGCACGCTGTCTCTCCGTCGATATGTGATTCTCTCCGAAACTACCTCTCCATTCGCGGTGACTTCAATCCAGCCTGTTTTGGCGCCTATCATGTTGTTCTGCAGAACCAGGCCAAATTACACAATCTGAAGCAGGCAAATCCGACCTCGTCTGACGATCTTGTCAAGCTTGCCAATGCTTCTATTCATGCCGTCCTCGTCGTCGGGAACTATGCGGTTCACCTTATCGCAATGGATTCGAAATCAACCTCGATGATTATGCCGACCAATGGCCTGCCGCCGCAGTACTCACCTCTTTCGTCTCACGGTATAATTTCTCTTGTCCATCTCGCTATGTCTCCGCGCGACTCTACTCTGTACTTATCCTTCCGACCGCCGCTGGGCCCTGTCAAGTCGATTGAGCTTGCATCCTGGGCGGCTAAAGACATCATCCAGCGCCTGCGATCATGCTTGGAGTTTCTTCGTCCTTGTTGGGTCGAATATCCGCTCGCGCTGGATGTTCCGGAGCATGTTCTCGACGAGCCTCTTGCTCATATCCCGAGTACTTCTCTGCAAACCGATGCCCAAGCCAAAAGTCGAAGTATTAGCGCGCGCGGTGGGAACTTGAATGGATTCCATACTACTCTGCAGAGCTACTGCGTTGCCTATGGCATTTCGAATGCTATCACAAAAATCAACTACACCGTTGAGTGGACCGAGGACAATGGCCTGGTTTTCAAGTTGCTACCATTGAAATCATCATCAGCAAGTCCCAATTCCGTGGCCAAGTACAGCACGTTTGAACTGCTGGCAGTTCTACGTGCTCTTCGCTGGAACGAAGCTTTTGGCGGAATCTCATTTGCTGGTGTCTCGCTGAGCAATCTTGTCGACATTGCTGATCACTATGCCGCTATTGAGCTCGACCAAACGCGAACACAGACTGGTCGCCGCATCTCAAAGTATATGAAACAGCTCCCTTTGCTCGTTCTTGAACTGCAATTACTTATGCTTTGCAGCACTGCGCTGCGTATGCTCGACATTAGTGGATGTCTCTGCGGGTCACCATCGTCTGGCGGAGAAGTTGATCAAGGATGTGGCGCAATCGATGGCATCATGCAAGTTGCAAAGCGCGGGAGCTCCAACGTGGATTCGTTTGTTTTTTCCAACATCCAGATCGGTCCTTACGACTTTGACTATTTAGTGGACGTCGCTAGCACTCGGGCTGCACATCTTCGCAACCTGGAGATCGCTCGTTGTGGATTACATGAACGCGAATTGACACTCTTGATTCAAGCCCTGGAAATTCATGAAAATACGTTGGAAGGTCTTGACATATCAGAGAATCCTGGCCGTATATCGGCTTTCACGCTCAATGAGAGTTTGTACAGATTTCAGTACATGAGGTATCTCTCTATGCGCAGTTTACCCCTCTCTTCCGATGAGTTTCCTTTACTTTCGACGGAGACACTTCTGAATATGCAGCTCAAGACATTGATACTCGATTCTACGCGGCTTCGGCCAATGTCAGTGAACCATCTTTGCGGATATCTTGAGAACGCCAAGTCTTCTTCACTCGTCAACTTGTCACTTCAGTCTTGCGGTCTTACAGGAGCCGCACTGGGCGACATCTTCAGTGCAATTGGAGGACGTCGTTCTCCGCCTCATGCCGGAATGACGATCTACATCGGCGATAATCCGATATGCTTGGCCGGATTCGACAGATTTTTGCATTCTTTACTTACGTTGGGAAAGAAAGTGCGACGAATTTCTATGCCTCGGCTGGAATTCAGCAAAGAGAAGTACTTGTGCGCTCTGTTCAAAGTTCTTGCGGACCCACGATGCCAGATTACGCACTTGGATATTTCCATGCTGTTGATTCCAGATGCAGATGCATCTCCTGAGACATGCGACTTACTCGGCGAAGTTTTTGCACACAATACTACGCTGCGGTCGTTGAACCTCACTGGCGAGACATCAAAGCTACAAGTTGCGCGTATCGGTCACGGTCTTGGCCGCGCGTTGACCCGGCTTGCAGCTAATAGCACTTTGCGCGACCTATATATTTCCGGTAACGAGCTTTCTGTTGATGGCGCCATGAGCCTTGCACAGGCTCTCACTGTTAATCGGTCGCTACGCCGCTTGTATATCGACGACAATGACATCAACCTGCAGGGATTTACTGCTGTAGTTAATTCGATTGTGGACTCCCGTAATCGATCTATTCGATATGTTTCACGACCGGATCGAGATCAAGACAAGAGTCTCCTCTTTTTCCGCGACTTGTGCAAGAACTTGGATATGGAAATCGCGGGCTTGAAACAGCAGAAGCGTGGGTCAAATTCGGACAAGGACTCTTCGCATTTCATGAACGGATCTGGAAAGCACAACTCGGAACTGCATATGAAGATTGAAGCAAGGCGTGACGCAAGTGACAACCTCAAGATTGTTGAAGAAGAATGGAAACGGATTTACACCAAACTAGATCAATGGGTCAAGCAGAGTAAGCGAGAGTCTACGTGTACCGATGATAATGATGACGATGATGTTGAGAACGTTGAGGATGCGGAGAAATTGAAGAAAGTCTGGGAAAAACTGCGCATTGCCGGAGCTGCTGGGAAAAAGATCAGTGCTGGCGGGAGAGTGGTCAATTGACGAAGGGCATGTTTAACTTCTTACATCAGTAGGTTTGATATCATATTTGTCTTTGTATTACGGAGTTTTGGGGGATTTTGCATTGCATTCTTAATATGGATCCAGTCACATATTAAATTATAGCACACAACGTACATAGAGAGTGAGCAGTAGCTTGTATGGCTGGCACTGCCGCCAATAGTAATCTAGTCTAATTTTGTTGTCCATTCACAATGCTATGCAAAAAACCAAAATTTGTCTGAAGACGTCATATCGTTGACGTCAAGTTTCAACTGGCGGATTAATTCAGCCAGTAACGCAAATAAAATCATCCATATGAACACCGTTGTGACAAAACAAACATACAAGACTTTCCAGCGACTCCCCGTATGCTACCTTGTCGCGATCCTGTACACGTGCGGACTTGTTCCAAACACCCAAACACTGTGCTCCTCCTTCGTCAGTTAACTAAAAAACACGGCACGTGGGTCCCGCGGCCGTCCGTCAGCGCCAATGCCATTTCGTTCCAGCGCGCGAGCCGTATACAACACCCGTGCCTCATCGAATCCGACATGCGACTCTCGCATGATCCGCTGGATTTCAAGCTTCGAGTCATCCGCAAGCCCCCGTCGCGTATCGCCCGCGGCGACATTCATGCCGAGATCAAACGTCTCGGACGAAAGTCCGCTCTCGAGATCCTCCTGGAACCCGCCGCCTGTGTTCTGCGATGGCATGGTGGACGCGAGCGGGAACGAGGACGGCATCGGCAGCGCGCCGGTCTGCGCGTTGCCTGGCATGTAGCCTGCACCGGCGCGGCCACGCATTCGGGTTGGCATAGGGACGAGGTAGTTGTAAAGTGAGATATGCGAGCGCGCAAAGGACTCCCATCGCTTGCGAGTGGCGTATAGTGCGGTGACGACGAAGACGGAGAAGAACATCGCCCATGTGGCGAGGGTGACATAGTCGGGCGCCATTGTTGACACTACTCTTCAGGCTACCGTATCGTTGTCGCGCGTCTATATAAAACGAGGACTAACAAGAGTTAGAATATTGAAATCGGGCAGTCATCATTGATATCTCGCACCCTTAGTGCAAGGCCTTGAGAGGCGGTAGAGAGAACGGACCGTCAAACGGGACGAAACAGTGAAATCACCGCAACCGATAAACCCTCAGTAAACTGTGGCGTAGGAGATGGACGACGGATAACCAGCAGCAGTTGCTATGCAGGTCAGTATTGATACGCCAGTCAACACCTCAGGATGCCGAGAAGAGAAAAGCAGATCTCAAAAGCAGGATGATCTTTGACGCTTGATTTGCTTTTTTGAAGAGAGGGACTTCAGGGCTTGCGGCTTACTCGGGTTCATAGAGCGAGATCAAAGCTTCTCAGAAAGGCCTGCCAGTTCTGCTAATCGGAACCTAAAAACCGGCCTCGAGAATACGGCAATCTAGTCAGTCAAGAACATGGAGTTATCACATATAACAAGAGAGCTAAGGGATTCCGCGAATTTCTTGATACCTATGTGGTTGCTCAAGACTACCGGAGACTGGGCAAATGTGGACAAATTCCTGTCACAGAGAGCCGGACTTCACTTTCGTGCCGCGCAAATTTATCACGTTTATTTGCATTTCGCCATCCATACTCTCTTATGGCGAGAATATGCTCTATCTCCCGTTTGTATTTGCTAGTTCAGGAGGCGCCAGCTCATCCTAGTATTTGCAGTTTCCCATGGCGTGACCAATCAAAACTCCCTCACGTGGCATGAACTGTGTCATGTGATTATAGTGGCTTCGAGATGAAATCCGATCCACGTGCGAGAGGACGCGTATTTTAAGTACACTTCTGGCTGCGCCGAGAAGAGAGGATTTCACGCCAAAGGATGATTCACGGGCTGGCACTCTAGAGAGAACGATTACGTGACTTGCTCTGAGCAACGTGTCGTCAGCAAGTAATGCATCTTGCTTGTTGCGGTGAGGCGCAGCACAGCTTGCGCGGCTCAGACTTCGCTTAACAACGCACAGCCACAGCTGCGGACCCTCACTATGTTAAGGTTCCGGCGATCGTCAACAGGCATGCACAGTTACGTCACGCAGTTTTGCATGTGTCTTGGAAACTCGAATCAAGCATGCTTTACCGATTCAGATAGATCGATCAAGCCGATCAAGCAGCCCGCAGTCAGTACGCCTATTACTCTTGAATCAAGCTCGGTGTAGCGTATGAATTACCAAATTACGTAAATGCCATGCGGTATTACCTGCAGCCTTGACATTCTAGATTGGCGTTGTCGTTCTAGGGAAGATCAGACGCGCGTTGTGCAATATATCGCGCGCACTGAGTAAAGCTTGCGTTCGGCTTCATGCGGCAAGAATCACTGAGCCACTGCTATCCGACGACCATCTGTCTGTGCGCATATAAGCATCAGTCAGCCGAAGGTAGAGTCGCTTTGCGCTGTTGCGGAGTGTTAGCTCATGTGAACTGTGGAAGCTGCTAATGACCACAATTAAATGATGTAGTTGATCCATTTCTAAAAAATACAGATACCAATTATTGCTGTAGGAAAGACATGTACAGTCAGAATATCAACCGACAAACTTAGGCCGATGTTCAGCCACCAGTACTAACGCGCTGCTCGTACTCCATGATCGCTTGCATCTGCCCGTATTCCATTCGATGCGTTGCAACCGCCCCAATGAAGACAGAAAAGTAAAAGAACAGCATCGCAACAGAGTATCGAAGGTATCCGGAACCCATCAACAACTGAGCAAGACTCAGGGACACCGCAGGCGGATAGTTGCGGTCGCTGGTGTGCCAGGTACCAAGGCGCCGCTGCTGTTTCGTATCGTAACCCAGGATATGGTCATTATAAAACCTGATTAGAGGACCATGTATCTTGGATTCGAGAAGCACAGTAAAGTAGATACTTGAAGATATGATTCCAATGAACGTTAGAATACTAACGGTGATCAATGCATAGAGTCGTCGTGGCGGATCAACGAAATCAACGAGCTCGTCCACTTCAAGAAAATCGCCCTCGGCTTCGCACTTGGCTAAGCTAAGCTCTTCGATTATTTGCGATTGAATAAGTACTGCAGCCTCTGTATAATCCTCAGTCACTTCGGTGCCTTCGGGTATCTCTACCAATTTTTCAGCAGTCTTGTTGGCGGCCGAAGCAGCCGCTAATTCTTCTCGCTGTCCTTGTATATCGTCGAGATCAAGATGTGATATCTCATGCTCCGTCGCTTGAAAAATCTATAACAAAGTTGTATTAACACCCGCGCACATCGTATACTAGTCGGAATGCTAGCACATCAAACTCTCACATCACTTGAGGACTTGAGCAAGCGGTCAGAGCATGCACTGCTCTGGCCGGTCGAATTAGCCTCTCTAGCCAAATAAGTATCCTTAGAGCTACCTGTTGATGATACTGTTGGTTCAGGAGTCGCGACCTTTGTGATAGGACTACCGGAAATCAAGACGGGTGGCGCCGAATCTGATTCGATCTTCACGCTCTCGGCAGCAATCCGTTCCCCTCGTTTCTAAGCAAAAGGCACATTAGCTCCCTGAAACGCTCACCAGAATCAAGTGTAATGTGATCATATACCTTTGCAAACAGCTTTTTCACTTTGATCTTCATCTTCGCGTGATTCTGCCCTTGATGAACGACTTTTGCTTGGACCCAGGAGAGGTACGACAACTACTCACGACAATCTAGCCAATTCACAACAGCGACCGGATAGAGCCTGAGTCCAAAATCGGATTCCTAGAAAGTGAAATGGCGTGGAATTGTGAGACATTCGCATATCACAAAGATAGGCAACTGTTCTGCCTAGCAGACCCTTAAGCGGCAATTCGTAAACAACTCCGCGCTTCAGTTTCTGAGACATTTAAGATTTATGAAATTCGTAATTATCAAGCATCAGAACTAATTTGCTATTTCGACGTGAGCAATCAGTCGGGTCGTTAATGTAATATTCACTACAAGCAGTGCTAGTTTACAGCCTCATCGCGCGGAACTATTCCATTTCCCACTCCTGAACCCCCTGCTCCACTTCTTTGTACATGTCCAAAAATCGTTCCCATGTCGTGGATTGGAAATCGCCCTTAGAAAACGGAGCATAGCTACCCTTGATTTGGATGAGAGGATTCTTATGAAATACATCCACGAAATGTTGAGTGCATGTACTGCGCGTTTTCCAGTGATCTGGCTTAGTCGATATGCCGTTCTCCAGACCAAAATCGTATACACTTTCGGAATAAACATGAAATGACGGCTTTTTGCTCACACCAGTTGTCAAGAAATTCATAGCGATGTCCTCACAATTGATAAGATCATCAACGTACTTCAGTATACTGTCTGAAATGCCGCAACGCCATAAAAACAGAAAATTTGAGTCCATAAACATAATCTTCGTAAGGATTATAGAGTATTTAGCGGGATTATAGGACTGCGCAAAACAGTATTTGATGCTGTCACCGTCATTTTTGCAGTCTGCTCGCGGAGCGAAGCCAACCAGAGAATCTTCCTGCAGACGCCAAGCTTCAAACGCGCGGTCAATATCTTCTTGAGGCGTCCAGACGTCGTCGTCGACAACCAGAACGCCCTTCGTGTCAATCTCGGGAATCGGATTGAAACGGTTGTTGATGGTATCCATAGGCTGCTTGATAATGACGATTCGGCCATGCTGCTCCTCAATTAGCCGCCTAATATTTAATGAAACCGGGGTCTGCTCCTTGTGCCAGATAATAAAAATCTTGTCCACGTATTGTGACCTGAGGAGTTGCCGAGCGACAAAAGGTAGAGTCTCTTGCCGCCGAAGAGAGTGCGTCGCAAGTAAGACGGTGTACTTATCATCCCTTCGAGTCAAGACATTCGTCTTTCGATCCAGATAAGATCTGCAAATATGTGTAGATCCTCGCTCTTCCCTCCACTTTTCCAGTTCGGCATCCGGATGTAGCCTGGCATTCATCGAGTATTCCATTTGCCGCCACTCAAAAATCATGTCTTCGTTATATATATCGCGCCAATTCTTGTAGTTATCGGCAAACAAATCCCACGCTTTGAGAGATCCATTGTAATTGTAAATCTTGGCATTCTTGAAGATACTTTCTGCGTAAGGCAGCTGATCGTATATCACTTGAACGTTATAGATTGCTTCGAGTGGGGTAAATCCACTATATTCGGTAGAGAAGAAGCCTAGGCTGGATGAAGTGGTGCCGTTAGCCGCAGAAGCTCTCGCCGATAATAATCGTTTATACCGCGCAATACTAGGACGAACAAGCAGCACTGAGCCATCGACCGCACCAGCACTATCAGTTGTTCCAGCGAGCGGTGAATACTGAAAGAGGTTATCGATGTTCTCTCTGACCAACATATCTGGCCGCAGATATAAAACTTTATTGTAATCCACGAGCGCAAAAGCATGAATGGCAGACATTGCGCACATGTCATGTTCGTAGATATTCAAGCGATCCGTTGTGTCAAAACCGCTCGGGGTTATCGAGGCGATATCTATTACTTTAACAGCTCCAAGAGAAATAAGCTCGGCTCGATCTTGCTCATTAATCGAGCTCAGTACAAGAACATTAATTTTTGCTCCAGTGCCGCTGCGCTCGATTGAATGCACGAGAGCTTTTGCGGGTAAAACCTGACACACGTTGGTATTAGCAGTGCATGCATATGTGTCTCTGCACATCTTATATGCAACTCACATCTTCGCCCCGGCAGATAGAAGTCAAGAATGTGGATCTTCCATCTGCGCCCACTGTGGACGCACTTGCAGTCTTCACAGACTGAACACTATAGACCGCTTGGCTTATGCTACTCGACGATGCAAGGAGCAGGCCAATAGACAGTGCGATGAGGAACGTGACAACATTTGAGAGGAATATCTTAGGAAGGCGTGTGCGGCGTAACCGGTAGAATAACATTGAAGCGGCGATCACGATTTGGCGCGAGGGCGAGCTTGCGAAGACAAGCAGATCACGGACGCAGTATGCGCATGCAGGATGTGGAGTAAGTGTGCTGAAACTGTTAGAAGGCTGCACAGCTACTGGGGGACCGTGGCGTGTGCCTTGCACGACTTGCGTGGTGTGGTGGAATACTGGTTGGTGACTGACGGTGCTGATTGTGGGTGCGAAGCCACCGGGATCTCCACAAGCGCATCCAATTTTACCATGACGCGTTGTGCCGGTCCGCCGCAGGGGCTATTTCCAGCGCGCGGCGGGCCCCCAAAACTGGGGCGCCTCTCCCGGCCACGTGCAGCGCGTCCTGGAGAGGAGCGGGTTGGACCTCCCGGTCGCAGACCCGCTCTCCGCAGCAGTCACAGGCACGGCCGACCCGTCGCGAAATGCCAGCCTCCGCAGCTCAGGGGTTCCGACGCGCTTGGAGCCTTGAGAATTTGGTTGGTCCTGCAGGATGATGGGCGGCGACTCGACAACAGTGAGCTCAGATCACCAACCGCGCGTACGGCTGCGGCGATATGGAGGTGTCAAGCGCGACGACATTGCGTTGAAAAGGAAGGTGGTTCAGTATCGTGCCGTGTGTTTGCGGGAGCGCAAGTTCAGAAACTGAGGGCAGCCATACGTGTCTCCTACCAGACACGCCTACGACGGCCAGCGACAGCAGTAGAAGCAGTGAAAGCTACGAGGGATGGTTACTGCTTGCCATATTAATTACGAACTTGCAAATTGCATGATCTAGTCCTGTCCTGCTCGCCAGAACTGCCGGTTCTCGGGCTGTTAGTAGACTAAGGTTTCCATTTTATCAACCCAAAGGGTTTCAAGCTTTGCAGAACTGGGGTGCCTATAGCACCAAAAATGGCTGGGCCTTCTTCTCTGAGATGCCGGAATTGATGCCTTTTCTTCCTACGTGTCAAGCAAGCTAGACAAATAACGCGGTCCATGCTCATTGTCCCTTCTGTCAGTCGTGACGCATTCCGTCGCGTTACATTTCTGCCACGAAGGACCTTGTATCGTTCGCAATTTGTTCGCGCCAATCACCCTGCTGTTCCCTGTCGCGTCCATGAAGCTGAGAGCGCTGAGCAAGCTTCTTTGGGAGACTGCCACCGGATATCGCTACAGCACAGCACTCGCCGTCCTCCTATGGCTCGCGGATCTCGCACTCTCAAGCCTAGTGCTTCTGAATATCTCCTGTAAGTGCGTCTCGTCTGATTCTCTCGCTTCACTCTTCTCAACCCACTACACAAGATACGGAGATCGACTGGGAAGCGTACATGCAGCAAGTTGCTCTGGTTCTCAAGGGAGAGCGAGACTATAAGGTTTGATCCCCTACTATGCCAACCAACCCCTACCGACCACTAACTTCCTAATGAATAGAACATCAAGGGAGGGACTGGCCCGATTGTGTATGTGCGACATGTGGCTGCTTAATATTCTAGGTCTGCAGACTAAACATTCCTGTTGGTAGATATCCGGCCGGGCATGTATATATTTACAGCGTGTTGTACAAACTCACGGATAATGGGCAAAATATTTTCCGGGCTCAAATAATATTTCAAGGACTCTATATGATTACCCTTGCGCTAGTATTCAGGAGTTATGTGAAGGCCAAGGTGAGCTGAGTGCGTTTTGAAGATCTACTTCCGTTAGTATACTAATTATAGCAGGCTCCTCTCTACTCCTTTCCTCTCGTGATCCTGTCCAAGCGACTACATAGCATCTATATTCTTCGACTATTCAACGATGGTTTTGTGACACTTATTTCTTACCTTGCGATTTCATTATGGCAAGGTCAATACTGGTTGATGGGATCGCTCGTTTATAGTGCAGCTATTGGCGTCAAAATGAACGCTCTTCTGTACCTACCTGCTGTTGGTATTATTCTACTTCAGTCTCTCGGTCCTAAGATTTTCCGTGCATTTCTATATATGCTCCAGGTCCAGGCAGGTGATCTTGTCAAATGCAAGTGTGCTTGATTTGTCTAACTGCGTCTCTAACAGATATTTATTGCGTATCCGTTTAGTTCAAAGTTTTTTCTGTCCTACGTTACTCGCGCTTTCCAATTTAACAGAGTGTTTATTTATAAATGGACCGTGAACTGGCGATTTATCGACGAGACGGTCTTCCTATCCCCAGAATTTGCGCAGACCTTACTCGTGATTCAAGGTGTGCTTCTTGCTTGGTTCATGTTCACTCGTTGGATTAAGTAGGTCTCACCGTTCAAATAATTTAGAATTTTACTAACAGATCTTTAGACCGTCGAATATGAATCTTGTGGGCATCATCCAGACCATCTTATTCCCAACACCGCGACCTCTGGCAATTCAGCGTACGATTCTTGCAAATATGTCGCCGGAATACATTCTGAAGACAATGTACACTTGCAACTTGATCGGCGTATTTTGTGCGCGCTCGCTGCACTATCAGTTCTACTCTTGGTTCGCATGGAGTTTACCGTATCTTCTGTCTACGACTGGATGGAATCCGATTTTACAGTATATAGTCTGGGCTCTCGAAGAATGGTCATGGAACGTTTTTCCGAGTACAAAACTGAGCTCTATGATAGTTGTGTTAACGAACGCTGCTATCATTGCTGGCGTGTGGTTTGGCACCGCCAAGGACGTTCTTGCGCAGGCTGGGCCAAACAGTGCGCCTGATCTGGCCGCAATCCATGTAAAGGAGTCGCCAACGATTACACCAGCAGGATCAGCTAGTAGCTCGCCGCCAACAGGAAGCGGCTCCAGCGCAGCATGGAAAACGTCTGGCTCTGCCAAGTCGTTAGCTAAGCGACGCAAAGCGTCTGCTAGTAGATAGTATATATTTATCTGTTCTTGTTAACTTTAAAATTTGATGGTGTCTCATCGCCGTACGCTATTCTTGTGTTTGTGACGACTAATACAAGTCAGCTATTTGTCAGTCTGCTTATTGACCGCGGCGATGTCATCAAGCTAGATGGGCACTTTTGCGTCTTCTGTTGAAGAAATATAACAATTACATGCTAGGACCTCTAAACTATACACGCCTAAAAGTGATATACTCATATGCTACAGACACATTAAGCAGACATTTTATCAGTTGCGAGAATCTGGCTAACGCAGTGCACATTGTTGGATGCAGAGATGGATGCCAGAGAGAATCATGTCGAATTCACCACTGGCGACCAAAAATTCTTGCGGCAATCTGTCAATTAATATAGATTTTTTTACGAAAATTTCCAATACTTAGAAATCCTACAACTAAGCCGCTCAAACAGCTTCTGTTGGCAAGACAGATACACAAAAATATTGCAAGACGCGCTGGCCAATCGAACTCAGGGGAAATATTAAGGTTGTGCCGCGCTGGTAGAGGCGCGAGTGGGAGCTCTTAATTGTGGGGGAATTTGATTTCTCTAACTCGTGTCCCAGACGCGACTCTCCGCGCGACGCGTTTTGGCTTGAACCGACACTCAAATTCACGTACAGCTGGCCGTCGGCGCTTAGCACAGCGTAGGCCACCACCACAACTACGATGCCTGTTTACGAAGGAAAGCTGTGGATAGGGCCATCCTCTTCTCTGCCATTTTTGAGTGAGTATGATGCTGTCGGCGTGTCCTGGCAAGAATAGTTCTGACCTTGCGTATCCGTTAGCCGTCCGTGAGGGTAGTTCACCTGACGCTAGAGCTCAGCCAGCAAATGGCAAGTCGATAGCTTCTGCTTCTCACAGCCTTGTACGTATGATCCGGCATGAGCCTTGCCAGAAGAAGCACGCGCGTTTGAACGCGACTGCTACAGGAGGCCGGAAGAAGGCACGTTCTATGGAAATCGTCTCGCGTCCCAAGCCGATCCAGCATGAAATCTTAGATGACGGTCGTCCCTTGTCGGCGAAGAGGACGAAATTCATCAACTTACTCATGCGGAAATTCCCTGGACCTCCAATCACACTTTACAACGGATACAAAGAACTGGACAACGACTGTCCGGAACAAACTTTTGAACTCGTATCGGAGCCTGTCTTCAAAAGTCCAGTTCAGAAAGACAAGCTGATCGAAGCTCTCGCGGGCTGTTCATGTCCTTCGAGTGGCTGCACCAACGCCAAGCTCTGCGAATGCGTACAGCCAGACGAGGAGAATGGCCAATTCAGATTTGCATACTTGCAAGATGGAAAACTAAGAATAACTGGCGCTGTGTTTGAGTGCGGACCGAAATGCTCATGCAATATAAATTGCAGAAATCGTGTCGTACAACGTGGACGGACGGTAGAACTACAGCTATTTTACTCGAAAGAGAAAGGATGGGGTGTGTATGACATCAATCGGCTGGAGTCAAGCACTTGCTAACTGCATATCAGGAGTTCGCTCTCCACATGTAATCCCTGGTGGTACGTTTATTTGTACGTATCCAGGCGAAGTCATCACAACTGCCGAAGCTGAGCGCCGGGAAGAGATGAAGAAGAAGGACGGCAAGTTTGAAAGTACATATATTTTCGATCTGGATAAGTTTGAGGAGCCAGAGAGTGACGACCACTTGCAGAGCACCGATGAGGCGGATTCTTATGCCATCGACGCTGAATTTTATGGCGGCATCGGACGATTCTTGAATCACTCGTGTGAACCAAACTTGTGGCTTGAGGCTGTTGTACAGGGCCATGCTCCAACGAAGGTTTATACTCTCGCATTCTTCGCAGCTCGTGATATTCCGCCAAACGAAGAACTATGCTTTGACTATAATCCAACATATGGCGCGCGTTCGGAAATTCCCGATGTCGAAGAAATTGACCCATATATTTTTCAGCAACGATGCAGATGTGGATCTTCAAAGTGCCGGACGTATATTTGGTACAAAGCATAGCATATAATTCTCATGGTGTTCGTTAATTCTGAGGTTAATTTATAACATTGTATATTAGGTAGAGTCGCAATGCCAATCTTCTGCATAAGGTAGGTACACAATATGTGTGGCGGGCCGGCCACTAATGCATTCTCGAGAAATTCAACGAAGAAATCAAAGTTAATGGCTCTTCCGATTTCTGTCAATAGTAAACAATTGGCGATCACAGTACACACTGCAAAGTAGTTATGATCTCTCTGTAGAGGAACTAGTCACTTTTAGCTACCTCTGCTGTAACGAAAATGCCTCAGAATGCAAAGAGGGAACAAGACATTACGCATTCGGCTGCTTACTCCCTTATCTTTTACCTCCCGATAAATGCTGCAGCTCGGATAATGCAGTTCACGATCAAACCACAAAGACGATGTTAAGCAAACCTTTGACCAAATAGCTCCAAAACTTGGCAATACTAATACAGTTCTACGAACTTCGCTCTAAGCACATCGTGCAGCAGTCGCAAGCAGAATCAAAGCAGTTTTGTATCAAGCGCGACAACAATAGTCGTCTAAGATCGAGAAGTCAAGTGTTTGCCCCACTACTATCAAACGACACCCGTATAATATCTTTCGGGTACTGTTAGCGAAATAGGGTAATTCAAAATTAATCAGGACAATCTGTATATGACTACTGAAAGTATTGTTATAACTGCCTTGTAAGAGAGCAGCAACAACTTCATTTCAGCGGTGATAAGGTAGATGCCATAGGGAAGAAGTTTTTCGCGCGGCCAGCAAAGTGCTTTTGACGACGGTGTTGGGAGAGGGTTTTCGTACCCGCAGCCACATGCTATTTGTTTCCGCTTACACATACTTCACTACGATTTGCAACACGGCTAGTCTATGTGGGAACCCAATTATGTTTTATGCTATCCAAATCTTCATGTCAAATCCCCGTCATAAGCTTTAGAATACGAGTCCTAGTCTGTCCTTAGGCATTTAAACGTTGGCTGACGAGCAACGAGCGTACGAGCGCATGCACGTGCGTGATCCGTGCGGCTCAACAAATTGGTTCGCCTTGCCTGGCTGTGTTGCGTACAGACGTCGGCGACAACGCCGAGGAGCACAATCTTTTAGCGATCCTGAGAAAGCGAAAGTTATGTATATCGTTGTGTCTTGAAGTTGCATATATAGGCGTATTATTGGTTTTGTGCTGGCCAAATCACGAAGTCGCTATCTGCGGGCGTCAGATTCATCAGCTCAAGTTCATCCACAGAGAGTACTCGTTAGCAGCTTGAGCAACTTACAGCAAACACTCTAGGGCACTGATGGCGCGACGTCATCCCCAACAGGGAGCACGGAGTAATGATTTATTCAGCGACGAGAGCGGCATCGATTTGACCGATTTAAGGCGAGATTACGACGATGATTGGCAATGGCCGGGCGACGACAGGTCACCAACTCCTCAAGGGCATGCTACAGGCACGGACGACCGAGAGCCAGGCAATGAATCCTTCACTAATACACAGCCTAATGTGGTACCTTTGGATCAGACGCCAATACGGAAGCCGACTCTTGGCGGGCTCACGCGTCCGCGCCGTGCAGTAATTTCTCCGCGAGGCGAAGACTCTGAGTCTCTATTGACGTCTGCGCAGGCAATCAGCGGGAGGGAACCGCTATACGACTCTTACTATGCGTCTAGTCCTTCTAGAAGGTCATCAATGGACAGTCTGAAACTTTACGGTGACGATCTTGGCGCGGTAGAGTCGGTTCGTGCGACTTCTATTCCTGTTACTTTGCCTGGTGCTGTATCAGCTATTGAGAGGACATGGCTTATGTCTAAGGTACATTACGGCTCGGACGTTATACTTAGCCTTATTCGGCGGTTGGCGTCAGAGGACAGAGACATAAACGCCATTCGTTTGGGAGCGCCTACGGATAGGCCAGTTATGGTTATGGAGAGACAGCCAACGCTATTTGGCAATTCTCTTGGATATTTCGGGCCACAAAGCCGCGTGCGTGTGTTATTATACCGGATCTATAGTTCTCCGTATTTTGATAGCTTCAAGTTTTTCTTCTTGCTCGTGCAGACGGTATTCACTGCTGTCAGAGCAACCAAGGACCGAGAGCAATTCACACGATGGGGCAGTAGCTATATCGACTTCATTATGCTTATCGTATTTGTCTATTACACGTTCGAATTCGTCGTTGACGTGATCGTGAGAGGGTTTCTTCTGTTTCCGGGCACTTACACAGTACAAGATATTTATTCAATGATATTCTACAATCCAAGAATCGCGAGAGCGAGAAATTTTTTTACGAGCAATCCCGACGAAAATAGTCAGAGCAATGCGCAGGACGAGGATATGAAAGCCGCAAGACAGCTACCTTATTTACGATCTACCTGGGGCAAAGTTGGGTTTGTGTCGTTAGTGTGCTATTGGATTTACTTCTTGTTGGCAATTTCAAACTATGACAGCTCGCTTTCCGCAATCAGTACTCTGCGAGCTCTTTGCTCTCTTCGCTTGCTCCGGTGGCTCAAATTGACTCCAGGAAGTGAAGAAACGTGGTACACCATCAAGCGAGCCACGCCGCAACTAGTCAACGCATCTTTATTCATTTCAGTATTTTGGATCCTGTTTGCGATTATCGGTATCCAAGCATTTAATGGTTCTTTGCGACGTCGCTGTGTTTGGAGAGATTCTAGAGGAGATGTCATTTATGAGGACTTGTTCCAGTTTTGCGGCGGCTACTTGCTGGACAATGGAACTACTGTGCCTCCATTAGACCCGGCTACTAACACAATGGAGCAATTTCCGCCAAAAGGATATACCTGTCCAGTGAGCTCAAGGTGCGAAGTGCGTGAGAGCAATCCATACAACAGTACTGTTAGTTTTGATAACTTGTTTTACTCACTAGAAGCGGTATTTGTCGTGATGGGTATGAACGGCTTTTCGGACTTGATGTATTACACCGTGGATTCCGATTATTTTATTTCCTCGTTATTCTACATTTTCGGAATCATTGTCCTGTCGTGGTGGCTATTTAATTTGTTGATCGCAGTTGTCACGGCTTCTTCGTCATCTGAAACGACCCAGGAACGGAAAAATCAGTCAAAGCAAGTACACTGACTATTAAGATTGAGGGTTACCGACTAACTCTCATATAGAAATAAGAGAAGACAAAGTGCAATGCGCAACAGAATATCGAACGGTGTTGCCAACATATTACTGATTTACGAAGCTTCTCTCTTCATTTTGATATTTGCGAACTTCATAGTCGCGTGCACCAAGACCGTGGACATGTCTCAGACTCACGAAACTATTATCAATATTTTTGAGACCGTGACTAGCATTATGCTCCTCGTCGAGATCTTCGTCAGATTCGCAGTGACCTTACCAAGATATCGCGATTTTTTTACATTGATCAACTTCTGGGACCTGCTCTTGGCGGTGGTTACGTGCATAATTTTGCTACCGCCTATCAAAAATTCTGCAGTCGCTTATCCTTGGCTGTCTTTCTTCCAAATTGTTAGGATATATCGCGTCGTGATTGAGATTCCATGGATCAAAGATAGCTGGATGAGGGTCATCGGCGGCGTCAGAGAACTGGAAGGCGTAAGCGTGTTCATAATTGTCATCATGTTTTTAGTTGCTTTGTTCGGATCGGAACTACTTCGTGGTACCATACCAAAGGATGAATTTACAGTTACTTTCTATACACTGGGCAATTCGTTTTCGGGTATCTATCAAATCATGACGACAGAGAATTGGACCAGTATATTATTTGGTCTGACAGGCGTGCTACACGATGCAAGTCTTGGTCGTATATCTGCAATTTTTCTTTGTCTTTGGTTTTTGTTCGCAAACGGAGTCACAAACAATTTGTTCATTGCGGCGATTCAGAACAATTTTGAGCCGAGCGAAGAAGAGAAGTGGGAATTGCAGGTTGAAGCATTTGCAAACAAGTTCGAACCTTCCGAAATCGGCGAATCGTGAGTCGCATGCTTGTTCATCGACCTTCAAACATGTGACTAACCTCTCTTGTGCAGGGCCCGAAAGCAAGATCAGCTTGACCCGAACTTTTCGCACGCTTTGAAGGACTTTTTGGGAGATTCTTTTAGTGGACCTATTGCGACTGAGCGTCCTTTGGACGAGCGATTTTTGACAGAGAGGGTCTCAATTGTGAGTGGATTGTGCTTGGCAGAGAGTGTAGTGACGCTGACGCTATCCAGTCCGATGAAACTAGCGTAGCAACGAGACGGAATTGGTTTGTGAATCAATTCACTGGAAATCCCTTCTTGAATCCGAGGTTTTTGAAGCTGCCAAAGTACAAGGCGCCAGCTACATCCTCCGACAATGGCTCAGAATATGCTTCGTTGGAGCTGATCGGCCAAGAGAAAGAGTACATCGCCAAGATCGTGAATAAGAAGAACCGGTTGAAGGACCTGAAGTCAGATTACGTTCGCCAGAATCCGAGGTTTAATCGCGTGCTCTTTTGTCTGAGTCCTGGGAACAAGTTGCGGTTTTATTGTCAAAAGCTTGTAACTCCTCCGTTCGGAACAAGATATCAAGGTCAATATGTTGACAAGACTGCGTCGCGGATATTCCATGCTTTTATTGTTGTGATGGTAATCGCGATGGTTGTTATTGCGGCTGTGGCGACTCCATTCTACGAGAAGACATATCACGATCAGCGAGACTGCATCGCTGGAAATGGGTCTTGCAGCTTGTGGACCTGGATGATGTACACAGATTTGATCTTTGCAGTCATCTTTAGCATTGAGGCCCTGATCAAAATTGTTGCGGATGGCTTCATATTTACGCCGAATCCATATATGCGATCGATATGGAATGTAATCGACTTATTCGTTCTGATCACGATGTGGGTAGATCTCGCATTTTCTATTATCAACCAGGGAATCAGCATCCGACTTCTCCGTGCTTTTAAGGCGTTGAGGGCGCTAAGATTGCTTCAGATCCACGATAGAGCCAAGGCTCCATTTCACAACATGATTATCAGTGGTATAGGGAATATTTTTGCCGCCTCGACGGTTGCCATGACTCTATTGGTGCCATTTTCGTTATGGGGCCTGACGATATTTGCTGGGAAATTGGATACTTGCACAGACTCGAATATCGAAGGATCACTAACCCAATGTAAAGGCGAATTTTCCGATGCCCCTCTACAGTGGGACCTGTGGCTTCCTAGGTCGTATGATAATCCCGGGTATAGTTTCGATAACTTCGGCCAATCCATTTCTATTTTATTCCAAATTATATCTCTCGAAGGTGAGGGTTATGTCTGTCTAGTGATATGAGGTTCAAATGCTAACAAGTGATACAGGCTGGACGGATGTTCTGGAGAGCACGCAGGACGTTACGGGAACGGGATTAAATCCTCAGGTCGATCATTCGTGGTATAATGGCATTTTCGTATGGGGCTTTGTGTTTATTTCGATTGGTTTGATTACTGTGAGTTCTTCACGTGTTGAACTGGTGGTCGATATACTGACACCTGTGAGACTTTATTCATCGGCGCAGTTATTCAAAATTACACAATGAAAACCGGATCGGGATATCTCACTACAAAACAGCGATCGTTTAAGGAGATGCAGAATATTCTCAGCACGGTGAAGCCTTCTAGAACTGGACGAAAGCCGGCGCAGAGTCCATGGAGACTAAAGTGCTACAACAGCGCGGTGAAACGGCGGAGCAAGCTTAATCGTGTTTTGAGTACGAATTTAATTATCACAGCTATTGTTCTGTGCACAGAGTATTATCCATCGCCGGCGGCACTTGAGGATGCTAGGAGTATGTCCAACACCGTAAGGTTTTCTGTGTAAAGATACTAACTTAGTTTGCACAGATGCACTGTATGTTCTGTCGTCGCTCATTTTAACGATCTATATGATTATTCGTCTTTGTGGATTGGAATGGACAGGAGTGGACCGTCAGGACTTCGGTGGCCGTGTTCGGCGTCACCAGTACGATCTCGGCTGGTTTGCTGTATGCATTTGCTCGCTGTTTTTCTGTGTATACACAGTGACGGAGATGAGCAGTAGTTTGAGCACAGTGAAACGGCTTTTACTTGCCATAATTACGCTGTTGCTTATTCCGAAGAACGACCGCGTGAATCAACTGTTCATCGCCGCAAGGGCGAGTTTGCCTTCGATTGCATATCTACTGTTCAACTGGCTTGTGTTATTCGTGGTATACGCGATCGCGTTCAATCAGATATTTGGACTCACGCGTATTGGCGAGAATGGAAGCCACAGTGTTAACTTCCGAACGATGCTAACGTCGATGCTGCTACTGTTCAGGATGAGTTGCGGTGAGGGATGGAATTCCATTATGTACGATTATGCGATTCAAACGCCATTCTGCGTGGAAACCACAGATTTCTACACGTCGGATTGTGGCAGCAAGGCGTATGCATACGCACTGTTTATGTCCTGGTGAGTTTGGCGTGAGTGTATCAGACAGAGTTAGGAGAGCTGACAAGAGGGTACAGGAACGTTATCAGCATGTACATCTTTATGAATATGTTCATTACTCTTGTATACGACAGTTTCAGCTACGTATACAACAAGTCGGAGTACATGCAGTTTATCTCGCGGGATGTTATTCGGTCGTACAAGGACGTCTGGGACGATTTTGACGAGCAGGGCAATGGATATATTCGGCCGGACCAGCTTGCTCGGTTTTTGAATGTAAGTTTTGAAATTAGTGCGAAATGTGCGCGCCGCATACTAACTCCATGATAGCGGTTGCGAGGACCTCTTGCAGTGTCGATCTATGATAGAGAGGCGAGTTACAATGAACTGCATGCGCGGTTGCAATCAGAGATGCACAAGCTCGGGAACGCACACGCATTGAACGCGTCAGCGCAGCTAATCAGCTCGCTGACCACACACATCGACAAACAAGAATCAAGCCAGAAGCGTAAGAACTACGAACAGCTGTACGGCGAAATCATGAACTCAAAGACTCGCGATGGCATTCCGTTTCATGTACCGCTAAAAGCAATCCCGTATTTCAACATTAAGAACGCGAACGCGAACGCGGGGTCGGACTCAGTGGTTACGTTGGAGGCGTTTGTGATCCGCAATGACTCGTTGGGGATGATTAGGAAGAGTCAGCGGTCGCGACAAGTGGCGTCGTGGCTGCGAGGCGGACAGACGCGGAAGAAGTACGAGGAGGGGCTACTTGATGAGCGGGATGACATGGCGGAGACGGAGATCGGTTATTAGACTGACGAGAATACGGTTAAGCTGCATGATGGGTGCATGATATATATGTTAATTGCTCTATTTGCAGAAGAAATCTAGCCTACAATACAGTAAAGAGGATTGTACAAGGGGATTAAATTGCAGGTGCCTGATATATAGGTTGGTAGGACAGCACTGTGCCGAGACGCTTTTTCACTTCAACCTGGAAGGGAGCGTAGTCGAATTTCTCGCCGTCGATGGAGACGTATCCTTCCTGGCCCGTAGGGGTGACTCTATATGCATCGCATTTGTAGTACTTAACGTGATCGGACTCGAAATGTTTGCCCTCGGCGACACCGCTCATGATGGAGAGGATCTCGAATGTCGGGATGGTGGCGTCGACGGTGACTAAGTCCATATACCCATCGCGGGGGAGGGCTGCGGGGAAAAAGAGAGCATCAAAGGCCATCCAGGGCATTTTGCCGACGTAGAAAAGACTGATGTTTGATGTGTCGAGGGTTACCCAGTCCTCCGGGATATCGTCGGTGCCGTCGCCGTACTTGAGGTCGGGCCAGGCCTCGGCGGAGGAAGAATCTAGATCGGGGGAGTCCGGCGTAATTGTGACAGGCCTGGCGGTGTGTTTCTTGTGCGCGCGGCGGATCTGGTCGCGGGAGTCGTGAACAATTCGCACCTGCGCGTCGAGCGCGTAGGACTTGTGGGCAAACACGCGCTGGAGCAAGCCGACGGTGACGCGAGCGTTACCCATCCAGCGCATATGCTCGGTGCCGAGATCAACGTCTGCGATGAGGCCGATGGCCTGTGACAGGAACGAGACAGACGACTTTCCGTTCTGTGTGAAGATGCATAGGTCTATTGGGGTCGGCGCGCCCTTGACGGTGCAGAGAGCCGCGTAGGCGGGGTCCATTGTGCCGCACAAATTCTTGGCAAGAGCATTGCCTGTACCGCAAGGGATCTGGCACACGGGGATTTTGAATGCGCGGTCGGGACCGGTGGAGCGATGAGCGAGACCGTTGAACACCTCGTGCGGGATACCGTCGCCAGAGCAGCACACGATGCCGTCATATAACTCCTCAAGCCCCTGCGTATTCTCGACATACTCGAGTGCGTAGTTGCGGTACTTTGTCTCGACGATGTTGAGCTTGCATCTCGCGACCTCAAGCACCGGCAAGGCGCCAGCGCGGAAGCGGCGAATGGCTTTGCCCTTGCCACCGAAGGGGTTGACAAACACGAGCAAGCGCTTTTGCGCGATGCACCCCACGGCGGCATTATACGCGCGCGCCATGAGCGCAGCAGCGAACGCGGCCGCGGCCGGTGCGGACTGCGCGTCTATGTGGAACGCCAGGCGCGCGAGCTTGGCCTTGCGCTCGTTAGCGGTGATGGGCGCATCCGCGCCGGTGACGATGCAGTAGTCGAGAGAAAGAGTGCCATAGTTGATGAGGGAGGTGGTTGTGTTGGGCGGCGTCACGTCCGCGTAGAGTATGTTGAAGTAGGGGATGGAGCATTGTTGCGAGGACTCGTCGTCGACGGCCGAGCCGGCTGCCGAGAGTTAGCCGGGTAGACTGTACGCGATAGATGTTAGAGCACTTACGTGATAGGCATGCCACAGGCGAAAAGCACGCGATATTAGAACTGGTCCGGGGTTCTGTAGGCGAGTGGAAATGTTAGTTAAGCACCGAGTAGCACAACCAAGTGGTGGCGCTTACGGAGGTAGTCTAAGAAGAGGAACTTTGTGTCGAGCACGAGCTTGACGCGCGAGTGATCAGATATGGTCAGAGCGAAGAGTGTCTCTGGAGGTGCAGATGCAGTGGTCATGTGTACGGTTGAGTTGTGGATGAGGAGCGGCGTAGAGAGGCAGGCGATCGGGGGAGCTCTACTGTCTGATATTGATCCAAGCCAACTGGCACTAATTACGCAGGGATTCAGTGTGCAATCCAGGGTCAGCGAGTGTTCACGGCTCCATTGTGTGCTGCAGTGTCTACATTGAAAATGGATGTGTTTAACAGGTGAAGAATATAGAGGCAGGAAGAGACCATGGCAGTGCAACCGCATAGACGGATAAGAACTAACAGCACCGCCGTATCGATTCGGAGCGTTGCAGCAGGGCAGCGAGACAAAGTGCAGCGCCTTAGCCGCAGCATCGCGTCGCCGCGCGGGACGGCTCGCAAGATCGACTCCAAGCGAGCCGGCTTGCGCGCCGCAAGCAGCCAGTCGCAAATATGACAGCATCTATCTGCTGCTCTGCCCCTGTCTGATATGAAGTAAATAATGCTCGCTCGCATAATTTAGACGGACAGTTATGGCTGACAGCCTAGCTTGTCTTGGTGCAGCAGTGTCAAGGTCATGCCTCTGTCGGCGCCCCTGCTTGGACAGCGGTTTATTTGGTTTGGTGCACAGAGCACAGAGTCGCAGACCTCCGCATCGAGAAAAATTTTGCCCGGACGGTATCACCCGGCCGTACAAAAACTGCAACTGAGTTGCACTACGCTTGGCCAAACCCTGACAGCTCACAACTTTAAACAGTGTTTGGCAGCCGAACCGGTCAAGGCCCGAAGATCGCACATACGGACCCGGAACCCGGCGCGACGGACCCATGACTACGGATCAGGCGGGTGCGCCTGCAGGACGCGCAATATGGTGGGAGCAGCGAGGCGCACGAGGCCAGCCGCAGCGTGCTCAGGGCCCAGCGGCGGACGGAGTCGGTCGGCGCGCTGCTGCGCTGGAGCGGAGCCGCGGCGGGGGCAACGGCGAAGAGCGCTGGTGCCGGCAGGAAAGACGGTTCCAAAAGACACGTGACATGAACGTGGCGGGCCAACGGTCGGCGACAGCGGCGGAGGCAGACAGGCAGACAGGTCGTGCAGTGTACGCCGCCGTCACGCCATGACAGTAACCGGCCAACAGGAGGGCGTACATACGGCAGCGGCCTGACAGCGACGACAGAGCCGTGTGGGCGGACGGAGCCGTGGACAAAGGCCAGGTGCGCAGGACGGACTTCTGGTGATCGCGACGATGGCGCAGGCAAAAAAGCAAACACCGGAAATTGGGTTGCTTTCATACATGCACACGCGTGCGCATGCCGCAGCCGCGCGGACCAGCCGCTTCCGGCGCTGGCTGCTTCCGTGGCTCCGCGGGTCCAGCTCGCGGCGTGGAGGTAACCGTCGCGCGCTTCGTGAGTGCGTGCAGCAGCCCGGCAGCGGTGCCTGGCGGGCCTCGTCCTGCAGCGGCGGCACGAGGACCATTGGCGCAGTCGGTGGCTGGCGACAGACGCTAGTGTGATACGCAGCCACGCCCGCCGCGCCAGAACGCAGTGGCCCCGCACAGCGACGGTGGCTCACATTCCTGAAAACTCTGTTGCAGTGCCGCGCGCCGCAGTACTGTGAGCGGATCACAGCATCAGGTTACGGTTTTTGCAGCACCGTGCTGTCGCGAGAGAGCGACGCGCTGCGCCGTAGTCGGCGTCCCCACGCGTCGCCTACAGAAACCACATCGCCGCTCCGCCTCTTCCATCGCCAATTCCGTCCCCCCGGCACGCCCACCCCCACCTAGCCCCTCACACTGCTCTGTGCGGCACTGTCGCGTCGTCGCCTTCGTCCTTGGGAACTATCTCTGCACACCCGCCGTCGCCGCCGTCGTCCGCGCGCGCGTGTCGCCGTCTCCTGCCTCCATTGATAGCTCACCTACCACGGTCCACCAGGGGTCTATCTCTTTCGCCGCTCGTTGCCTGACATCCTGTCCACGCCTCGACTCTGCCGTCATCGCTGCTGCCTCTCCTTGAGAGCATACGCCTTCCAGCTCTTCTCTCGCATCTATGGCTGCCGCCATGGTCGCGAGCGCCCTTCTCTACTCCCAGTCGCTAATGACGCAGCTACTACGGCGAAAAGCCCTGCTTCTCGTCATCGTTCTCGTCCTCTTGTTGCTCTCCGTCATCGGCATGCGCTCGCCTGATCTTTCCGTCTCCATGGGCGACCAGCTGCTCGCGACAGACGAGACCTTCGTCGCCAAGACTTCCACCTTCAAGATCGGCTCCTGTGTCGACACGCGCGCCGTCTCGAGCAAGGCAATCGTGCTCGGTTCTGCCTCTGCTAACGAAGAGCTCACTATGACTCGTTTCCGCTTCCACAAGTTCGACACCAGCCACTACTACAACCCCAGTCTTCTCCCCGCCCTGCCTGACTCGCCCTTCGACTATGTCGGCTTTGTGCGCTACGACCGCCTCTCTGCTCGTGAG
The DNA here is from genome assembly GCF_038497785.1 of Limtongia smithiae. Classification (NCBI taxonomy): domain Eukaryota; kingdom Fungi; phylum Ascomycota; class Lipomycetes; order Lipomycetales; family Lipomycetaceae; genus Limtongia; species Limtongia smithiae. The sequence continues at coordinate 958,185 of NW_027117625.1, forward strand.
GTCCACTGGTGCTACATGAACTGGACCATCACTACCGGTTCTGGCCGCTCCTTCCTCGATTGCATTGAGACCGCCAAGATCCTCCCAACTCCCCACTTTCCCTCCATCAAGGGCTCCTGCGAAAAGTTCAAGCACTACGAGAACGACTTTGGCCTCATGGACCCGCGTGTCTTTTGGTCTCCCTTTGGCGAGCCGCTCATGATCGTCATCACGAACTCCCACATGGCCTGTCTCGGCCAGTACCTCATCGACGTTCGTGTCCTCGTCCCGGAGCTCAGCAAGGTCTTCAAGATCGAACACGTCCCGATCCGCTACAGCATATACACGGAGCTCAATGACGCCAGTTCGCCCTACAGCATGTTTCACAAGAATTGGTTCCTCCTCTACGACGACAACAACAGAGGCTTCTTGTCCCACGGTATGCACCCGCAAATCATCACCGAGGTCCCGAACGGTCTCGTCAACATTGCCGCCGACAACGTTGACTGCCTCCACAACATCATCTACGGCGCTAGCTCCGCTGAGATCCACCAAGGAACAAACTCCCTCCGCCTTACCCTCTGCGACTTCCCCTGCGTGCCCACCGTCGAGAATACCGTCCTCATCTCGATCGTACACGCAAAGTACATGAACTATCCCGACATGTTCTATCGTCGCTTCCTCGTTCTCATGGAGCCCGTCGCACCCTTCAGGGTGATTGCCCGCACGCGCAACCTGATCTACGCTGGCGCCGACGTGTCCAACATCCTCTTCTCCTTCTCGCTGACCTGGGATACGACCGTCCGCACTCACGGCTCATGGCGTGAATTTGATTCTCTGCCCGCATCTGCTCCTTCGACTTCCTCAACATCCTCCACCAAATCCGAGGGCAAGCTCGTCAAGCGGGCCGAGCTGGCCGGGAAACCGGCCGCAGCCAAGCCAAATGCAGTCGCGCGGGCAGTCCCTGCTGCGGCAAAACCCAAGTCCCTGCCCAAGCCGATCGCGCGGGCACCCGCGGCTGCGCCGCCGTCCAAGGCCGCCGCAAAGCACGACAAGCCAGTTGCGGCCGGCGCAAAGACGAACGCGGAGAATGATGGACCACATGTACGTCCAGAGCCGGCGCCATGGCAGCACATGAAGGATGCGGACCAGATGATGGACAAAATGCCGTTCCCTTACAACAATACTTTGGTCTCAGATTGGTATCATGGCTGGCTGGACGACACCATCATCATTTCCTTTGGCATGGGCGACATGTTTGCCGGTTTCTTCCAGGTGAAGGCGAGAGATATCGTCAACTGTCTCATCAAATGTGACGCTATGCCATAACACACTCTTATGTTATTTTCCTGCATTTATATTGTATTGTTTAGTATAAAACCTGTCAAGTAATGTAATATAGCCTTAATCATCTAACTCCTCGTCTCGTACCCGGCAGACGGCGCCATTGGTAGATCTCCTAGCAGAATGATCACGTGATTGCGCGACGGTTTGTTTACTTGCTTCATTTTACTTTGCGAACGAAGACCCTTCCCCGCAGCGCCACACAATCCTCGTGGACCTGGCAGAGAACATGATTAACCATCGCTACGGCAGGCTGTTCAAATCTGACGGAACAATGATGTCGACCAGCAGCGACGAGTACGCAGACAACACGAGCAACCGCGCGCCGGACGACCGCGACTCGATGGCGCGCTGGGCTGCTGCATCGCTTGTCGGGGACCATCTCAACAATATGCAGGGTCACCCTGTTCATGATATCGACGAGCAGATGTTGAGGGATATTGGTGCCGAGATAAGCATCATGGACGACCCAGAGCTGAACCAGAGTTCCGCGCTCGTGAATTTGAACCCAAGCATAACGCGATCAGCCGAGGATTTGTTCGACCGCAGTGACGAAAGAGGCGGCAAAAATACGGCAGATAGACTTCTAGAGAATGGGGGTCAACCGGAACAAGAATCAGAGCTAGTCTTTGAGCCGGATCAGGAGCCTGCACTTGTGCTCCTCACGCGCTCGCGCTTCGACGACAATTTGTTTTCTCCGCCGCCGCTGCGGTCGCCTTCCGAGCCGCGACGGTCGCCAGTACGGCGCGATTTTCCAGAGTACGAAGATGACGAGGAAGACTGCCGCCAATTGCCGTCGCAATACACGTTGTCATCGCGAATCCACTCCGACGACTGGTCGCCCTTCGATTCGCCGCTCCACAGTGACGATTACGAGGAGCTTGCGGGCCAGTACCTGCAGAGTCCAGACTATGGCGCTCTTCCAGTTACCGACGAATTCATGAACGCCGCTTTGCGATATCGTTCGCTGGTGAGCTCGCAACTAGAAGAGTCCATGCACCGAGGTACTCGTCTGCAGCCGTCGAAGAGCATGTATCCGCTTGCCAAAGATATATTCGCGCTTTCCGATTTGGCGGATACTGGGTCAACAAGTCAGTTTTTGCCATCTGTGGAACACAGGATGTCGGAGAACGAGGTGCGTTCGAACGTCGGCTCTGATGTCTCTGTACCAGCAGTCGGTGGAGACAAGCCATTGACTTTGCCAAAGCCATCAACCACGGGAATGCGTACTGCGAGCGGGCGACGCGTATTTTCGACATTATCCGAAAACTTGCCCAACTCGCAACAACAACAGCAGCAGCAGCAGCAGGTTGAAAGCGTGATGGACAATGGGAAGAACAGCGTTGTGGTGTACGACGAGGAGGCAGCGGCGCAGGCTCGCGCAAAGACATGGGCTGCATCGACGGCGTATACATTTCATGAGGATAGCGACGACCCGCCGATATCGGCGACAAGAAAGCATCCGCGGAGTATTAGCTCTGACTCGTCGTCATACGCGTCTGATGATTTCAAGGAGAATTTGACCGCGCCGTCCTATCGCGCGACGAAGATAAAAGAATCGCCATACTATAGGCTGGGAAGAGTGCGTCTGTCGCACGCTGCAACTACTTCCGGCTTACGACGACGCAAAATCAGACCTGGCGGCGGTGGAACGAGTCCAGTCGAAACAACAATCAAAAACGCGGTCGCGCGTGTTCCGTTCGGTGAGATCGCTGTCCAGCGCCCGCCACCCAGTCAGTCGTCGGTCATGTTTTCGCGGTTTCGTAGGGCGTCGGATAGGTGGCGGCAGCGGATGATGGAGACAAGCATGGAGAAGATCTTGCGTCCAGCGAACCGCTCAGCCCGTGAGGTTGTGAACTCTTCGCGTGGAATTGTGGAGCACTTGCCGGCGTTTGTGTGGAACAACTTGGATTATGTGGTCGGTATGGCGTGCACTATTGTAGTGGTGGGAGTTGTTTACGTTGTGGTCTGTTCCTGGATGGATGATTACGGCCGTGACGTCATTGGGTTACGGACCGAGATTTACGAGTACTATTCTTTTTTCTGCTTGGTAAGATTATGAGTGAGAGATAGAACTTACTAACCTGCTGTTTAGATGCGCGAAACAGACAGAAAATTATCGGGCCACTCTACAGTGTCTAACTTCGAAGCGGCTGCCATCTGTATTCTCCTTCCTCGGCGTGGACACCACATGGACGACACTGCACCGCTACATCCTGATCGACCTATACCTCTGGAGTCTCATATTTCTGATTGTGATTGCACCGGCGGCTGTTGTTTTCACCGGCGGATCTCTCATCGGCCTAAGCATCGTGCTTTTGCTCGTCGTTACCGCGAGCGAGCGCGGTCTGAGGTACCTTCTTAGGACGACGGTGCGGTTGATGGAGAAGCAGCTTGACGAAGTAAAGAGCATGCAGGGGATGGTTGACGGGAGTGACAGAACTCTGTTTCCCCGTGCTGATAGGGCAGTGGCGGTTAGAAGAGTGTGAGGAGTGCTCGCGAGAGTGTGCTCGATGTGTATTCTTACTATGATTACTGTATATATTTTTGCGGATATGAAAGACAGCGTGATGTACTATTATTATTATGCGTAATAAAAACACGCCTGTTCGTAACTCATTACTCATACTGCGCGACAGTAGCGGCCACTCTCTGCGAGAGCTTCGCGATGTCGTTCACACGCAGCGCATCGCACTGCCACACCATCACTGCATCGAGCGCACATCGTCCTTTATCATCCCTACTGATCCGTCCAATGATATGCACCCACACCCCCGCCTCCAGCGGCGGCATATGCACATGCACTGGAAATGCACAGAGCGACGCGTCGCGCACGTCCGCGTAGCGTATGTTTACGCGTATTGGTGGTGTTGGACCTGGCGCATTCACGCGTCCTGCAGCTGTGGGGTCATGCACGAGTAAAGTCGCAGATAAGGGATCGTAGGTAAGGATTTGGCAGAGGATGCGGTAGCGCCGGGAAAGCGGCGGAGTGGTGGGAGGGCAGCACGCGATAAGGGAGTGTAGGTGCGCCACGTCGGTGAGGAGTGTTGAATTAGCTCGGGTGGCCGCGGCGGCTGCTTCCACAGCCGAGTCTGCTGCTAAAGCGGCGGTGGTCGCGACTGCGGAAGCCATCCACACATATCTGCTCTGCTCTACAACTTCGCAGTCGCGTTGTTTACGCGTTTGTCTCGCGGCGGCAAAGTCACGTGCCGCAGCATGCGCCGGTCCATCAGCTTCGCGGGACTGAGTTCTTCGCGCAACCGCACGCACTGGCGGTCCCACGGCACCAACAGCGGTGTGACCACACATACGCCTGCTCGAACCCCACACGCGCCTCACTACACCCGCCATCATGGCGCCCCCGCCAGGGCAGTCCTCACAGCAGCAGCAGCAGCAGAACGCGCACCAGCAGCAACAGCAACAGAGCCAGCTGTCTTCCTCGTCGGCGACTGCGTCCGCGCTGTCGCTCGCGCAGGCGCAGGTGGCCGCCGCCGCCGCCGCGCAACAGCAACGCGTACGCCATCATCAACATATCATCGAGGAACCGGCGATCTCGGCGTTTCGGTACTCGACCGCGCCACCACAAACCGTGCCGCTATCGTTGTCCTCGTCCGGTGCGTCGTCGGAGTCTGGGGGCGGCGGTGCGATGGGAAACGGTGGCTTGCGCGGTGGTCAGCAGGTTGGCAGTGTACAACCGGGAGGCGGCGCGGCAGCAGCCATCGCCGCGAGCAGGGCAGCAGCAGCAGCAGCGGCGGCTGCGGCGGCTGCGGCGGCTGCGGCAGCTGCTGCGTTGCAACAGCACGAACTACTTCCCTGCACATACCTCTTGCGAGACCACACAACCGCGACCGTATACCCCGTGACGAATCCCGCAGCAGTACCCATTGGCCTTCTCGCGTTTCTGTGCGATGAGCTCAACATCGAGATCGAGCGCGGTGAGACGTTCCCTATGCTTGAGCCGCTTCCGATCGATGCGTTCCAGTCGTACTGGTTCTCCTCCTTCGCGGCTGTGATGCTCGCGGGTGAAAGCCCTGTCATCGACGACGACCGCGACTGGTCCAAAGAGTGTTTCGGGTCGTTCTATATAAAGCCAAATTATCCCGGTCGTTCTGCGCATATTTGCTCTGCTGGCTTCATCGTCCCTGCGCATGCACGATCGAAAGGTATAGGACGTGTTCTTGGCGAGTGCTACATCAACTGGGCACCGAAGCTGGGATACACGTACTCGGTCTTCAACCTTGTCTTCGAGACCAACGTCGCGGCGCGGAGAATCTGGGAAGCTATCGGGTTCAAACGCATCGGGCGCGTCAAGGGCGCCGCAATCCTGAAGAACCACGACCAACCCGTCGACGCGATTATGTACGGGCGAGATCTCGTCGGCGCGGTGGACGACCCCGTCGGCGACCTCCGCTTCGACCGCATCAGATTTTACCTCGAGACAGGCCGCTATCCGCCGCAAGCCGATCGGCAGGAGAAATCGCGCCTACGGTCCTCTGCGGCACATTACAGACTCCGCAACGGCAGACTCATGCTCAAAGACCGCGAGGTTGTGCCGGAGCCTGAACGCCAGCTCGCCATAGCGTCGCAGATCCATCTGCACGGTCATGTTGGCATCAATAAGACCACCGCCACTATCGCCGAGAAATATCACTGGACACGTATCAAAGAAACCGCCGCTGCCGCAATCCGGCTATGCGCCGAGTGCCGCGACAACTTACGCGCTCCGCCGCAGCCGCGCAAGATCGGCGGACCGCTTTCCGCGGTCGTGGACTCGCATCGTCACCACCACCACTCCGATCTCGAAGGTCCCGTCTCTGCCGCCGAAGCCGACGCAGCGGTTGCTGCAGCCGCGGCTGCAGCCGCGCTTAGCATCGGTGACCCTAACGACCATGTTCCTGACGACGACTCGAACGAACTATGGGAGTACGACGATCTTCGTCTCACCGGTCTCAACTAGGCGCTCTGATTTGTACTATAAATATGTATAATAATAACGGCGAATATGGTTTGCGTTGTATAGCTACTTTCGTTAATAGAATGGTTTGGAGTAGCTTGAGGCACATTTGCAAAATAAGCAGGACAACACGCGTACAGAGGGCTGAGTTTCAAAGAGTCTATCGCGGTTGATTGGTTTCGATACACAACCGTGGGACCACTCGAGAGGACGAACGGATGAGGCTGACCCATCGGAGCTGATATACAAATGATGACCTGAGGTGTAGTCGCGGTCTCATCTGCGCACAGACATCTACAGCACTCAGCAGTGACCATGAACATCGACGCGAGGGCAGGTGTAGGGAGCAAGGCGGCAGCGGGCATAGCATTCGCCGGTGCAACTCGGGCAGCTCGTTGACTCTCCGCCAACCCTATCCCACAATCGACTCTCAAGAAGCACAAAGCTTCGTCACAAACATCATGCTAGTCACAACGAATAAGTTAGCGCTTTCGAACGATCTAGTTTATGACTGCTTTTGATTTTGACCAGAGACAAACAGAATATGTATGAATGACCTTGAACCAACCTAAACCACAAAATAAGTCACGCTCAAGCGGATAACAAAACTATGCGAGCAAGCAAAAACAAACTACAAAAACGTCCGAAAAAACACAAAAATTAATGCTTAAACTGATCCTCAGTGACACCTTTGCCCATTGCGGCAGTGCTGCTGACACCACCGGTGACCATTTTCAGCAAGCTGTCGATGTACTCCGCACCAGACCACTTCTGATGCTTGACAACCTCGACGCCGAGATCGATCTCAGGCTGCTGAACGGTCTCACCGTAAGCACGCATGCCAATCTGTGCGTACTTGGCGGAGAAGTTGTCGACCGCGAGAGCGGTAGTGTGCAGACCCGCGAGAGTGATGAACTGCCAAACGTAGCCGAGCTTACCCAGACGGGTGATGTAGGTCTCCTGGTCCTCAACGGACATGGCGGTAGTCCAGTTGAAGGAAGGCGACAGGTTATACGCGAGCCACTGGTGCGGGTGCACAGCGCGGACACCGACAGCGAACTCTTCTGCCTGCTTGTAGTCGGGGTATTTGCTCTCCATCCAGAGGAGATCAGAGTAAGGCGCATAGGCTATGGCGCGGGCAACAGCGTAGGCGGTGCCGCCCTGGATGCGGTAGTAGCCCTCACGGGTGCGTGGGGAGTTCCAGTCGAAGAAAACATCCTTGCCGAGGAGTGTCTTGGCGATGGCACGGGCCTGGTCGTTCGACTTGCCGACAATGGCATCAGTGAACTGAGAGACGAGCGAAGCCTTAGCGGAGTAGGGGCCGGCGTTGATCTGCTCAATGACAGCGTCCTTGAAGAGCTTGAGGCCGGCGACAGCGAGCCACTCGTCCTCGATTTTCTGAAGGTCTTCTCCCTGCTTGCCAGCCGCCTCGGCCTCGAAGAGCAGAGTCGCGAGCGGTGCGAGGTTTGGGTTGGTGCAGCCGAGGACAAAGGGGTGATCCCGGAAATCGATCGTCGAGGTGATCAGAGTGGCGGCCTCAGAGTCGGTACGCGCGATGGCGAGGAGATCGACGCCCATGATGTCTGCCTGGGCACGAATGGCGACGAGACGGTTGATGTGCTCAGAGATAGGGACAAGAACCTTGCCCGCCATGTGGCCGCACTTCTTGGTTCCGGGAGCCTGATCCTCGATATGGATGCCGGCGGCGCCGCGCTCGACGAACATCTTGGTGAGCTTGAGAATGGCAGTGATGCCACCGTGGCCGGTGTCGGCATCGCAGATGAGGGGACGGAGAAAGTCGATGTAGTTGAGCTTGGCCCGCTCAGAGACGGGGGTGCTGAGACGCTCCTCGCGCTGCTTGCGGTCGTGGAAGAGCTGGGCAAACCAGAGGTGCTCGCACTTGTTGGGGACAGTATCCATGGGGTAATCGGCAAGATCGGGCGAGGGCTCATTGGAGGACGACGCGGTGGACGAGCACTGCCAGCCGGAGATGTAAATGGAGTCGAGGTACTTGGCCATCTGCGCGACGTGGATGGGGTCGAGCGCGCCGAAGGTGAAGGAGACGGTCTTATTCTTGTCGTGCTCCTCGAGGAGGGAGAAGAGCTTCTTGCTGATGGCGTTGTTCGCATACTCCATCTTGAGAGTGCCACGCTTCTGGACGATGGATTCGGCGGAATAGACGCGCTTGGTGTGCCGCCACCTTGGCTCGGTCCACCACTTCTTGACGGCGGCGACCTCGGCCTCGTAGGCCAGCTGCTCGGCAGCGATGTCGATGGGAGTGTAGACCATTGCGAAGAGGAAGTGGCTCTGGCGTAGGGAACGGGAAACGCGGGGGACGATGGTGAGGGAAACCCGGGGAAGTGAGGGTATATTAATATAGGGCAGGTAAACGCGTGATGCAATGCCCCGGGGGGCTCCCGGCTGCAGTGCCGGCGCGCGTTTGCTCTGCGTGTGGACGCGATCGTCGCAGCAGCGGACTAACGGAGCGAGCGTGTGGCGGGCGCTGTGGCGGTGCCCCCCGCATCGCCCCGCATAAATGGAGGACACGCTCGCTCGGCGCGCTCTCGGAGCCGTCGCTTTGAGCTTTCTCCAGCCCTTTCGCCCCGCCGCCCCGCCGCCCCGCGCCCCGCGCTGCGTCCCGTCCCGCCACGGCAAACTCTAATGCGTCTGCGCCTCGCCGCACCGCCGCACCGACGTGCTGCCCCGCGTCACATGAATGCCGGATGCGTGTGCCCGACGCCGCGGATGCGCGCCCTCCCCGCGTCACGGGACCGCGACCGCCGCCGTCTGCGCATGTGGCGCTGCACGCGCCACTGCATCCCCGCATCACGTGACAGCTATTCCGGCCGTGTTCTCAGCGAGCATCAACTCCGACTCCGGATCCGACCGCGTGTCCGGGGAAGCCGGCCACGACCACGGCCGGCGCTGCGCGCCTGCCCGTGCCTCCCTGCCCCCGGTGGCCGGATGCGTGGCGGCACACGCCAGCAGGGCCTGCGTGCTTCCGTACTCGGCGCGATTCTCGCCGACCAGGCCGACTCCGAACCGAGCCGTACCGGCGCTCCGAGGCTCGCAATCAGGGAGCGTCGGCAGTGCTTCTTAATGTGTCTGTTGCCGCGTTGGCCACCTTTCCGTCCCTCTCGTCCTGTGGACCAGTGGCCCATCTGTGATGATGTCCTGGACCGACGGGGCCGGATCGTGCATGTAGATATGTCGCGTAGCCATGACGCTGAGATCAGTTCTGTCTCGTCTCTACACCCTGCCGGTGCGGCCTCCGATTCTCTCCGATTCCTGGGATGGCAGCTTGAACGTACTCCTGCACACGTACCGGTTATCCGCCATATATACACGCAGCACGCCCATCGTCTACTTCTGCAACTACTATTACTATCTACACTGCCGGGGGCGTGTACGGCACCAGTAGCATATTTGAAAACTCCTTGATCTTGTCGGTGCCGCGCACCTCCTCCGTCAGCTGTGGCAGCTTTACAATGTGGAAGTCGCCTTCATATAAATCGGCCATCTGTTCCAGGTACTTCTGCTGCATCTTCCGCCGCGCATTGCATTGCGCGCATGTCGAATCTATAGCTGCCGTTAGTATTACTGCGCACGTGTTGCCTCATTGAACAGTACACACCCTTGTTGGGATAAAGCAGTTGGTTGACGACGATGCAATGCACGTCGATCTTGTACTTTGTCAACTCCTGAATCAAGCGTTCAGTCTCGTACAGCGAGAGGAACTCGGGAATGCACACAGCCACAAAGGTAGTCAGATCCGGGTCTTTGAACTGTGTGTTAACCTCAGTAATGGTTTCCCGCATCTGGTCGAGTTTTGCAAACATGTCGCCATCCGCGCCGCCCATGCCCTGCTGGCCCAGCAGGCCGTTGAGCATCGGACCGAACCGGCCGCTGAGCTCGGCGACCTTGGCCAGAGCTTTTTCCAGTACGGTGGGGAACGACAAGAAACGCAGCGTGTGTCCGGTGGGCGCGGTGTCGAAGATGATGACTTCGAAGTTGGTAGACTTGACCTGCTTCATGACCTCTGCGAAAGACATGGCCTCGTCGACACCGGGAATCGAGAACGCGATATCCTGCATCATGTTCATGCCGCCGTTGTTACCGCCGGCGGACGCTGCCGACTGCTCAATCATCTCCTGGATAGACCCGCTGGGATCGATCTCCATCGCGTACAGATTGTCGAACCCGTTGACCTTCTGCGCGTCCTTGCTGAACTGCTGCGAGAAGGCGTCGGACAGGTTGTGTGCGGGATCTGCAAGGTGTCAGCGCAACTTAGATCACAGCCCCAGATATTATCGGTACCATACCAGTGCTGATCAGCAGCACGCTCTTGCGCACCTTGGCCATCTGCACTGCCAGCGAACATGAGGTCGTGGTCTTGCCAACACCGCCCTTCCCGCCAACAAAGATCCACCGCAGAGAGGTCTGGTCGAGCAGATTCTGCAGCGTGGGGTCCAAATCCTCATCCATTTGTGTGTGTACAAGCGGTAGCGATGAAAGGAGTCGAGTAGCGGCTATCAGGGCTGCCTGTCGACCCGGGATATATGCTCTGCCTCACCGCACGTAGAATCGTCTTCAGGATTCTCGAGATGTTAATCACGTGATTATGCAGCACGTGACTTATCTCATGTCTGAGCTGAGCGAGGAGACGCGGGTTAGGGTATGGCGCGTGGGATTCACTACGCGCGTTAACGTGTTTACATTTTTGGAAATGAGACAGACGCGTTCGTGTCCAGCCCGGAGGGGTTAGTGGCTACGACATTGGCCATTTCGCACTGAAACGAGCTGACAGCTTCCCAATGCAGGAAGAATGTTCCCCGGTCTCGCCTGCTAGCGCGCACCACACGGGCGCAATCTGAGATCCGCGCAACGTGACTGCCGTCGCGGAGGGGCGCTATGCCTGGTCTGCAGCGCGTCGACCAGTTAGTGCGAATGCGCTGGCAACGCGACCGCCGTTAGACAGGTCTGGCGGCGGGCCGGGTTGGGTTCGTGAGTCGCGCTGCGCCTCGACGTGAGCCGCTCCGGCGGCCATACTCGCTTCCGAACTTGAACCTGCGACGCGCAGACGCAGGACGAAGAATGGCAGCTTTGGCGTGACAGACGGCGGTGCTGGTGGCAGCGCACGACCGAGGACTTCGCCGACAAACAACAGACGTCTCTTTGGCGAGCTCTGCGCCGTACGGTTGCGCGCAGCAGCGCCGCATCGAGGTCAGCAAACTGCGATTTTTGGTGTGCTAAGTCACAACACACAACGACGAAAGTCTAAAACGCAGCTTCCGCTCCTGGCCTCCTATGACGTGCCGCCACAAGTTTCGCGCTTACTGCCAAGAGCATATCCGCTGGAGCTCAGAGCACTGACAGCCGGCAGAAACTTGTCCAGCAGACGCCCGCTCAGGTGCTGACTCAGACCGACGCCCGTCTACGCTTCCGCTGCGTGCATGCATGCGCTGATCAGAGGCGCGGCCAGAAGCGCAGAGCCCACACGAGAGGCTCTCAGACTCGTGAAGACTTCATCAACTCGGAGAATTCATGTTGCAGCTACGATGAAACTATGATTGGCGCGTACGCGAGCGCGGGTCTTGTGCCTGGGCCGCTGCGGCGAAACGGCGAAGGAATTCGGAACAAGCCCTTTGGCGTGTGCCCATTCCGCAGGCGGATATCACGAGCGATGACGCTGTCGTGTGAAAGTGTGAAAGCCGCGTGTGCAGACATGGCACCGCCGGGACGCCGTGCTCAATCCCACCGTGAGCGTGCGAGCGCCCGTCGCCTGTGTTGACTCTCTGGACGCCTCCGACGGCGCGTGTCGGCGCGCACATGCGCGAATATGCAGAACAAGAGCAGAGCCGTCCATCTTCTCGGTCTGCAGACTGCAGCCAGCGTCGCGCCTGGAGGAGGCGGCGCGCCGTGCTCCAAAAACCGCGTTTGGCACAAGCCCCTGCGCGGGACGCCTTCGGTTCGAGCTGCAACGGCGCGGACCCGAGAGTGCAGGGCAGCGCAGACCGGGTTAGCCCGCCTGTTCTGGCGTCGTGCGTTTTTGGTTTTTGCTGCGGCCGCGCCAAAGTGCTGCACATCGTCGCCCGCTCTGCCGCTGCAGCTCCAGCACCTTCCTCCCTTCTCACCGCCGCCCCCATCGCCACTCCCCGCGTCGCAGTCCCCCCGCGTCGCGTGCCTCTTCCGTCCGAGAGGCACTCCTCGAACACACCCCCCGTCGCCCCACCCCACGTCCTGCACAGCCCACCATCGACGCGTCTCTTCACCAAGCTCCCCTCCGCGCCCGCACCCGTCTCCCTCGCGTCCCCTGTTTGGCCCGCCATGGTGGCCTCCCTGCGGCAGCGGAACATCCTGTCACTATGTGCCGGCGTCCTCTTTCTCGTCTCCGTGTACTTGCTGGTCCGCAAGAGCTCCGCGACCGTGCAGACCACCTCCGCCGGTGTCAGGGCCTCCTCTACGAAGCATCAGAAGTTCACAATAGGTTATTGCGATGAGGCCCGGGCCATTTCCAGCAAGGCCATCGTCGTCCCCGCGTCCTCCAAGCACGAGGACCTTACCATGATGCGCATCCGTTTCGACGAGTTCGACCCCAAGCTCTACTCGAACCCGAACATCCTACCCGCCCCGCGTGGCTCGTCGTTCGACTACGTCGGCTTTGCGCGCTACGATCCGAAGGAGGAGGAGTCGTCCGAAACGAAGCTCGAGATCCACTGGTGCCTTATGACTATGCGAACCGCGCCAATCACCGGCCTCAACTTCATCGAGTGCTCGTCCCAGCCTACGCCACTGCCAAGTCCGCACTTTGAGTCCGTGAAGGACTCCTGCGGCGATCTCAAGCATCTCGAGCTGGATTTTGGTCTTATCGATCACCGCGTGTTCTGGTCGCCCTTTGGCGAGCCCCTTATGCTCGTTGTCTCGAATTCTCATGTCGCGTGTCTGGGGCAGTACCTCATCGATCTCCGCGTCCTCGTGCCCGAGCTCAGCCATCTTCTCCGCGTCGAGAACGTGCCGATCCGATACGGCAAGTATGTCGAGCTCGATGACGTCAACATCTCCGACACCATCTTCCACCGCAATTGGATGATGCTGTTCGACGAGCACAACTACGGCTACATTTCCTACGGCATGCTGCCGCAGGCTGTCGCAGCAATTTCCAAGCCTGAGGTAAACATCGCGCAAGGCAGTCCCAATTGTCTCCAGGAGATCGTGCAGGCCACGACGGGCACTGTAGCTACGCTCATCCAGGCTTCCAACTCCTTGCGCCTTACGCTCTGCAGATTCCCGTGCACTCCAACGCTAGAAAACACCGTCCTCATCTCTCTCGTCCAGGCCGAGTACTCCAACAACCTCGACATTTACTACCGACGCTATCTCGTCATGATGGAGCCGGTTGCGCCGTTCAAAATCATCGCGCGTTCCCGAAATCTCATCTACGCCGGTGCCGATAACACCAACCCGCTCTTCTCTGCCTCTCTCATCTGGGACACCAACGAGCGCAACCACGCATCATGGGCCAACTACGAGCCCGAGATCAAGGACGAGAAGTTGTGGAAGGCCAAGAAACTGCACAAACGGGGCGGCACCGACCTGAAAAAGAAGACGGCACCACAGGAAGTCATGACGCCCGCCGGTGAACAAGTTCATGCCGACTGGATCCACATTCGCGACGTCGACCACATGATGTACAACATGCAAACACAGTTCCAGAACCATCTTGTCTCCGACTATTACCAAGGCTGGCTAGACGACACCCTTGTCATAACTTTCAGTATCTCAAGCTTATATTCTGGCTTCATCCAGGTCAACGCGCGGGATATGGTCAATTGCCTCATCGAATGTAGTGTATAGATAGCGTGAAGCGGTGCATGGTGCTGGAATGTGTGATATATGTATTTTTGATAACCATTTTTTCTATGATCTAGTATTTTGTTTTACACTAATTAATCAAAAATAATCCAATAAGGTCTGGGCCTCGTATATGAGGTTGGCCCGATCTCCAAGCCCTGGGTGCCCTGAGCTGCTGGGTTATGTGAACTTTGCTTATGATGACGCAAGTCTACTTTCCTTCCCGCCGCGTATTGTGCGGCTCAAGAAATTTTCCTGGGAGCAAAGACTGCTCACGCCCTCGCCCTCCTCAGAGGCGCCTGTAGCAACTCAATCACCACCACACAGAATGGGTAAATATCGGCCACGGTTCAACGACAGGGCGCGGTCGGGCGCGATTGCCAAGCAGCGGAAGCTCAAAACCTCAAGGCAGCCGCGATTTGTCCGCAGGCCTGACGAGGACGATACGGCGGATCTTCCTCAGACTCAGCAGGACACCACTGCGGACACAGCCATCACGACGACGATGACGACTACCACGGTCAAGACTACTGACGATCTGCTACTCAAAGCAGCTAGCAATAATTCTGCGTCATATGCGAGTACAGATCCAAACGCACTTGTCCTCGTGCCGATGACAGAGGCCGAGAAACTCGCCAAGCGAACAGAGCTCGAACAGCTCCTGATGCCACCTGAGTCCAAATTCTCCAAAGCGAAAAAGAAGCGCTTCGAGAAATACATCGAACGTCAGCTCAAGCGCGAAGAGAAAAAGGTCTTGCTCAAAAAGCTTGCTGGTTCGAAATTCGACACGACGTTGCTTCACAGTCTCAAGAAGCTTGGAACGAGTACCGAGTCGAGACGGAACCAGCTGCGTGAGGCGTTGCTGGACGAGAAGCTTGGGCTTTTGGATGACAAGGGGAGGAGACTTCTATACGAGGAACGGCAGGTAGCACCAGAGGGCTCAGAAGCCGTCTTGACCTCGTTGCAGGCCGAGGCTGCTGAGTGTGATCGCGCAACCGAGTCCAAAACTGCCGCAGTTACGACGCCATCTCTTAAGCGCACTCTCGAGGACACAAATAAAGCGCACGACGTCGCCGACGGCGAGGATCTTGAAGCGGAAGATGAGCCAGAAGAAGTGCGCGTGCCAACTCTTTCTAACTGGGGCGCGTCGCTGTCGCTGGACGCTCTGCCGACGACAAAGCGGAGAAAGCAGAGACGCAGCGTACCGTATAGCTGGCGCGCGGTTTTGGAGCAGACGAAACTACGTAAAGCGAAGATAGCTTTTTCAGAGGAGGAAGATTCGAGCGATGAAGAGGGCAGCGACGAGGACGAGGACGACAGCGAACACGATGGAGAAGACGAATCAGTTAAATCCGAAGATGACAGCGAAGTCGAAGAGGAGTACGAGGAATGGTTTGGAATTGGCAGCGACGTTGACGAAATCGATGGGATCGTCACTATTACAAACGACGAGGGTGAAGATGGCACTTCAGAAGACGAAGAAAGAGATGGCAGTGAGGAAGACGGGGAAGACGATGACGACGAAACTGACAGCGGCGAGGCCATGGACGACCCGCATAAACTCTCACGCGGTACAAGTTTCAAAGAATGGGCCGAAAGACAGCTCCGCGGCGGTACGACTGAGGAACTCTCCAACATCAACACGCTTCCAAAGCTCTCTACACCATACGAAGTCATCGACCGTCCTGAAGACCGAACCACTCCTCCCCCAGATATTGTCACAATCGACAACGCCGACAAGCGGAAGTCGTTCTACGTTCAAGTGCGACGGTCTGTCGATGTCCAAGCGGCTCGCATGCAGCTCCCTGTCGTTCAAGACGAGCAGCAGATCATGGAGGCCGTGAATAATAACCTGTGCGTCATCATCTGCGGTGAGACGGGTAGCGGCAAGACTACGCAGGTACCACAGTTTCTCTTTGAAGCTGGCTACGGAAATCGAAAGAGCGAGACACCAGGAATGATCGGCATCACGCAACCCCGCCGAGTAGCTGCGGTGTCTATGGCGGCACGCGTGAGCAACGAACTCGGACCCGATAACAAGAACAAGGTCGCGTACCAAGTGCGTTTTGAACAAAACACAAAAACAGGCACCGCGATGAAGTATATGACGGACGGTGTTTTGCTGCGTGAGCTGTCTCAGGATTTGATGTTGTCGCAGTACTCTGCCATTATTATCGATGAAGCGCATGAGCGCAATGTGAACACTGATATTTTGATTGGCGTGCTGAGTCGCGTCTTAAAGCTGCGTTATGAGCTGAGCAAGGAACCTAACCAGACTCTCAGACCGCTCAAGCTGATTATCATGTCGGCTACCTTACGAGTATCTGATTTCTTGGATAATCACACTTTGTTCAATGTCGCTCCCCCGGTGTTGAAGGTTGAGGCGCGTCAATATCCGGTGCGTATTTTGCTACTTCCCGCACCCACTAGCTGATGGCGCTTGCTGACACGCAAATCAGGTCGCGAACCATTTTAGCCGACGGACACAGAGCAATTACGCAGACGAGGCGTTCAAGAAAGTGTGCAAGATCCATCGCCGACTTCCACCGGGTGGTATATTGATCTTCCTTACTGGCCAAAACGAAATCACGAGTCTGTGTCGACGATTGAAGCGTGCGTATCCAAGACGAAAGCAGCAGGATGCCGTCACCGAGGGCGACGAGGCCGTTGCGACAGTGTTGAGCATCACAGCGAATGAAGGTTTGTGAAGGCGTATGTTTGTGAGGCTGTCAATATGCTAATGAGTACGGCAGCGGAAGTTGAAGCTGAGGATATCGAGCTTGGAGATGATACTATGGAGCTTGACATGACCTACGATGACGGCAATGACAGCAGCGAGACTGAGAGCGATGGCGCGCGTGAGATCGAGGAAGGATTTGAGGAACAAACTGATGTCATCAACACCGGTCCACTTTATGTGCTGCCGTTGTACTCGCTCTTGCCCACCTCTCAGCAGCTCAAGATCTTTGAATCGCCCCCAGCCGATTCGCGGATGTGTGTCGTCGCCACCAACGTTGCCGAGACGAGTTTAACAATACCCGGAATCCGCTACGTGGTCGACTGCGGCCGCTCCAAGGAACGACATTTCAACGAGATCACCGGCGTGCAGAAGTTTGATATTGGGTGGATCAGCAAGGCCAGCGCTGACCAACGCTCCGGACGCGCGGGTCGCACGGGTCCAGGCCATTGCTACCGTCTATACTCTTCTGCCGTGTACGAGCGTGACTTTGCGCAATTTACAATCCCCGAGATTCTGCGCATGCCTATTGAAGGCGTCGTGTTGCAGATGAAATCCATGGGTATTGACACGATCGCGAACTTTCCCTTCCCGACGCCTCCCGATCGCGACCGTCTAGTGGCAGCAGAGCGGCTACTGCACTATCTCGGCGCGCTGAACAAGGATGGCCAGATGACGGATCTCGGAAAGATCATGAGCGTGTTCCCGCTTGCGCCGCGGTTTGCAAAAATCCTGGCAATTGGGCAGCAGTTTGAGTGCTTACAGTACGTGATTGCGATAGTCGCGGGATTGTCGGTCGGTGACCCGTTTCTGCCAGAGCATGAGCTCGGGATTAGCGATGAAATGGCAGAAAACGTTTCTGACGATGATGAAAACGGCGTTTCACAGGGTATTTCTGAGGATGGCAAGTCGCGAATGAAGGAGTATTACATTGTGCAGCGCAAATTTGCGGGACTTGATCCTACTGCCGACGTGTTGAAGCTATTGAGCGTGATTTGTGCGTATGAGTATGAGACCGAGAAGGCCGAGTTCTGCTTCAAGAACTTCCTACGAGAAAAGGTGAGATTTGTCATGCGCTTGTGGTATATATTGGCTAACACAACGCATAGTCGATGGAGGAAATCCATAAGTTACGACAGCAGCTCACTCGCATCGTGGCTACAAGCATGCACGCTGTGGGCGATCTCAAGTTCCACACCAAGATTCCCGCGCCGTCAGCCATGCAAATCAAAGCGCTCAAGCAGATCGTGACAACAGGTTTCATCGACCAAGTCGTCGTGCGCGCTGATCTCGTCGACGGGTACTTTGATTCTCCCACCGCAGCGACAAAAAATCTCAAGAAGCGCATGAAAATTACTGACGTGCCGTATCTGCGGATGAACCAGTACACGTACCTGCGCGACAGCACGCTGCTCAACGGGGGCAAGGCCGGGGTCGATAAGAGCGCGATATTTTTCCCGCCCGACGCCGCGACGGTGTACGTGCATCCCTCGTCGGTACTGGTGTCTGTTGACGGCGGAAACGTGCGGTCGGTGGCGGACATGCCGCCGTTTCTGGTGTACAATATCATCCAGCAGAGTAGCAACACTCGAACCGACAGGAAGCCGGGACTCACGAGGATTAGGCCATTGACCTCGAGTACCGCGAAGCAGTTGGCAGGGCTGGCAAAGTCGGTTGCATAAGAGAATGTGTTCGAAAGGTTTATATCGTAGAGGATCTGGCGTTTGCATTTTTTGATGTGTAAATTATGTTTAGAAGTCCTAAATTACATAGATAAATCCACCATCCTAAAAAATTATAATACCGTAAGTTTGTACACATGCCCTTAAAATTATCGTAGCACACGACTCCTATATATCATGCAAAGTATAAAAAAATCTATTTACGTTGGGCAGATGACGAGGCAGTTGACGATATCCTCAGCCTTGACCTGCAACATCCCCGAGAAAGTGGACTCGACGCTGAATAAGATGAGCAGCGTGTCGTCGATCCAGCCCTGGTATGTGTCGGATATGAGTGTGTTGTTGTATGCGTATTCCGGCATCGAAGGTTCGCCTTTGAGATCGACTAGGTCAATCCATGGTGTCGGTGGTCGCGGTGACTTTGATTTTGTTGACGTGGATGTCTTTTTGTTGGGTGAAGATCTTTCGGTAGACACCGTCGACGCGCTGCTGGCTTGCTTGTTGAAGACAGCGCGCTTGGCGAGTTTGTGAGCTGGCTTGTCTCTGGTGGTCGCCGAAGCCTGTCTATCCTCGGTTTCCTTCGTGCTGGACTTATCCAGTGTCTTAACGACTGCTGCCTTTGTCCTTGGCTTGCTTATTGCCTGCTTTCCTTCAGTTGTCGCGGAGGCCTCTGTCTTATCGGCTTCCTTTGTACTCAGCTTGCTCTCCGTCTTCTTGTCGTCAGTCTTGGTGGAAGTCTCCTTCATGCTGACCTTCTTTGTGCTTGACTTGGCCGCCGGAGTGGAAGAGGCCTCTTCCTCAGTCTGGTCTGAATTTGACTTCTCGTTCGCCATCATGGAAACCTTCTGTTCGCCAGCATTCTTGTCGTTGGAGACCTTCATTGGAACTTCCTGCTCAAGGGACAGTTCTGCAACTGCAGCCTCAGCCGCCTTCTTCAGCTTCTTCTCATGCTCGCTCCAGGACATGCGCGTGTGCGTATCCCAGGACATGCCGACGGTAAACGGCTCCTCGGCTCCGGCGTATATCAACTTCCGCGAGCGCGCGATAATCTGGAAAGGCGCAACAGGTTGCATGACGATGAGATACTGACGATACGCAAGCTCGCCTTTCGCCTTGTCTTTGTATTTCGCGTACAGGATCGATATGAGTACTGTGTTGTGCTCGGTCGGCTCGCAAGGGAACTTGCAGAGTGTGAGGCGGAGCGATGAAGTTGCCTGCCATAATTGCCCATTGGGAACATACTCGTCTCTGACTAGGTCGCGCAGGCAGACGTTGTTGTTGTGCTCGGCGATGTTCACGCCAGGATTGTCGATAGACCTGATGTCTTGCGGGTACGTCTTGTAGGACAAGAAGCCGTGGTTCTTATCGTCAAAAAGCATGATTGTGTTCCGGTCGAAAGGGTCATCGTCGACAAATGTGTCGTTGAGATCAATGTACTTGTCGAACCGCACCGCCGGCTGCGATTTCGGCAGCGCTTTTGCGATCTCGGGCGCGGCCGCGCGGGCATCGATGAGATACTGCCCGAGGCAGCCGGTGTGGGAGTTCGTTGTCGAGATCATGAGCGGCTCGCCATAGGGCGACCAGAACACCCGCTGGTTGGCAAAGCCATGGTCTGCCTCGAGCGTCGGCCTGCCAGCACAGGAACCCTTCGGCGAGACGAACTTTGGCGGATTGATTCTCTTGCCGATAGCGCACTGAATGAACCTCCGAGATGTGACAGTGGACGCCCATGCCATAGAGCACCACTGGTACTCATGAGAGTCGTCCGGTTCAAAGCGAGTGAAACCGAGGTATTTCAGCTTCGTCGTCGACTGCGTCGCAAGCAGGTTGGAGTTGTAGAAGTGTCTTGTGCGGAGTAAATGGAAGCGAGCGCGCAGCGATGCAAGACTGCCGCTTACCGTGGACGCTGACGGGAGAATGATGGTGCTGTCGGACACGAGCTCGCTCGTCTTGCAGGTTCCGAGTACTGGCCACAGCATGCCGTCGCTGTTGTATACGGACAGATGCTTCGAGTCGTAGCTGAAATTGAGCTCGGGCTCGGCCTCGACCGCGGCG
The DNA here is from genome assembly GCF_038497785.1 of Limtongia smithiae. Taxonomy (NCBI): domain Eukaryota; kingdom Fungi; phylum Ascomycota; class Lipomycetes; order Lipomycetales; family Lipomycetaceae; genus Limtongia; species Limtongia smithiae. The sequence goes on from NW_027117625.1 coordinate 978,787, forward strand.
GCCGCCACAGTCGCGGCGTCCACAGGTGTGGCGTTGTCGGGGAAGATGATGACGAAAGAGACGATGAAGGTAATGGTGAGGAGGAGGAGAAATGCCGACCGCACCCGGGCGATCATCATGGGCCCCATGGTAGCGACGACAATGCTTCGGTCTTCTAGATGCGGACGATGTGGAGGCTGTACATGAGGTCGTAGCGCATTTAGAACGGCTAACAGAATTGCGGACGAGGTCGGCAGTTGGCTGGCGATGTAGTGGATGGAAGCACAGCAGCAGCACGACGCAAACGATCGCAGAGCGTGTCAACTTCTAAATAATTTGTTCTCCTTGCTGGCACTGCGCTGCGCTTTCACCTGGTTCGGTCCTCCTGGTTCGGCGCCGCCGCGGCTCGACATCGACCCCCTGCGGCGTAGGGACGTCCCTACCCTGCCGTGCCAGAAACTCGCACTGCTGGTTCACTCGCCGGTTCAACGTTTACCACTCCGCGTACCCCCTGTCTTTGGTCGTCGCTCGCCTCGCATCGCCCTGGCTGTGCCCGCCGGGCCACCCCTGCGCGCGTACGCAAGCCTCAGTCGAGTGCCCGCAGCACCGTCCTGTCATGAGCTGTGGCCCCTGGCCGGACGTGTCGCTCGGAGCACCAGCCCCGTGACACAGCGCCATGGTCGCATGTGCGCGCGCATCTACGGCCACCGTTCCGCATTCGCCTTCGAGATTCCATTTGTGTCTGCACGGAACACAGAGTTTGCATGCACCGCGCTGTACGGCGCGCCCCTTAATTTCAGGCGGCGGCGGACGGCGCGGTCATCACCTCGGGGCTGGTTCCGTGTTTGCGGACTTTGCAGTGCGCAGCATGACGCGTATTTTCGGTTCCGCGTCAAAGCCGCTGAGGCTGCAAGAGACTAGCGCACCTACAACCAAGACAAGGTGATGTTTGACGAACAGGCCACCTTGGCGCCCGACAGACTCCCTCTTCTGAGCGTATACGAATGCCGCACTTGTCCAGCGGGCTGCACGCACCCCGCCTCGTTTGAAAAGTTCTCTCTGCAGAGCAGAGAGGCTGCAAGGCGTGAGACCTCATTGGGTCTTCTGGGCGATTCAGTGTCTATATTTCCCGCGGCCGCACGAACCGCCAAGGGTCTTGACATTGCAAACTGCATTTTGCAAAGGTTTCATATTTTCTTGTCGAGATTTCCTTCAAAATTAATTTTGGGACACGCATAGCGCGCCATGCGATTGTCTGCAATACCCATCAGCTTGGATCCTCACATGTGATTGCATGCTCCCTGGATCACAGATCTCTCAGGTCAGCATGAAGTTCCAGACATCAAAAGGTATTGAAAAGCTGGATCTGGAAGACGGGCACGCAACGCCTTAAAATTTTACGCAGTCGTGAGCTGAGACATCACACCCCAGCTCCTGCCGGAACGTACAGATGAACAGGTCTTCGGCCAACGAGTTGCGTCAGCATGGCCATGCCTGCATTTGGTCTCTCCCGTTATTCAAATCGCACTGCTCGGTGACAGCTAGTACTGTTTGCTGCAGCACTGCAAACTGCAGCACAACCTCGTCTGTCCGGTCATGCCTACGTCATATATTCCGCAACTAACTGTCCTGCACTGCATCCGCCTCGCTCAAAAATACAGACTCTCTTGCGTGAGCTGTTGTTGCTGCAAAAATGTGATATAGTTGACCACGCACGTTAGGAAATTAATGACGAAGTGCTTCCGATTAGTCCGCACGTTATATATATCTTTCTCTCCTACTACGCTTATTGCAGTGATAGAATGGTAATATAGCCGTCAGGCAAATCTCCAGTATCAAGCTACTAAAGCGATCGCTCTATGTACGCATTCATACCTTGAGGAAGCACTGATGCTGACAGCCTCTGCAATGCGAATCTGATCAGCATCAGCACGGCTGAGGAAAATCGCACGCGTTGTTGATAGCGATCCGTACGTGTTGTAGTTTGGAGTTGCACGCGACGCGACCTAACGTCAACAACAGCCTGAATCACCGCCGCGTTCTACGCAAAGCTCCCAGCCGCAGATATCACCGCCATTAGTTAAAGCTATTTTATTCAAAACAGCTCAACAACCGAATTCACACAACGGAGCGTGAATCATATTTAGCAAAAGTAAAAGAGCAGATACAGAGCATGGAGCGCTATACACTGCTTCCGGATTCACTGCTGCCTGATGAGAGCGCTGTCCACAGCTGCGAGTTCTCTCCGATCGAGTACGTCAGCGTGCTACTCGCATATCCGTCCGCGCACATCTCCTCCAGCCGTGCGATCACATCTTCCAGTAGCATCACGCGTCCGACCTCCGTGCCATATCCCATCGCCGTGACGTGGATATGCATGTGGTAGTACGACGGAGGGTAGTGCATGTATAACTGTAGATGCTCAGGCTTCACATTGTACATGTTGCTCGTCGCCTGCATAATCTTACTTCGCAACTGCTGAAGATATGAGATGTGCTCCTTTCGCAGGTCGCGTATCGAAGCGATATCCCGTCGATTCACCAGCGCAACTAGGTAGAGCGCTTCTATCGACGTGCCGTCCCATTTCCTATGATCCATGTCAGCCAGATATCAGCCGCTATCCAAGCTTCTCCGAACGTACAGGTCGGGTAGCAAGATAAATCCATTCTCAGGGTCTTTGTCCTCGTACACAATCCTCTCCTCCTCGGCCTCATGGCTGAGGATGTTATAGACCCTGTATTCTTCGTCAATTCTGCGTCAAACTCATTCCAATCTGCTCTGGCACTCACCAGTTCAGCCTACTGCCGCGCATCTCTTCGATATATGGCACCACAAATTTTGTATACATCTCCGGCGTTTCGCTCACCATGCGCTGCTGCTGCGACCGGTACTTGCGTATATGCTGCGTTCATGTTTAGTTGGACTCCGTTTTGGTACAAAAAATACATACTATTTCTGTTGCTGGCCAGATCAGCGACATCTTGTAGGCCGGTGTGATCGCATCTTCGTCGCTCTCGATGATGTCCGCGCCTGCCGTGAACCAGCTGTAGACATCGTTGTGCCCCAGCACCGTCATCGACCCAACGCGTTTGGCGAGCCCGTCAGCGTCTCCCGGTAAAAACACAGTTTTTTCAGCAAGCACAATTGCATCTTGGCCATCGATGCGGCCTTGCAATGTGATCGCCTTTGTCTTCGTGTCTGCAGTCTTCATCAGTCTAACTGCCTGATCCACTTCATCCAAGCCAACCGACATACTGCACTGTAAGACCTCGCCTAATTCGAATCGTCTCAGCGCGAGAGCGTGACTTATATCTTCTGCCGGCATGGCGTTCGACATTTTGTGCATGAGTCGTGGATCATGTGATGGTTTGGAGGCGGACATCTGTACGAGCTTTGAAATATCTCTCGATCACAGGTTAGGGCAAGCAATTCCCCGCAGCAGTATTTCAACTGTTTCAGTAATTACAGATAAAAAGGTTTTATGCACTCGACATTTTAAAGCAAGCGCCTGTAGTTACAAGTATGCTGGAAGAGTGCTTCATTTGACCCGATGATCGCGAGCAGCGCGGTTTGGTTGCCGAGATTTTGAGATTTCAAGATTAAATTGGAGTCGATGAGGTGCTGCGGCGCGAGTCAGGGTGGTTTAAAGCTTGCTCCGCCGGCTCTCGTCGCAGTACTATTCACCAGCCATCAGGCCCAGTCGAACACCTCGAAGACGACGCATGGGCTACGCATGGCGGCTCGACGTGTGCACGGCGGCAACTCTTCTGGCCGGCGTGGCACTGGGAGCCATAATCTCCGACACGGTCCGAAAACAAGCTCACAGCTCTTCGTTGGACAGCTCTCACCGCCATGTCGAGCTCAACGACCCAGAGACACAATCAGCTAATGCTGCGTACGACGATTATGCAGTCCCACGAGATATTCGAGTCGGCGTCGAAGGACTGATAGGAAATACGCCATTAATGCGGATCAAGTCTCTTAGCGACGCCACCGGTTGCGACATACTGGCAAAAGTGGAAATGCTCAACCCCGGTGGTAGTGCGAAGGATCGCATCGCGTTAGCCATCGTTGAGGAGGTATGCTTTCTCAAAAATGCAGTTTCTGTGAACTTTAGCTAAGACAATACAAGGCTGAGAAGCAAGGACTGATACATCCTAACAGCGGCGATGTCGTCTACGAGGGAACCTCTGGATCGACGGGAATTTCTTTGGCCATGATTTGTCGCGCAAAGGGATACATGGCACACATCTGTCTTCCCGATGACACTTCAGTCGAGAAAATCAACCTTCTCAAGAGCCTCGGTGCAGTTGTTGAAATGGTTCCCCCAGCAAGCATTGTCGACAAACGGCAGTACGTGAACATGGCACGGACTCGCGCACAGGAGCAGAACGCAGATCCAAATACACTAGGACGTGGACTATTTGCAGATCAGTTCGAAAACGAAGCAAATTGGCGCGCACACTACGAACACACCGGTCCTGAAATTTGGAGACAGACCGGCGGACAAATCGACGCATTTATCACAGGTGCAGGCACTGGCGGGACAATATCTGGCGTCTCCAGATACTTGAAGCCTCTGCGTCCGCAGCTGAAAGTGGTACTGGCAGATCCTCCAGGGAGCGGCCTATTCAACAAAGTCAAATACGGTGTCATGTTTGACGTGGCTGAGCGAGAAGGAACGCGGAGGCGGCATCAGGTCGATACAATGGTAGAAGGCATCGGCATTAACAGAGTCACCTGTAATTTTGAAGCTGGGCGCGCGTATGTAGATGATGCCATACGTGTGACAGATAAAGAAGCTATCGCTATGGCGCGATATCTGGTCGAGAATGACGGTTAGTAGCTATCGGCAGTTATATGTTCGCTTCGATACTTACAATGTGCAGGCCTGTTTGTCGGGAGTTCCACTGCAGTTAACTGCGTCGCAGCAGCAAGGTGGGCAAAGAAAATCGGACGAGGACACACCATAGTCACAATAATTTGCGACTCCGGCGTTCGCCATCTCTCAAAGTTCTGGAAAGCAGCTGGCTCGGTCGAAGGCGAATCTGGTAGAAAAGTAGACTTAGATTCTATATTAGGACAATGAAGAGAACTTCAATTTATTGGACTCATTAGCTGCATTCGAAACAAAAGTCTCGTCCACAGCTATAACCAATGTCACCGCATCTCTTCTCCTGTACCGAAGAGCTGGAGTCTCGATGTGCTATCTGAATTTGCAGTCCTTTGCTCATCCCATGCGAAGTTGAGACGGATTCTTGGCTCAATGCGGCAGCCGTATCTTCGCTGTCGGGAACTTCCACGAGTTGCGCACACGCGGTAGTATACTGTGGATAAATCTTCGGCTCGGGCGGATATGATAATTCCATCTGTGCGCTCTGAGCGGCCCATGCTTGGATCAACACGTCGATGTGCTGCTTCTTGCTTAGCCATCCAGTGCGGCGTTCTTCCTCGCTGTCTTCCGTTTCGACTAATGACGCGGTTTCTGGGGTAGTATCATCCTCTGAGGCGCCGTCTTTCGTAACCCACGATTGAACCAAGAGGTCTAATTCCAACATTTTTCTCCGCCGGTCTCTCTCTGCGTTAGCCTGGCCATCAGTAGATGTCTTCAATGGAGAATGGTCTTTCGGGAAATGGTGTCCTATTTGCGCATGTACTGGAGATGAATTGAGGCATGAAACTGATGGTGAGTGCGATAAGACGACATGTTGAGCATGGCTATCCAGTGGATAGCGTATTGGTAGCCCAACAACTGGCGATGAATTGAGATGCGACGGCGATGATGAGTGGCGTAGCAAAGTACCGTTTCTGATTTGTAACGTCGCCGGAGAACTATAGATTTGACTACTGGCAACAGCACTCGAGAGTTCATCGTCGCTTTCATCCTTATTGCTATTTCCTGCTGCCGCTGAGGGTTTCGATGCCGGCTTCCAAGGCTTGTTGGCAGTCCGACTTTTTGTCGGACGAGCTATGTGCGGGTGTGCACTCCACCGGTATTGGTTCTCGCACTCAGGGCTGTGTGCTGATCTCCCCGGCATCCATATGTTCGCAATACCCTTGTTGCCTCCTACCTCTAGGCCAGCCAGGTGACCTCTATCCTCGATAATTTCGCCGGTGATGATGTCAACAACATCTGTATCGTTGCTGAGGTCGCGACCGTACTTTCTGAATATCTCCTCCCACGCAGATTTGAGCTTGTTCGACGACTGCAGTCGAGCTTCGGCCAGGTCAAATTCTTCCGGCAGTTCTGATTCATCGTGGATAAATGAGCCAACTAGGTGGCCAAGGTCGTCTTTCTCGTCGTCTTCGTCCTCACTTTCGAAGTCATTGGGAGATATCACTGTCGGCTCGTCGACAGCGGACCTCAACTCCGCAGATCCGACTGTCGAAGCGGACAACCGTGCTCGCAAGGTATCGCCATCTCGCAATAGACGCTGCCGCTTGGCTGGTGGCGGCAACATGGCATACCCGCAGCAGTAGCGAAGTTGTCACTGCTGTCGCGGCGAAGCAGGTGGGCAGGTTTCCCTCGCGACGCGTCTCGAAAGGGCTTATGTCACCGGCGCGGCTCAGATTTACCCGGATGCAAACCTAGTGAACAGACTGTGTGGGTTAGTCGGAATCGAACAAAGCACATTGGGACCTTCAGACAAGGTGACCAAAAATTTCGACGGTGCAGCCGCGACATTTCGATATCGAAAGCATTTTGAGATCGCGTTTGTTAGTAATAGTTCATATGGAAGTCGTCCAGGAGGTCGATAACTTAAATAAACAGCAGTGCAAGAGCTCAGTTAAGCGATCCACAGGGAGTCTCACCGCACCTGTCTGGCTTCGGCATGACGTAATGCACCTGTGCGGCACTGCTCGAGCGAGCGGGAATTTCATTTTGAGCAACGCGGCAAGCTGCGAGGACGAAAGAGCAAAAAAACCTCTTTCCTGGTCCGAGTTTCCACGCCCGTGAAATTCTCGAAATTTAGAGCTGTGCATGTATAAAACTACGATAGTGGCCTCGACGTCGAAGTTTCAATGAGGTGCTCTTCCACAGATACACAGAACGCGCAATGACTGACAACAACAACAACAACCCCATGCTCCGCAGCAACTTCAATCCCGACGGTCGGCGGGGCAGCAGCACCACCGGCAACAGCATCGGCGGTCGTCCCCCTCCAACTCGTCGTGTGAACAGCGTCTCGCAGAACTCATATAATAATATGAACAGCAGCAGCACCAGCGGCAGTACAAACGCTGGCGCAAATCCGACCTTCAGCGATGGCGCCAATTTGAGCACGATCCCATCGGCTTCAACAGCGACTTCCCCGCCAATTATGCCGGGACCGCTGTCCAGGACCTTTTCCCGTGCATCGGGGCTTGCACGCACAATGACCGCGGCTACACAGAGCCACGACATAGGAGACGCTCTGTCGCGGGGCTTTTCAATGTCGCTCGTTCACGATGAAGAAGCGAGTCCGTATTTTGAAAGTCAGAATGGATTTCAGTGGGATCAGGATACCATAAATAGCAAGCAGAAGGACGACTTTAACGGTCTATCGGTTCAGCCTACGACAGCAGCGTCGCAGATGCCGGATCTGGAGCGGCGAGAGACTCTGGTGCAGCAATTGCACGGATTTTTCTCTAGCTCGCTCAGGTCTAATCGTGTGCACGCGTTTCGGGCGATTGCCGGGTCTTTGATTCTTATGGGAGTTCTCATTATGGCAAGTGGTCATCACTGTCTCTGAGTATTGCATGTGCAACTAACCTGTGACAGGGCATTCTGTCAATCTATTGGGGATCCTATTATAATCGCGACAAGTACCTGAATCGCGTCCAGCTATGGATTATCAACATGGACGATGCACCAAGCGCCTGGGTCGGTCCTGCGTTTATTTCGATCAGCACCGCATTCGCGACTGCCGCAGGCTCGGCAACAGTAGTCGTGAAGAACGCCAGCGATTTTGACTTCTCGTATGAGAACGTGTATGCCGAAGTGTTGGATCAGAAGACGTGGGGCGCGTATATCATCGCCTCGAATGCAACTACCGAACTCGTCAAAGCTCTAGAAAACCCGGCAGACTACGAGAATTATGACGGTTCGTACAGCGTGCAGTTCGCATATCCGCAGGCGGAGGAGCAGGCGCTGTTTTCTCTGCTGTCGCCCTGGCTGTCAGAACAAGCGGAGTACTTCCGAGAGACGTTTGCGAACGAAGTCATCAGGACAGCGGGACAGAACTCGAGCATGTCGTTGTCGGACATTTCCCAGCACGCGCCGCAGCTGTTGTCCACGCCGGTGTCAATCTATGACAACAACATGCGGCCGATGACGAACCCGCTCTTTACGGCTGTGATGCAGATCGGCCTGATCTACTTGATCATCATATCTTTCTTCCAGTTCAACTTCTTCCAGCCTGTGCACATGACGCTTGCGCCTCAGATGAAGAGGTCGCATTATATCCTATACCGTCTCGTCACTTCCTGGCTTGCATACTTTGTTCTCTCGTTATTCTACTCCCTCATTTCGTTAGCTTACCAAGTCGATTTTACGCTCAAGTTTGGGCGCGCGGGGTTTTTCATTTATTGGATGATCAATTGGATCGGCATGACCTCAGTTGGTGGGGCATGCGAGAACGTCGCGCTGGTTGCGATTGCCACATTTCCGCCGCTGCTTGGATTTTGGATGATCTTCATGGTGATTTCGAACGTTGCGCCTGCGTTCTTTTCGATCAAGCTTCTCCCAGCCTTTTATCGGTATGGATACGCCTTCCCAATTAAGAACGTTTGCGACGCGCTGAAGACGGTGCTGTTTGGCACACGTAACACGATGGGAAGAAATATCGGCGTTATCTTTGCGTGGATTGCGGTGAACACGATTTTGTTTCCCCTCTGTGTTTGGTTCTCTGGTTATAACTTGCAGAGAAAGAAGGCGGCGGCTATGGCGAAGGCATTAGAAAAGAGATAGTAGCGGCATTCGGGATTAGTTTTCATCATCATACCCAGGTCATTTTGGAGTCGTTTGGAGTTGTCTTGTACAGCAATTGAATTACTGAACATTATAAAGTATTCACAAAGAATACAGTGCTGGCGTTGGCTTTGACCTGCAACTCGCTCGTCTGACTCCCAGCATCGCGATGAAATGAGGCTAGAGGTTGAAGCCGACAGCGACGCGTTGATTCTGACCTATGCAGCAATCTATTTCAGAACAATAGCCAATAGCTTGAAACTCGGTTAATTAAACGAAACGGATAAAGTGCTGCCGCATCTTGGTGCCGCAATTGAGTACTGGCCGGATCAGCTGTTCTACAATCAGACGGAGCGCGCGGAGTTCATCAGATAATCTCACCTAAATCGGTGGGAATGAAGCGCGCGGCTGAATTGTCGCGCGAGAGAGTACGCAAGGAGTCCTTGCGCGGGTCGTGGAAAATCTGACAGGGATTGTGAACATGTGGGTTGACAGTTGGCTTAGTTTATTGTGGGGCTACCATGGAAGTTTTCACATTGAGGAATTCAGCGCTAAAACTATAAGCGAGAAACTCGATCAGGCCGAGCCAGTCCCCCGATTTCGGCGTATCCTTCTGTAGCAAATTACGACCTGGTGAATAGTTGACTTGAACACGCTGTTGAATATGTGTAGGTGTGAAATGCAATATGCGCTTTGGCATCAAGAACAACGCAGGGGGCAGCAGCAGATTAGAGTTTCGGATCAGGCGGTTTTAAACTCAAGTGTCACTAGAGTTCAGCAGGCGAAGGGCTGGAACCCCACACGGCGTCACGAATTCGATTTTGTGCCGCGGTGCCACAGTTGCTGCATCACCACCACGACAGGACCGACATCGCCACGACATCGCCGCGACATCGTCAACTTGTGCTGCGCCTGTATTCATCCACACGTAACGAATGAATAAAATCTAGCCGATTGCACCTCATGAGCTCCACAATGTCGCTTTATGAGACGACACTGATGCTAGTGAATCCGGGGGAAGACAGTTTCGTTCCGATCCACCGGACATACCGGAACGTGATTGCACACGCCCTGCACATGACGAGCGCAAAGGGGAAGCTGGACATACTGGTTATGAATCTGGCACCGACGTTCAGCGAAGTTCATTACATTATCGCGCAGCTGTACTTGCTGACGGGTGAGATTGCAAAGACGGAGCAGCGCGAGGGGGTTGAGGTGTGCGTTCTGCTGGACGGAGTCGGTGGGTTCGACGTGGCCGACACTGCGAGGAGGAGCTGGGAAGTTGTGGCAGTAGGCAAGAGTGGTATGCATGAGCGTGGTTTAGTATTGCATTCGTATGCTGACAGCGTATTACGTTGGCAGACACCACAGTGCTTTCAATATTTCTGTCGGAACAGCAATCATCGCGATTTTCACCGGCGCTGCCTATCGTCGTGCTACCGATGGGCTTGCAGATGATGTCGTCTGCGTCATCTGTGACGGGGGATACGGACGAGTACTCGGAAGGAGACGACGCGCCGGCGGTTGGCGACGCGGGACTCCTTGTGGACAGCGACGAGGAGGCGTCGGAGGACGAGCCTGAAGCAGACGAAGGCACGGAGGGCGAGTACGATGTGGTCGCACGTAAGTAGTGTGCATTGGTGTCTCGCAGGACATCGGACTAGAACGCTTACTGGTACACAGTCGGAGGCACGTTTGACCACCTGCACGACGGACACAAGATCCTGCTGACGATGGCCGGGTTCCTCGCGCGGAAGGCGCTCATCATAGGAGTTACCGGGCCGGCCCTGCTGAAGAACAAGAAGTACAAGGAGTATATGCAGCCGCTGGAGGAACGATGCGAGAAGGTGCTGGAGTTCCTGAAGTACGTCTACCCCGGTCTCCGGGCGACCACCCACGAGATCAGCGACATCTACGGGGACGCGGTGAACATCGACGCGATCGACGCCCTGGTGGTGAGCGGGGAGACTCGGGCAGGGGGCAAGGCAGTGAACAAGGAGCGACGGCGGCGGGGCATGCGCGCGCTGAAACTATGGGAGATCGGGGTGGTTGCCGGGGACCCGGACAAGAACTGGGAGGGCAAGCTGAGCAGTACAGACTTACGGCGGCGCGAGGCGGAGAGAGCGCTGGGCGGTCTGGGCGGCATGGGCGGCGATGATGCAGCGCCGGAACGGTGACGTTGGCTAGTGTTAATAAGGCTAACCAGCAGAAGCTTCTCATCCGGCCACCTCTTCTACGGCTGCTCTGTGCGCGGATAAGCAAGTTAGGGCGGATTGGCGTCCGAGGATTCCGCGAAGCGATAGTGCGTTGTAAGCTGTAACGGAGATAGGGACCGCACTCAGGCACTGCATGTCGCAGGACCGCCATGGCTTGCGCCGGCGGAACGCGGTCGCGAGGGGCTTCGCGCTGGACAGCGGGGGACATCGTTCTCTGCATGGAACACCGCGGTGCTAACCTTATCTTGCGCGCGTGCTCCCTTTAATTTCCCGTCTAGAGGGTGCCGGGTACCCGTGACCGCGCGACCCGCTGACTCCCAGCGACCAATCCGCGAACCCGTGAAGTGAACCCCTGCCTACGAAGCGCCGTCTTCGCCTTCCCTTCCTCGCGCTGGAGCCAAAAGACGAATACGTGGCCGGCCCGGACCGATGCCCGGCCCTGTCCGCGCACTCTACACGCTGACCGCGCGGACCCGCACATCGCGAACAGATGACGTCGCGCGAGCCACCCAGGGTCCGTCGCAGGTTGAGTGCGGACTAGCTGCCTGAGGAGTGCTGGCAGACGCACCCCGAACGCGTCAGGCGAAACGAAGGGTGAACGGGGATGACCGCGGCGGTTCGCCGCGCAGCTGCTGACAAGAACAGGCCGCTCCGAGGGCAGTGGTGTGGTCCGAAAATAGCATCACAGCAGCAGGGGTGCGGGCGCGGGCGGCGCAGGGAGCTGCGGGCAGCGGACGGCTGGCCGGGGGAGGCCTGCCGGGGCAGCCAGCGGACGGCCGCTGTGGTGAAGCGATCAGCGCAGGCTGTCGTACGGAGGCGTCGACCCGGGCGCGTCATGCGCGCCGCGAGAAAAGCGGGCGGCTGACCCGGGGCCGCGGAACACCCTCCGCCTTCGCGTGCTTGCGCTGCGCTGGCGTGCCCCTGCCTCTTGGGCACCCACGCCGTCACTGCTGCTCCTCGCCCCCTCGCTTGCTCCTCCGCCGCGCTCCTCCTCGCGCTCCTCTTCTCGCTCGCCCCTCTCCTCCACCGGCCTCGCCAATGCGGCCCTGCTAAACTGCCGCCTGCCTTGCCGCCGCCCCCGTCGCCACCCGCCTGGCAAGTCTTACCGAGTATAGCCGTCGCGCGGGCAGGACGCATTGTTCTCGTCCTTCGCACCCTCCACACCCCCCGCCGATTGCCCTGTGGGCGTGCTCCTCCCCTCGCGCGCCATGGCGGCCACCACCACGACCTCGGCCATCGCGCCGGTCGCGCCCCCTGCGTTCGTCTTCCCTTACAACCACGACGCGTCTCCCGCCCGCCATGCCCGCAAGCCGTCCTCTGCATCGCTCCCCGGCACCATCACCATCGCCACTCCGCGTCCGCAGCCGAGTTTCGCCGCCCGCCCGCTCTCGTCCAGCGCCGGCGCGTCTACTGAGGCCAAGCAGCGTAGTCCTGCGCGCAGTCACGCCCATCGCCGCTCGGCGGCAATGTCGCATGACTTCATGGTCGAGCTGCAGTCCCAGCACGACCTCGCCCGCCAGCAGAAGCAGGCGCCCAAGAGTACAGACGTGCCACCGCAGCAGCCACAGCTCCACCACCCTTCCGCGGCGGCCGCGTCATCGGCGGCGGCTGCTCCCCCTACTCTCTTGTCACAGCAGCAGCAGCAGCAGCAGCAACAGCAACAGCAGCAACAGCAGCCACCCTCACCCAGCGGCCATGCTTCGTGTTCCGAAGAGATGCATGTGTCGCGATCCATGTCCCCTTCGCCGTCCTCCTCAGTCTCGCGCGCCTCCTCCTCCGCATCTCTCGCCTCCGTTTCGTCCACTTCTACGACGCCTCCAGCCAAGGCGAAGGTCATGTTTTCACCATCTGTCGAATTTATTCCTTCGCACTCCGTCACGACCTCCACGTCCACCACCGCCACAATCACACCAAACCACCGGCTATCCGCAGAAGTCCCCGAACCGCCAGCCGAGGCTTCGCCCGGCCCGGTGACCGTCGTGGCACCGGTTCCGCGATCCGAGCCTGCGTCGCCAGACAAGAACAACAAGAAGGCGCGATCATGGTCGTTCATGCGCTTCCGCTGGAAATCTGTGCTCGATCAGCCGTCGAGCAAGGCATCGGGCACCGCCTCTACGATCGAATCAGATGAGGAAGAGGAGGAGGAGGACGACGACAACGCCGAATTCCTCGCTCTCGCCCGTCCCGCCACACCTCCGCGCGTCTCGCATTCTTCTACCCCGCATTATTTCACACGCTCCGGCACACCAGAGCCTATGATCGACCTCGACGCCGCACTGGGACCCGCTGGCACGCCTCCTCTTCTCTCTGGCAGCTGGCAGTCATCTGCAAGTTACGCCGGCACCCACCGCCGTTCTGAGTCCGCGCCGGGCTTGATTGCATGGGACGGCACTCGATCGGTGGACTTTCACACATTTTCCATGTCCATGTCGCGACAACTCGACGGCCCGCCTATATCGAATCCGCGGTCACGCATGAAGCGAAAGATGTCCGCCGTAGTTGAGATCGAGGAGGCCATGGAGAACGAGGAGGGAGGCGAGGCATTGGCCGCCGCTATAGCCTCCGAACGGGCTCGGCAGCTCCAGACTCACGACGAGAGTATAGAGGTCCCGTCTGAGCAGCGTGGCCGCAGCGTCTGGGATGACTTTGTGAACTCGTTTGCCAAAGTCGCTGCCGAGCAGAGCCAGGATTTGACTGACAGTACGTCGCCTGAACGCGCATCATCACCCGGCAGCACATCGACACTGCCGGATGAGGTGCTCATCGTGGACGAATACGGCGAGGCGATTATTCTGGGCGAGCCGGGACCGGAGATTCGTCATATTCTTACGAACACTACGACAGCCACAAAAACGACGACTCTGGCGGAGGCTGACGGCCATTCTCTGCAGAATTCGTGCTCACATTCCACGCTTTCTGCAGACGTACAATCGGTCGAGAGCGGACGCGCGGGAGCCTTTGAGCGGGAGTTAGAGAGGTTGCATTCCAAGAAATCGCACACGCGGCGACGAAGTTTGGCCTTTAGTCTGAAGAGCGCGATGATGCGGAGTAAGTCGGCTGGCAACCTCGCTTCCGGCTGCGAGGAAAACACAGCTATCGCGAGAACTCTGTCATCAGAAATCAGTGCCGCGAGCCCCAAGAAAGGCAAGGTGCGACGGCGACATTCGAGCAAATCACAGAGCAGCATCCAAACCTCCGGCGACGAGAAGTTTGGCCGGCTTAGCCGCGGTTGGAAGAGTCTCGGAAACCTCACATCGCCAAGCTCGACGTTTTTACCAAACGAACAATCACATGCCGGCACTGGTCCGCATCGCCGAAACCCAAGCAGCAGCTCGCGGTCAACGCTGAGCAGGCGATCGATACACTCCGGGGGTGCGTATACCGCGACATCTGGCGTACACACAGTCATTCATCGGCGAAGTTTCGCGGGCCGCATGTGGAATTGGATAAGCAGTGCGGTCTCATAGCTTGAACGAGGAAGTTTTTTGTATGATTTGCGTGTTTGTGTATTGAGATCCGGTGGGTTCAACTAATATTCTAGTTACATTAATATTTTGTGTTGGCTTGTTTGTTCCGTGTGTTCTCGTATCCATTTTCTATGGTTTATTTTCGCTGGTTCTTTTGTGGTTCTGCATCACTGGCATTTGGAATTTTGTGTTTGAGTGTGTTCGTGTGTATTCGCTTTGACTTGTTCTCATGGCTGCTAGCCATCCCATATCATGAATTGGTGGAGAGTGTGATCTTACGACTAGCAGAGATAAAGAATTTCGATAGCTGGAAATGGTAATCAAGCTCGTCCGGTGAAACGTGGTGAATGGAGACGCGGTGGGCAAGGACTGCGGAGGCGAGGCGGTGACGTCAGGAGTGGCCGCGTGGGAGAAGCAGAGTAAAATGAGAGGGGCGAGCGGCGCGAGCAGCAGGCGGGTCCGCGTCGCCGTGGAGACGGGTCGGCGGCCAGGAACGACGACGTTCAGGCGCGGACCGGTGTCCCTTGCTTTCGCTACGGGCCGCGGCTCTGCAGCCCACGCCTAGTACTGCAGTGCCGTCGTCACATACGGCGCCGGGTCTGTCGCCGTGGGCCTCAACAGCGACAGCAAGTGCCGGCGCAGCGGACCACTCAGTGTCAGCGGGCAGCGCTTGCATGACAACGTGACGGCGAAACTAAGTTTGTGTAGATTGACCGGTGTGACAGTGGGTGTGACTGTCAACTGACGTCTGCCAACCGTTGTCCCTCGCCCACAGGCCCGCGCCGTAAGTTTAGAGTGCGAACCTTGCCGCCGAGCTTAGTCCTTGTGTTTTCGTCTCCACGCTCGCGCTCGTCGCTGCCGCCGCTCTCTCTGCCGCCCAGCTCATTGCCGCTTCGGGAAGTTTGTTGTTTGGCTACGTGGGCGGACGCGTCGCTGCTGTCGTTTGGTTTGCTGCGAGTCGTAGACTGCCGCAGCGCCTCTCGCGTGCCCTAATGCAGGTCTACCGCGACATCACGCCCCCGACAGCGGTATCCCACTGCGTCTCCGCTGCCCTCATCAGCCCTGGTGTGCTCAACCTCGCCGTCGTCAAGGCGTCCTCGCTGCTACAGATCTATGACTTCGTCGTCCACGAATCGAGCGACCCGACCACGCCGGAACCGCAGGCGCAGAACCAGGATCTTGACGGCACCGACGACAACTTCCTTGCCGATATCGGTCTCGAGCGATCGCACACGCTACACCAAACAAAGCTCGTGCTTGTGGCAGAGTTCGAGCTCAATGGCTTCGTCACCGGCATCTCGCGCATCCGCACGCGCTATGATCTGAGTCGCGACTGTTTGCTGCTTTCGTTCGCCAGCGCCAAGCTGTCGCTCATCGCGTGGGATCCGTTCAAGCACAAACTCACCACCATCTCGCTTCACTACTACGAAAAGACCATACCGCCTGACGACGACATTGACGATGCGGCCCGCGCGATACTGCGTACCGATCCGGGAAACTTCTGCGCGTGCCTCAAGTTCGGCAAAGACATGTTTGCGTTCTTGCCGTTCAAAAGTTTTGACGACGACGACTATTTCTCCGAGATGCCAACCACGAACGGCTTCGCGTCCGACGCCACGACTCCGCTCGCACCGACCAAAACCGCGGTGTCATACAAGTCCTTTGTTGTTGATGCGCACAAGTTGGACGATAGCATCAGCAATGTCATCGACCTCGTCTTTCTGTACGAGTACCGCGAGCCGACTCTTGCCATCCTCTACGAGCCGAAGAGAACGTGGACAGGCTTGCTTCACGAAAGGCAGGACTCTGTGTCTTTCATCATTCTTTCCTTAGATCTGCAGCAGCGCGCGTCGACGCCGATCTTTAGTGTTTCGAACCTGCCATACGACCTGCAATCCGCCGTCCCTCTACCTGCTCCCATCGGCGGCACGCTTCTTCTCGGCGCAAACGAGGTCATCCATGTCGACCCTGCGGGACGGGCCGTCGGCATTGCTGTCAATTCCGCCGCTTTAATGGCGTCCAAGTTTGATTACATTGATCGTGCGTTTTTGGAACTCAGACTCGAAGGCGCACGAGCGACGTACCTGCAGGACAACTTTGTGCTCTTTGTTCTTGGGTCGGGCGAAATCTACCTCGCTGAGTTTGCGCTGGATGGACGAACTCTCGACAGAATCGAGTTTCACGCTGTCGAGGCGCTCGAGAAAGTGGTGTGTCCCGCACCGGCGTGCATTGAGATACTCTCGTCCAAGAAGAAGATATATATAGGAAGCGGACAGGCCGATAGTTTACTACTCTCTTGGCGCAAATCTGATGACAAGTCAGAGCAGAATGCTCAAGCGGGCATATCTGATAGTGCACAGATTTTGTCAAAGGACTACGACGACGAGGACGAAGAACTATATGGCGGCGAACGTATCAGCAACACTGCGCGATATACCACTTTCGATACCGACAACAACGATCTTGCGGAAGACGTGGTCAAGAAATATATTTTTTCTGTTCATGATACCATGACAAACTACGGCCCGTTGGTTGACCTTGCGTTCGGCGCCGTGGATACAAACGGGCTTCGCAACGCACCGTCGTCGAAGATAGAAATTGTCGGCGCACGTGCAGGGGAGCACCACACTGGTGGCTTGAGTATCTTCCGAAGGTCACTGACTCCTCGTGTCGTTGCACAGTTCACATTTCCGGAATGCAAGGGCGTCTGGACTGTGAAAGCCAAGAGCCGGAATACCAAGACTAGTGCGGATAGCGAGCTCTCGGATCTCGTGGACAAGTATTTAATAATTTCGAAGAACGAGGAGAGTTTGATTTTTGACATCAGTGAGCAATTTGACCAAGTCCGAAACTCGGAATTTGATTCAAAGAGCACAACCCTTGCGGCTGGCGTGATATTCGACGGAACGCGCATTGTACAGATATGTCCGACGGAAATCCACGTTTATGATTCTGATCTGCAGATCTCGCAGATGCTTCCCGTCTCGGACGACGACGATATGGACGAACGAGAAGCCGAGATCGTTGCTGCTTCCTTTTCAGATCAGTCATTACTCGTGTTGCTCGATAATGGTAAGGCTCTATATTTTAGCGGCGACGTTGGAAGTTTGGAGCTTGCGGAGGGAAAGAAAGTGGGTGGCGACGTTGCTGTTTCCGCTGGCTGTCTCGCGAAAATCCCGTTGGCATATGTCACCGCGGAGGAGCTGAAACGGAAACGCAAGCGTTTCAGCTCCCACCCTGAAACTGATCAAGTTACCGAGCGCACAGTGGATGTTATTGTTATCACTACAAGTCGCGGTATTTTACAGGTACGCCATCAAGCTGTCTTCCAGTCTAGGCCCGCCTCGCTAACCGTATGTAGATATACAATGCCGCTGACTTGAGTCTGCTGTATTCAACTTCACGAGTGGACACGCTACCCGAGATTATACATGAAGCCGCTGGCGCAGGCAAGTTTGACCGTCCATCTGTCAGCCGACGGAAATCGGGCATCGGTATTACAGCTCATCTGAAGCCTGAGGAGCGTGATTACGGAATTTGCGAAATTTTGTACGCGCCTCTAGGCGATTCAGTATTAAAGGAGAACCATCTGATTATACGAACCGCCGATGGAGACATCGCGGCTTACAAGCCGTTCATGGTTGACGGCCAGACAGTACACTTTACACGGTCAGTCATGAACATTTTACGACCACCTGTTCTTGGCGACGCCCCTGTGGTGCATAGCAGGAAACAGAAACTGTTTGCGGTGTCTGTGAGCAACTTAGATGTCGTTGCTGTGTTAGGTGGCCAGCCTGTGAGTGGCAATGGCGTTGATAATATTCCATCTTCTGAGGGATACTGGATTGTGAAGACTGCAAAATCAACACCGAAGTCGATCTCGGCTGCCGGAGGAGCTATATATTCGCTTAGCTCCTTCCATTCATTTTCGGTGGATCATGGCTTCATCTACGTGTCCAACGAGGTAGATTCTAGTTTTCGCGTACTCGTGGAACCATGACTAATATTCTGAACAGAACTTGGTGCGTATATGCCGGTTTGACGATAGCTACAGTTTGGAAGGACCATGGCCGGCGAAGAAAATTGTGATCGAAGAAGATGTGCATGCTATTGCATACCACCCGGTGCAATCTGTTTATGTGATATCCACATCCGTCGAAGTACCATTTAGTTCAAAGGACGAACCGGAAGAGCGTGAGGTTGATGTGACGGAAGGTAAGTTTCGAAATCTTGCTCCTTGCTATTGCGGATTGCTGATTCGATCTAGAAACGGAATTCCCATCTACAATCTCGCAGGGCTCGCTCAAACTGATTTCACCAAAATCATGGGTTATTGTGGATAATTATGAGCTTGCCACGAATGAGACTGCGTTGGTGGTCAGAACTGTTAACCTCCAACTGTCCGAGCGCCTGACAACTCGTCGACAGTTCATCGCCGTGGGCACAGGCGTGTTTTACGGCGAGGATCAACCGTCAAAAGGTTTTGTCTACGTCTTTGAGATTATAGAGGTCGTCCCTGAGCCAGGAAGGCCGGAACACAATCACAAGTTCAAGTTGATTGTCAAAGAAGATGTGCGCGGTGTCGCTAGCACTTTATGTGAGCTTAACGGGTACTTGTTGTCCGCGCAAGGCCAAAAGGTTATGGTACGGGCTCTTCGTGAAGATAACTCATTCTTGCCGGTCGCGTTCATGGACATGAACATCTACGTTTCGGAGGTAAAGTGCCTAAAAAACGTGCTTCTTTTAGGCGACGTCATGAAAAGTATCTGGTTTGTTGGCTTCTCCGAAGAGCCGTACAAAATGCAGTTATTTGGAAAAGACCTTCGGCGGATTGAAGTCGTGGCAGCGGATTTTTGCGTGAACGGCGAGATTGCGCATTTTGTGATTGCAGATGCGAACAAAAGGCTGCACGTTGTACAATATGATCCTGAAGACCCGAAGTCGTTATCGGGACAGAGGTTGATGCCAAAGTCGGAATTTTTCGTGGGACACAATATCGAAGCTTTTGTCATGGTGCCACAGGAGCAGTTTGCTTCTACGCCCAGCACCGCGGTAGTCCCAATGGTCGATGGTGGGGCCGATAGTGCAACGGAGCCGCCGCAATCGTCTCTGGGACCAACCGAACAGTTCATGTGCATTGGCGCGACGCGCTCAGGCAGTCTTATTGCCGTGCATCCCGTGTCGGAGGCAAAATATCGAAGGCTTGTAATCGTGCAGCAGCATCTGACGGACCGCATGGAACACGTCGCAGGCCTCAACCCGCGCATGCATCGCACACTCACCGCCAGTTCAGACCTGGAAATGTCAGTTTCTCGCGCAGTGCTTGACGGGAACTTGCTAATGAAGTTCGCGTCGCTGTCTCTTGAGATGCAACTGGAGATTATTGAACGGGTTGGAAAGGGCGCGAGTGTCGATATCTGGAATCACTTGATAGAGCTGGACAGGTCTCTCTGTTACATGTAAACTTGAGATGACGTTTATGTACAGTTATAAAAAGCATTTGCTTATTTTGTCATGTCATTTGTAATATATTGTAAATATATAGTTGACCTAAACAACAACGCCAAATGAAATTGCGACGGAGGGTTATGATGCTGAACCCACCCAAAAGTACCCGAAATAGTAGCGCAGTAATGTACAAAAAATATCAATAAAATTTTTAGTTCTTTTGCTTCCTTCTCTTGACCGGCACCTTGACCAGCACCTCCTCCCGTACCTCGACAGGCTCCTCGATATCCATGACCTCTTCCTCGCTGTCCTCGCTCTCCACCTCCATAACTGTCGCTGCTGCCCGCTCGCGCGGAACCAGACCGCCCTGCTGCAGCAATTCCTGGTTCTCCGCAACAAGCTTCCTGTCCTCCTCGCGCTGCTTGGCCTTGTTGCCACGCATTCGGTTCTTGTAGAACGCCCGCTCGCGCCGTGCTCGGATCTCTGCGACGCGATGCATCGCTTTGAGAGTGACGGCGACGAGATCACGGTTGTAGCGCACGGGGACGTTGCGGCGCGCAGCAAATGTGAGGGTCGAGTCGACGACCATTTCCTTGCCAGCCGCTTTGCGGAAGGCCTTGGTCCAGCGGACCTTACGAGGATTTCGCTTCATTTTGAAGTTTTTGTGGCATTTCGAGCGGCTAGAGTGAGGAATGTTAGAACCAAATAACAAGATGCGATAGCAGAAGAAAGGAATTCTTACCAGAATCTGAATTCCTTCGCGTCGTTACGGACGAACATAATACCATGACCGGGCTATATAAACCGCGTTAGATCAAAGTTCACTGTATGTTGAAGCGCTCATTATAATTATCACTCACGTAAACCGGCGATGAACAAAAGCTGCAGTTATGAACACGCATAGCTCCTCGAAGATATTAGGCAAAAGACCAAAGACAAAACCCCGAATTAGTCGGGCGATCTTCTGTTCCTAGGCGCGCGGTTTACTAGATGATCCCAGCGTAATGAATTTGCAAGAAAAAATATTTTTGGCGTAGTGTTGCTTGGGAGTTTTGCAATGCTACCACGTGATCTATATTCACGTGCCAGGGTTGCGGTTCCGACCGGCCGCTATCGTTCGTGCCCGGCGTCATCAGCGTGATCGCTAACACATCCGATAAATCTGCGACGCCATCGATCAGCAACAGCACGTCGAAGAAGTGAGCAAACGGCAGTCCACTCGCTCTTGCACTGTTTGCCGTGTAGCGCACGGTACTACTAATACCATCCCCACATTTGGCCTGCATTGGACACCACCATGTCTGCGGTTCGAATAGCTTTTGTGTGGATCGCCTTCGGCGTCGTATGCGGTGTTCTCGCATTAATATCGATTCTCTTTGTAAGTAGTTCGACGTTGGAAGAGATGGTGTTTGCGGCAAGAGACTAAGAAGGTGGTGCTATAGACGAGACTTTATACCAAGAAATACGAACGCGATGTCTTTGTTATGATTATTTCCGTGTTCTCCATAGCCGTTGTACTGGCAACGGCGTGTTTATTACCGGTCGATATCGCTATTGTTAGCCAGGTGAAGGGGATAGAACAGGTGAGATCTGCGCTTTGGTTATGGTTGGGTTGTCTGTGTGGCGCGACTGACTTGATTCTCTACGGCAGACCCTCACCGCATCTGAGTTAGCAGTGCAAATCGGTATGTATATATAACTCCAGGCACGACACCACTTTAGAGAAGTAACTAACAGATATGATTTAGTCTACTACCGTAAGTTCAGGGTGCAGCATATTCCGAAGGATATCTAC
The DNA here is from genome assembly GCF_038497785.1 of Limtongia smithiae. NCBI lineage: Eukaryota > Fungi > Ascomycota > Lipomycetes > Lipomycetales > Lipomycetaceae > Limtongia > Limtongia smithiae. The sequence goes on from NW_027117625.1 coordinate 1,000,642, forward strand.
TAACATGACAAAGTTCTGTACTCCATGGACGCGTTCCTTATCCTCATCTTGATTCCGTTCACATACTTCTGGTATATATGCCATCTTTGGTTTTTGTTCACAAATGCCCACTAACATGTCTTGGACAGGTTCGAGGAATGGGACGAGGAATCCACCACTGCGGGACGCATTCGAGGTGCTCTAAAGTACTCTGCTATTTTCGCGACTATCGCCATTATCCTGCTCATACTCGGCTTGTTTATTCCATATGGACGTGGTGTGCGAAGTGGAGAGTACGACTTCACGTATTTCCGACAGCTGTTGACCGAGAACCGTGCGTACCGAAGATCTTGTAGTGATAACGTCGACATATATACTAAACTTTGCTAAAATAGGTGGCGAGCGTGCATTGACGTTCATAATCGGAGTTTTACTTTGCCTCGGTATCATCGTTTATGTCGTCTACACCGCCATCGGTTTCGCAGTGTTGCCGGTGCTGTGCTTGAAGTACCGACCAAACATGACGAACCTAGAGCTCGACGACACACGCACGTCGCTTAACCTGAACCGAGAGAAGCAGCGTATGATCGAAGCGCGATACGAAGGCTCGAGCGTTGAGTGGAGTGTCCGGGACAAGCGTGCTTATGAGAGCCTGCAACGCGAAGAGCGCACGCTGGTGCGCAGAGTTCGCGTCAACGACGGTATTTCGCATTGGTACCGCCCAAGATGGCTGCTGAAGGCGTTTCGCCTTGTCGCGAGACCGGTGATTGTTATTGTTGGCATGTTTTTGATGCTTGCAGCGCTCCTCGTTGTCGCGTCAATTATTATCTCAATGTGGGTGATTCTGGGTGGCCGGAATTTCTCAGCTTGACTGAAACTAACTTTATGTCTCCAGGATTGATCATATTATGAACACAACTTGCGGAAGACATTGCGGATTCTTGATTTCCCATACTAAGATTATCAACCCAATCAATGAGATATTGCGTCTCACGTCTAAGGTTAGTGTGGTTGGGTTTGTCTGTAAGAGAGGATGTGCGAGCTGACGACGGCATCATAGGGCTTCCCTGCCGACTACATCATTACGCTGTTCATTATTGTGTGGTTATTTGTGTCTACGGTTATTGGTTTGTCGTACTTCAGCATCAGACTCATCTGGTTCGTTCTGTTCCGGATCCAGCGCGGTAAGACGGATCCTCAAGGGTTGTTACTAGGAACCTCGATGTTGATGGTGACTGTTCTTGCAATCAACTACGGGTTCACCCAAATCATCGCACCGGACTACGCCAGATACGGTAGCCAACAGTTCTGCAACTACACTATTGACGGGCTGTATGGACTTGCTGGACAGTGCACAGATATGCCGGAGTATTTAATTTCCTGCGCAGAGGCGAGCGCGTCACTGTTCACTCCCGCTTATGATGACTACCCGTATGCTGATGTGATTGTTGACGGACCGGGTGTGTATGCCAATGCAACGCTCTACTTCAACGAAGTATGCCGTCAGACAATCGTCTCGACGTTCATCGACCGAGTTATTGTCAACTATCCGTGGTTCGGCTTGTGGGCATTCTGGGCGCAGTTCGGATTCCTCGGAATCTTCTTCATCGCGCTCATTGTCGCTGCCATCCGTCGGCCGTCGTGGGATTCGTATGACGCGGATGACAACGACGATGACGATGTTCCAGAGGAGCAGCAGAACTTGCTCAGTCGCACAGCTGCAAAATGGTCGAGCCGTGTGAACTCGACTTGGGACGATTTAACCGCGCGGGCGCAGATCGCGGATCAGGCTGTGAGGTTGCTGCGTTAAGAAACTCATTTAGACGAAAATGGACAGTGGTTGTAGTAGCTTCTCTCGTCGCACCGCTGCAAAACACGCGTTACTCCATCGAGGTCGCGTGCTTCATGTTTGAAGAGGCGCAAGCAACTGTGGATCGAAGCCATGAGAGATATTTTTGCATTTTTTTGAACTATTTACAAGTGCGAAGTAGGGCAGCGAGAGTGTTGGGCAAGGGAAATTGTGTCTACGATATAAGATTTCTCTCGTGGCGTGGCTCAGGTTACCCCGTGCGCTTGCGAAGGTGTTGACGCGGGGATGAATTTTTGCACATTTAGTCTGGTAACATCTTTTGTGGAAGTTGGCGCAAATAATCTTCTTTTTTAATTTAACTTAACTTAGTTATACCAAACAGATATAAAAGGATAATTGTGTAATCGACAATCGTTTGGTGTATATCGGTAGTTCGTAAACGGAATATAGAAAGAAATCGCAGGTCACGTTTCAAAACCAGGGAGATGTCTGGTAGGAGGGGTATTTTCCAGTGTCTGTTGAATTGAGCATTGCAAACGCTCGGTTCTGTTTACGTCCCAGAACGGAGCAGCTTTAATTTGCGCAGTAGAAGGTGTCTAGAGTATTATCTAGATGACTCTAGTCAGGGTGTCAGGGTATTTCATACTCCAAAGCATCTGATGAGACAATACTGACGGCTGTGATTGCGGCAGCTAGGTTGACGACACCCAGCAACACCGTTTTCGCAGGTCCAAACAACCACTGGTATGATCCCTTCATCCTCTCTCATTAATCAACATCGTCGGTACATAAAGCATCGTCTTGGAACAGCACCGATCAAGTTGTCAAACCCCGATTTATTTAGCGGCGGTAGCGGATCGACATAGTTATGGCGAAAAAGAGACCTTCCCGTATGCCGCATCGCTCGATTTCCTTTGCCAAAGCAAGCTGGACGAATACATCCAGAGGGCAATAAGCTTCGAACGTGCATTCTATTAAAAGAGATAGTCCATATCTCGGCTCTGCTGCATGTGCTGATTGGGCGCGCTTAGGACGTCCGGGATATATCGGGCAAAGTTGTATATCAGTCTAGCATTCCAGGGAGATAGCCTGCACCGTCAAGCAAATAAACTTACCGACGCAATACTGTATATATGCATGAATGTTTCGTGAACTAAAAGTCAGAGATTTCGAATAGATTCTATCTCGCCGGAGGGTAGTAATTTGCTGTGATGGTAAGAGCGCGAGCCGTGCGACTGACGATTAGAGCGATGCGTTCTGGACGCACTACCGCGAGCCGAAACTCTGGAGATGTCATGAGAAGGATGTGCTTTGTTAGTTTGTCGTATAATTTTGCTCCAGCATATGGTTTATTCCAAAGTCATGTATTCTGAACACGCGGCGTATCGCGATCGAAACACGCTGGCGATGGCACGACCTGGGAACTGCGCACTCATACCGCGACGACTCATAAGAAGAGATGTTGTTGACGTTCTGTGCGTATGCGGACATCACGAGAAATCCGGATTTCAACGAAATACCTCGGCGTCCGGCATGTCACAGGAGATAGTTAATTTGAAGTCACTAATCAGTGATACCTCCCTCCCATATCTCTGACTGGCATGGCGTAAATGTGATCAACGCGAACACAGGAGGGGTAATGCACAAAACTGAGTCCAAGACGAGTACAGACCTGAATATCTATTCGGCGTATTACGCATCGGCGCAGCACAACAGATCGTTAGGATCGTTAGAACCTTGCGAGTAGAAAATTGCAGACAAATCTGGTAGTTTGACAGGGAAGAATGCCAATATCTTCTAGAGGGAAAGGACAGAAGGAAGAAAGCCGAGGTATTCTGACCGTAGAATTGAGACGCCGGCGGGAGGAGCAGAATGCGCCCTGGGTGGTCCTCTTAAAAGACACCTTCTACCTACTGCCGTTGCCTCGGTGTCTCATAGAAGGATCATGGCATCACAGCTAACTTCGGGAAAAAGTCGTCTGCAGGCACGAAGCTCCTTCCTTCCCCGTGCGGCGTTTACTGAGACGTCATTCCTTGCGAGGTAGCGGACAGATCCCAAATTTGCGAAGTTCATCTGTTGACTCCGATCAGCAGGATGTGCGAAGGTCTTGTAGCCTAGAAACAACGAATTGATCCAGATTATACAAACACAAGGCCTTAGCAAGTGACGAAGGTGCGAAACGTGTGAAAGGGGCGAAGAAGCGTGCTGTCCTCCGCGAAAGTTCTGAGGCTGATTGCCTAAGCGGGACAAAATCGCGTCGGCCTGCGAACAGTCTGGCCCCTGAAATTAATTGAGTTTCAGTCACCTTTCAACGGCTGCTGTTTGGCTTTCACGACCGCACAGCTCACGCGGTTGTGGACCTCCAGCGGCGATCCATGACGTTAAAGGCAAAAAGCTTGTCGGACCGCGCACCAAACGACGCGTATCAATGTCGCCGTTGCTGTCGCTTGGAAAGAAACTTCCAACATTCGGCAGTCCTCGGGCGACTATGCTGCGGGAAGTAAGCTGGACACCAGCTGTGCAAGTTTCAGAATTATTTGTCGCGCACTTGGATATCCAATCAAGCGCATTTTAATTGGGCACTTTGGCAATAGCATATTAGAGGATTATGCTAAATGTGTCAACAATCCCCTGTTGTAGTGTTATCAGGTAGCACGCTATCAACTACCGCAATTTGGTGCAGTTCAGATTATTCAAAGTCCGCGGAGCTAGCAGAAAATCACGTAAAATTCTTCTCTGTATTCAAGTTCACTATCCTTGGCCCGCTGTTAGCTAGTTAGCTGCTCACCAAACGAGTATCTCCACTACACATCACCGGAACTGACGCACAGTAGAGCTGTGCATGTGTTTTTGTTTCAGGAGAGACGACAGTACAGAGTAATTCGAGATGCAAGTCTCAGTCAAGCTGCATGAATCAGGCAGTCACTCAAGAGAGCTAGTTACAGGAATTCAAGCCGCTTTCGCTGCAAATGTCGATAAGTCAGCCGAATATAATCACAATGTGCTTGTTATCGGCAAGGCAAAGAAGCGAATAGTTGAAGTAAGCTTCCAATCAGGTAGACCAAACTTGAATTACTTTGGTACCTGAGCTGTCAATCAGGTTGCTAGAACTACTATAACTCGGCAGCTCCGCCGCGAGAATGACATGGAAGCCATCGGACATTAATGTAGTGCATGGAGGCACATTCCCCACGCAGATCCAGATCGCGCAAACAGATGCAGAAACTCACGAAGCTGAGCTGGTGACTGCAACCAGGTGGATTTCGCGAAAGTTTTTGAGCATCGGAGTTAATCACGAAACACCGCACATGAAGTTGCTTTACAGTAGCTCGTCAGTCTCGCCTACTCTACCAAAAGATTCTGCTGTGACTTTCTTCGAGAGAACAGATATGCCACCACTCTACATGTGCTGCAGCGTCGTTCGTAATTATGCAAGTGTGTGATAGCCTGCAGCACACCTGCAGACACGGGCCAGTTCCAGGTACGCCTTCCAACAAAATTTTGTTTATCTCTCCCGTGCTTTGGTTCTTGTTTTACAACCAGTACTGATCGCCCAGAATTCCTCGTTCTTGTTTGCCACTAACTGCCGCTGGCAGGTAGTGTGGCTTGGTGATAAGTCCGGCTGCATCCACTGCACAGGGTGTGTCTACAGAGAAACCATTATGGTGAGTCAAGTGGTTGATTGTCCCGCTGTGCGCCTGTCGATGCCATTCTCCGAAACCTGTATCAATGCCGTTCTCCGAAACCTCTCCAATGCCGGGCGACTGAGCGGCCTTAGATGTTGATACGGATGAATGCGCTTAGTGGGGCAGCCTTACAATATAATATCGCCTGAGATGGCATGCATGTCGCCCACAGGTAAGATGTGCAACTCACTTCTCGGACACATGCACATAGCGGATTTGATCACAGGAACGACGCTCTAACCACTAGCCAGCGAAGAACGTCACAACCTACTCGCAGCACATGTGCATGACTGCACTTGGCGCTCGAAAGGCCGAATGCGATATTGCAGCTAATTAACTAATATCCGTCCAAGCGGCTATGTCGCCGCCCGCTCTGTCGAGCTTCGTCAATATGAACGAGCAGAGCCGCATGCGCCCGCGGCATCACAGCTGTTTCAGAGTAGGTCAGGGTCAACAAGCTGGTTAGCTCACAGTCTACACCTTCGCTGCCTGCGCTAGCAGAAAACCTAGCGAATCGTAGCACTTCTGACTTGCAGATACGTCGCTTCGTTCAAGCCTCTCTATATCATGATATCGGCAAATTCGACAAGGCGGATAAGTCTAATGCAGATTGCATGAGACCCGACCCCCTTTGTCGTGGACATAGCATTGGCCATCGTCCGTCAATGAGACAGCCTCAGACGGCCGAACTCGAAATCAACAATAGTCAACTACGTACAAACTGAGTCGGGCTAAGTAGGCAGTTTTTACGGCAAAATAGTAATTGAAACATAAGAGGGGGGCCCCTGTGCAGGCCAATCCTATCTGCCGATATGCTGCCCTCTCGATTAGCGACAAGTCACGGACTCATGACCGGTCCAAGGCGGTAGTGCGAATCTATCCGTGTGGGCCTGCAGATCTGGCGAAGTTGCAATTGGCGACGGCTGTGTTCTATGAGGCAGGACCGCTTCAACTGTCACCAAGCTTGTCCCATTCAGCCGAAGTGTACAATTTTGCACGGGTACTGTGCGTTTAAAGTTCCATGGCGGCGCACCCGCAGAACTTACATTGATGGTGCGGCGTACCTGGCCCGCAGTTAGCAATCCGTACTTCGCACTTTTAAGGTTCGTCGGTACTCGTATCTAGCAGTTAGTTTGAGTCTATGACGAGGAATCGCTTACAGTGTCGTCTGGCGGCTCCGCCAATGCATAATTGTTTTCTGCTGCGACACATCCCTTCCTGCCGTCGTCCCCTGTTGCCCTGTGCAGTGAGCCAGTGGCATATCCCCCATCTGCTCCCTCTCTCGTATTCCGCGTATTCTACGAATTCCTGTTTTATTTGTTACTCGTCCTATTAACTATTTTTCTATATATATATGTGCCCTGCCGTGCTTGAAGGGCGAAACTCCCCGCACACCTATTGAGCTCGCCTCCAATCTTCACATCGTCAAAATTGTCTTCTCGTTATGGCCGACAATTCATCCGTTCCACGTACAATGCCCGATTGCAGGGGCGAATATCTTACCACATCGTCATCTCCATCTTCTCTTTCGTCTTCTTCTTCCTATTCTCCCACTTCTTCTCCATCTATAGTAGCTCATACGGTTGCGTTCAGTTCGTTTGGAACGTCTTTCTCAGTGCAACAATCTACAGCATATCAGTTTGCAACTGGTGAGCCTTCCTATATCTGCGCCTGTGGGTACTTCCAGTAGCAACTGCTCGTACTGTGTAGGCACATGCTCATTTTCTTCTAGATAGTCATAATTCCGTGCCTATTGCCACCACATACACAACTACGACTTCATTTGCAAACACCAATCCCGTGGCAGACGACGAAGGCTACGCTTCTGACAGCTCCTTACCGATCAATAACGGTAGTAGCAGTCACTCTTCAAGCTCGTGAACCCTACGGCGATCGTGTCCAATCAGACACACTCATTTGATCCGACCTACCGTAAATTCATGATCATTGTTGGATTTGCATAATAATGTGTTCTTGAAGCCACCTCGAAGTTTGTCTTACTACTTTTGTTGTGTTTACCACTTGCTGAGATAAGTGTTGTGGCAGTTTGCGATTGCTTCATTGACGCTCGTACACGCATGAATTGATCAGGAGTCCGCTGACTCTTCGTCTCTTCTTCTACATATGACACGACTAAACTATGGCAGACTTGCGCCTATTGTGACACCTATTCTTTATACGCTTCATGAAGCCATTTATCTGCAAGACTTGGTACCCGTCGGTGCCCGCGATACTTACGACGAAGGTATCGGGGAATTTTACGCACATTGCATTACGGAGATATTTGATATTATCTACGGCGCATGCATATATTTTCTGTATTCCCTATGTAAGTTTGTGAATCTTTGTATCTGAGAACGTGCTTGGCGGTATATTTGCGTCAGTGGTGTGTGTTGTCCATCGTTGTACGGTGACTCACTAATTCGCATATGCATACTATACATACCCAACCAGCTTATTTCGTAATTAATGCTCCTCAATGATTCAGAGTGTTGGTGATTTTCTGCAGAAAAGTTGTTTCGCAGTCGAGCAGATTCGGCCACAGAACACAATATAAATGAGTTTCGCAAAGCCTGTCGCAGCCACGCCTGGTGATGCTTGCTATGTTACACGGTCTCATCTCAGTTGACTTTGGCGGCTCACAAGAGAGGTCAGACTGGTAGTGTGGAACCTGAATAACTGCGAGGCTTCCTCCTCCTACAAACACATCATAATGACATATGCCATAACTAAGCATTGGCTGTCGACAGTCACTGTGAAGCTTTACAGATGTCTGACATCGAACATGTCAACGAGGCTTGAGGAATAGGCGCAAGTCGGATTTCGTTAAGCGAGTATCGCGTCAACTATTTACAAAAATTTGTTGAATTCAACGCACCCCAAAGCCCATTGTGTAATATCTAATTTCCTCAAGCTGGTTAACCTCTTTCCTCAGCGGGCACCTCATCACAGTTTGACGGAATAGTGGTATGACACGACCGATCTTCAGAGGCCAGACATCGGCAAAAACGAGTTAACGACATGCGCGCGCGTCATTCTCGGGTAATGTACATTCGGTAACCAGCCTTGAGCCGTTCCAGTTGTCTAGAACCACTGCAGGTGTCAAGAGACCTTTCGAGAAATGAGCTCAACGTCATACGGTACATATAAAGAGATGTTATGTCAATTATTTTGTGTGCCTGTAATTTACAACTCTCAGTTGATAGTTCAGCTAACTACAAGAAGCTGTATAACAACTGATTTGCTACTGAATTAACGCCATGTTCTGGAAGAGGAAACCGCGGGAGCAGATACCGCTCACGCAGCAAGTGTTGCTTTCTCCACTATCCGTCAGCGTTGGTTCTCCGTGTCCTCTTTCGCTTGTGCTCGCCATCACTGCCATCGGCTTCTCCGTTCCCCTGGTGATCCCCGCCCATTGTCTGCTTCTGGAGATATGACGACCACGCAGCGCGATCAGGCTGGACAACGACAAATTCGCCATTTTCGTTCATCCGCACGCGATCGCTCACACTGCCATCGGCACCTTCAAGTGCGCTCATTTCATCCTTCGATACAGTCTTCAGGAACGATTTCGGGATACCAGTAGTTCGTTTCAGGCGGCGGTATTCAAAGTTCGGGTCGCTGTTTGTAGGACAGGCTTGAATCCAATGACCTAAATACACGGGATCAGCTATTTTGTGGCTATGTTAACACAGTCAAATAGTAATGTTCTTACCCTTCTTTCCACAGCGGTGGCAAATGTAAGTTGGCGGTGGCGGATAATCTGGTGCGGGCTTTTGCCGATGAACAGAGGGCCGTCCATAAACAGGTGTTGCACTACCAATACGTGTCAGTCACATGGCAGTTAGTAAGCTGTCCTCACTTCAAACACATACCCCGCCATTTTCTCCTGTGTGTTATTCCAGCTCTCTGATTGTGCTTCAAACATTGCGTTGATCATATCATCTTCCGTTCCGTCGCCGCTTCGCTTCGGAGCTGACGATGTAGTCGCCTGCGACCCTGGTCGTCTCTGTAATCCCTCCCCAGGAATTCCAAGTCCTGGTCGTCGGCCCGGTGCTGAGCTTCCGTACGCGGATGCCCCCATTACTGGAACCGCTTTTGCGCCGACATACCGCGCCGCTGTCCCACGGCCGAGCTTCACCGGGGCGCGTCGACGCACAACGACTGACGATGAACGTGGCAAAATTTCTCCGTCGTCATCATACTCTACACGCCAAGAAGTTAATCAAAAATTCATTGACTGTATATATACAGGCAAACACACCATCACTTGTATCCGCGTTGTAAATAGACAAATCAAAATCGGTGCCTTCCCCAAGCTTGTTGAGCGCGATGATCTCTCGCTTCAGATCAAATACCGTGATTCCGGTACCATCAAATGTGATTCTCTTTGGATCCTTCTGCGACCTGAATTTATAGTAGATAAACGATGACATCGGTATTGCTCCGACAACAGAAAACTGAAATTCGCTTGAAACACACAAAGAAGCAGCCGAGAGGATCGCCGACACCAAACCTCCCAACGTTCCCAATGATCTCCAACCTGTCAAGCAGAGAGTACATTCCCCGACAAGTCTTACGATTGCGATACACCGGCAGCTTGCAAATGATCTGGCCGTCTAATAACGAGCCTTTTTTGACTTCTAAACGCAGCAGCATCTTCTTTTCTTCGGACATATTTTATTTACGAACATAGCGTTGTCTAGTACAGTGATATGACCTGCTTCTCGCGAGATGCTCGTAGTACTCTGTGGTCAATAGTTACGTGATACTGCTTTTCTGGTACACGAATCATGTGTAATTGGTGACGTTGTTCATCAAGGTCTTTCAGGTAATGTCGGTTGATTGTACTGCAAGCGAAATATCGTTTGGCAACGGAGTGTACGAACACCGCGCCTAGCAGATGTGAAGATTATGCATGACAAGTGTAATCGCCGGCTCTTAGATATCGAACCTTCAGTTGACATTCATTCGTCTTTATACCACTGCCAGCCAACGATTGAGATTTCCATTGTGCCAATGCGAAGTCCAACTTGTGACCTGTCTGCGAGCATCCTGGTAGTTTGCAAGTATATCAACGGTAGTCGCAAATCTGCCGCGTTCCATTTGTAAGCTCTAGCATTGTGGATTCTTTTAAGATTCGGACTGCCAGTGAATGTTCGATCACGCAATTGGTGGGCGACTCTATTGCAGTTTCCAAGGCTAGACCGCTCGCTTGGACTTTGTTGTATGACCGGCAGATATGTCAACACCATTTGAACGCTTTCCGCCAATCATACTGAAAGCATACCGGTGCACTCTACTCCTGACACTTCATGGTGGAAGAGTCTACAAGTGCAGCTCTGCTGGAACCGATCCAATAATGCTGTGTAAGTCGCCGACGTCTGTTCTTAGTCGCGAGAAATTCAACATTACTGGAAATTTGTAGCTCATACTACGAATTAACAGGCGAACGGCGTTCAGGGTTAATGATGGCTTCCACCACGGGTATTGGCCCACTCGTCACTGCACATGGACACAACGACTTCATTGCATGGAAACATGCTACATTAACCCAAATCAGCTTCAGGATATACTTTGCTCCACATATTCAAAAGTCTCTATTGTAGCTAGCCAATCATAATTGCGAAATTAGATCCATTTCTTTCCACGAACCTCTCTCAGTTCCGCCAAATATTACTTAAGTTTGCGTGCCTAAAACTTGGATAGAGCTAGCTCCTTTTCTTGGTCTCATATTGGCTGACATCATGGGCTGGCTTCGCAGTGGTTCATCGTCGCCATTGCACACTTCTAAAGATTCAAGAATACCTCATTTGATGTTGTGCTATTTGGCAAACCAGCGCTCCCCGCACTCTGGCGTCTTGACATTTTTTGCATGTAACAACGCCTGCGGCTACCGCCGGTTGTCACATGATTCTCGATGAAACTACCTCCTGAAATTCATTCATCAGACGGCATCTCCCGCTGGAATTATCGCTTTGGGGGTTGCATAGGCCCATCGGGCATTCGAAGCCCTCTTGCTAGCGGGTGAATGCAGTGCGCGAGACATCGACCAATTTCGCAACAGATAGTCGACTATGCGGGCCCAATGTTTATAATGTCCGCGCTGATCGCTGATATGCCCGTTTTTTGGTTTTGAACATAGCTACCAATTATTTACATTTGCAATCGGACTGATACTGATTCCGCCGAATATCGACTTCTCGTAGTCGTCTGATCTCGAAATTGACTTAAATCACATGTGCGACCATCGACCAAACATACGCACATCGAGACATCACAGCTCCGCCCATTAAGAGTGGTTGGCCGCTGCTTGCTGACCGACACCACAACATACGAAGAATCCGAAGCGCACGAGTTTCTGCTGTTTTCGCTGCGAATTCTAATCATTTGCGGGCTTGACGACCACGCAACGACGGCGCAGCACTAACTTGGACTTGTGTCCCAGACCAGCTTCTTGAAAGCTATTGGTACCAAATCCTTTATGATACTGTTGCTTGCATCTTTTATTCTCTCTATATCAGACTACATCAGACTCTAATCTTAAGAAACTTGCAGGATCAGCTGCTCTATACTGTTGGACTCTACTTGCATAGAAATACCTTGACTGCTCTGTCCACCAACTGCTTATTACGTACCTCCATTATTTCGAGCTCTAGATGCCAAGTCTCACCAACCTATTCGACCGCACTGATAAATGCGAAGACTCCCCTCTTGACAAACACAATCACTTAAATGGATATTGTCAACTAGAGGAATTAGAGGAGCCGGATGCACACAACACATTACATGCCTTCATATGTCGTCACTTCACTTTCAGGTCCAAGACGAGCCGGGCAAGATCTGGCAGCCACGTACTGGACAGCAGCAGGCGCAAACTATTTCTTAAATCGACGTGGCAGCGCACTGCACGCACTGCACGTAAGGCAATGAAGCTGGTCCAATCGCATCGGTACATAGTAAACTCCACACAAAATCAGAGCACTGCAGAAGTACCGTGTTCTAGATTTTCTTGGAAGCCAGCGTCTCGTCGGTACAGAGGTCGTTAGACGAGACTCTAAGACCGTAATTAGGAAACACTGGATCGAAGCGAAAACCGAAAAAAGGAAGGGCTCTATCATTGCTTTTATTTATTATAGGCTTTTGCTTTGCATAACAGCAATCTTGTATTATTGTTCAAGAGTCATTCAATCGGCTCTGTAAGCGTACCTGCCAGATTTGTTCACCATAAATTAATCGGCGCGTATACATCTCTCCGCAACGCTAGCGCACTAATCCGATCACATCACTCATGTCGTCTGTATAGCGCGAATTGTACACCATCTGAGCATTTAATAGTTGTGCGCGTATAGCTAGACGAACGAGTCTAATTAATCCAGTATTATGACTGAAGTTTGAAATTATACACTTGACATGCTTTGTTAGTATCTGGTCTATCTCTCTCGTCAACCCACGTACACTTTTCTCTCCCAAGCCAGAACTGTCTCAATCTTTGTCCTCCAGTTTAGAAATGAATCACGATAGTCAAGACAGAAATCTGCAAGTTCTCTAAACCATGCCGCAAAAAAAAATTAGCGTGCTAATAGAAACTTTGCAAAAATGAAGAGTGCCCCCTGTCGGAGTTGAACCGACGATCGCTGCATGTTTCGTAATTTAATACGAGTGCAGCGCCTTACCAACTTGGCCAAAGAGGCTTACTCTGTCCAACCACAGCTATCAGTTTAACATCCTACTAGCTAAGTGAGTAAACAAGCTGCATTTTTTCTATTTAGTTGGTAGTTTAATATCTTCTGGCCTTGAATAACATTATTTTATTAGCGAAGTTTACCATTTTTTCAGAAAAACAAATAGCGTAATTATCGTTTCAAGATCATTGAGTTGAGACCGCGTGTCAGACCGGTGAGCTGATAGCACTACGGCATCTACCCCGGAACGCATTAAACAAATTTTGAAGCACTTGGTTTAGAGACCTAAAGACAAAAATTACCTGAAATTAATCCCAGTTGATCTTCAATTAAAGAGAGCGCGCTCCTCGGAGGTTTCGTTGAAAGTGGTGAACCGCTCTATGCTCGTTCGATGCCGAACAGTTTACCAAATATCGAAAAGACGCATGAGCAGCGACAACGGCCAGATCTTCATCCTTCTTGTGACGACGATCACAGGAGCAAACGGCACAGAACGAAAACAAATTTCAGAGTATTCATACGACAAATCACCAAGCTGCGAGAGTTCTTCTGTCTTGTGCCGTGAGAAGCCGTATTGCGTTCCGTAGGAGCCTTGGAGGAGTCGGCATCACAAATACCCCACATTTTTATCTACCCACGCGCGGTGGGTTCTATACCCTAGGAGATTGTCATATAGGAAACAGACAATTATGGTATCTACGTCGCCAACTACAGAGCTAGCAGCGACTTCGCCGATGGAGATTGATCCAGAAGACCACTCATCGGTGCCGCCGGCTGAGACAGTTACAATGGAGGAGGGCCACGAACAAGACAACGACGATTTCACCGGCATCTCTGCGAAGGAAAGTACAGACGACACCAAACAGCCGGATGACGTGCACACGCAAGAAGGCGAAGTCGCGGGCGATGGTGCTATGTATAATGATATCGACGAAGACATGGCGGGGCTGAATGACGAGGAGGACGTGTTCGAGGATATCGATGCCGCGGGATTGGAGATCCCAGTAGATTCTGGAGTTGCAACTGGCGTGCAGAATCTTGGAGCCAGACGTGATAAGACGCTGAAGGAATTCTTGGGCATGATGGAGGAGTTCGCTCCGATTGTAAGTTGCTGCTCTTCTGTTGCTGTATAGGCACACGACTAACTGTTTGACGTTTTACAGATCCCCGACGCGGTCACAGACTATTATCTAATGAAGGCTGGCTTTGAATCCTCTGACATCCGGATGTATGCTCATCTCCATCACCTCTACCTCTCCTTTCTCATACTGATCTCTTACTCTTCAGAAAGCGCCTTCTCGCCCTGGCGACCCAGAAATTCATCGCCGACATCGCCACAGATGCATATCAATACTCCCGCATTCGCTCTGCCTGGTCTGCCTCTTCCACCAACGCAAATCCCTCTGCCGCGCCTGGCCAGTTCCGACCCGGCGGCATGGCTCCCCCCCGTCCCGCCGCTAGCGGCGGTTCTGGCAACGCAGCAGGCGCTTCCGGCACCGCATCCGGAAGCGGCGCGACCGCTCCCAGCGGTGGTGGTGGTGGTGGTGGTGGTGGCAGCGGCGGAGGCTCCAGTTCTGGAAAGGTCGTGCTTACCATGGACGATCTAGCAAGCGCGTTGTCGGAATACGGAGTGAACGTCCATCGTCCAGAGTTCTATCGGTAGCGGATTCATGTTTTTACGTTTGCCTTTGTTTCTCAGTGTAGTATAACAATATAGTAACCTGCAGTTATTAATTATTTTAATGTCTTTGCATAAATACGAGATTTACTACTTCCTGCCATTAAACATCTAACTTACCAAACAAGTACAATTCATCTCACTACCAACCCTCCATGCTTTAAAGTGATATAATACGAATCAACAGGCAAGTCAAAACAAATGATATGATACAAGCTCCAAAAATAAGAACACAAATATATAAACCGATAATGAGCGTGTCAACACAATATGTTATGGTGTAGTTAGTTGGGGGTAAAGAACGTGGGTGATAAAAACGATCAAAGTAAAACTGAAAATGCCGACGAGAGAAAAAATGCATCTTTTGGCTTCAAAGAGCGGGAACCGGTCGCGAAATTAAAAACAGGAGAAAAGTTAAACAGAATCGGAACTGTTCAGCTGAGCATAGCTGTTGCCGCCCCGGCTGATGCCCAGTCTGCGGCCGAGCGCAGACCATATGCTCTTCGAGCCATACTTAGTGCCAAACGGGTTAATATCTAGACGACCCTCGGCAGTGGACCAGTACGGTCGCTTCCAGCGCTTAAGCATGAGCGACGAGACGACGACACTGACTGAACTCATGGCCATCGCGGCGCCAGCAGCCATTGGTGGGAGAGACAAACCCCACGGAACGAAGATGCCCATAGCGAAAGGGATCATTGCCATGTTGTAGACACTAGCCCAGATCAGGTTGGCCTTGATACGGCCGAAGATCGACTGGCACAGAGCGAGAGACACGGCGACATCCATAAGTAAAGTGTCGCGACGCATGAGCACGATACCAGCAGCCTCGATGGCAACATCGGTACCAGTAGCCATGGCGATACCAATATCAGCCGACGCAAGTGCAGGAGAGTCATTGATACCATCGCCAACCATAGCAACGGCGCCGCCTTCAGGCTGTTCGCGTTGCATCTTGTGAACCACCTCTTGTTTCTGTGCAGGTAGGACACCAGCCCAAACTTCTTCATCAGGAATACCGATTTCCCTGGCGACACGGAGGGCGGGGGCACGCTGGTCACCGGTCAACATAGCGACGGCAATACCCATCCGCTGGAGAGCGAGAATCGTTCCCCGAGCTTCGCTGCGAACAATATCATCAATAAACATGGTTCCTGCAAAGGCACCATCAATACCAACAAAAATCTGAAGAGACGTGGCAGCCTCGGCGCTGCGCAGAACTGAAGCTGGCAGAGCGACGTTACACTCCTTCATGAAATTCAAATTGCCGACAGCCATGGCATATTTGCCCTCGCCATTCTGCACAATACCACGAACACCGCGGCCCATGACAACCTCGAAGTTGATAACATGGTGAGCATCTCTAGCCGGAGCGTTAGCACCTTCGACCTCGCTCTTGGAGTCCATAGACGCGCGAAGCCAGAGATCTGCCTCTGCAACAGCGGCCCGGCCAATGGGATGCTCGGAACCGATCTCGACAGCGCGGATAAGGTGCCACCACAGCTCCTGCTTCTCGCCAGTGGCATCCCACTCGGGCGTTCTGTATGAAGAAATAACCGACATCTTTCCGAGAGTCAAGGTACCGGTCTTGTCGAAGATGACTTTAGTAACGTGGGTGGCACGCTCCAAAACGGCACCGCCCTTGATAAGAATACCATTTTGAGCGCCAATACCGGTGCCGACCATGACGGCAGTCGGGGTACTGAGGCCAAGAGCACATGGGCATGCAACGACAATGACGGAAATGCAGAGCTTCAGACACACAATGAATTTTCCCTCCGAGGTATTGAAAATGGCCGGAGGGTTCTTCATGGCGTGAGAAACAATCATCCAGACGAAGAAGGTGAGAACGGCGAGCGACAAAACGATAGGCACGAACTTGCCAGCAACGACATCAGCAAATCGCTGGATGGGTGCATGCGTGGTCTGTGCATCCTGGACTAAATTGACGATCTGCGAGAGCTGAGTATCCTTGCCGGACTTCTTGACACGCACATCGAGCTTGCCAACTCCATTGATGGTACCGCCAATGACGCTGCTGCCGACAGTCTTCTCCACAGGCATAGGCTCACCGGTGACAAGAGACTCGTCCATATAGGATTCGCCAGCAACGACGACGCCGTCAGCAGGAGCTCTAGCACCAGGACGGAGGATGACAATGTCGCCCACCTGAATGAGCTCAGAGGGGATATCGCGCTCAGCAGGGTTGACGGAGACATTGGCCGGGTCGACGTAGATAGTAGCGGTAGTCGGCGCGAGGGAAATTAGGCGCGAGAGTGCCGCCGAAGTCTGGCCCTTGGCCTTGTTCTCGAGGTACTTTCCGTAGGTGATATAGGCGATGATCATAGCGGAGGTCTCGAAGATAGTGTTCGGTGGTTTCATGGAGTGGTGCATGATCGATGCACCCATAACAAAGCATGAAAATACGAAAGCAGTGAGCGTAGAGATCGAGACGAGAACGTCCATGGTAGGCGCGTTGTGCTTGAGTGATCGGAAGGCGGCAACATGGAATCTGCGGCCGATGACAAAGACGATAGGAACGGTTAGAATGAGGGAAAGCAGTTCACGCAGATGAAGACCAGGAACGAAGATTCTGACGGCAGTGAAGTCGCCACAAATGTCCTCGACCAGCATTGGGATAACCATGTTGATGAGTAGAACGGGGACAGCGAGACAGGTAGCCTGGATGGCTGCACGGCGCCACGCCTTCACGTCTTTTGTCCGCGCAAGAGACTCTAACTGCATGTTGCTATTTGTGTTATCGGAGAGGAGGGCGTCGAAGCCGGTCTCAGTAATGGCGTCGATAATTGTGCGGATGCCAACCTGGTCGGGACGGTAGGTAACTTTGGCCTCCTCGGTCGCGAGAGCAACAACAGCCTCGATGACACCTGGGATAGCACGAAGGGTGCCCTCGACCGCGTTCGTGCAGCTCGAGCAGGTCATGCCGTAGACTTTGATGAACGAAATCTCAATAGGAGTTTCAGTGGAGACAGCCTCGCTAGTTTGTGTGGAGAGAATTTGCGCATCGAAGCCACAGTCATCAATGCTGGATTACGAACGAGTCTTTTGTCAGCGGCAAGAACACATAAGCAGCAAAACGGAAACTCACACTTCCCGGATGGCCTCAGAGGATATGATGGCCTCGGCGTGGACGACTGAGGCGCGCTCGGTGACGAGAGAGACGGCGATAGACTGGACGCCGGGCAAATTAGAGACGGCGTTCTCGATGGCGGAGGTGCAGGCGCCGCAGGTCATGCCCTGGATGGATAAGAGCGTAGTCGCAGTCATCGCGGGGAACAGCAGCCGACGGCGACGAGAATGGCTCGGGGGAGGAGGCGAGGAGGCAGAGAGAGGCAGTTAAGCGGCACGCAGGACACAAGAGCACTGTTGTGGGAAGACTCGGAAGTGGGATGAAGTGATTCTGGTTCGTGTGTGGCGCTGGCGGTCAATCTGATAAGCCGCGCGGCGTTGCACCTGAGGTGCGATCCGCACCGCGCCTGCGTACTTGCGCCGTACCACAGCCTGGCCGAGGCCAGCCCACACGAATACGGTGTCGCTCCGAGCTTCACGCCTGCACTGCCCGCTGCGGTCCCTGCTCCGTGCTCCCGGGTGGGCAGGTCCCCTCCTCGTAGACTGTGCTGCCCGCTCCGCGCTGCCCGCGCGGGCTACACGCGAACTGCTGCGGATCCTGGCGCCTGGCAGCGGCAGCGAGGGTAAACCGAGACTGCACCGCCATGCGGTGCATCACGTAGTCGCCGTTTCCGGCGGCACTGTTGTGTTGCCCTTCTCTCTTTGGGCGCTGTTGACGGTTGGCCTGAGTCAATTCTGCGTGTGGCGTCCAGGGTGTTCCGAGAGTCACGTGACTGAGCCGCGCTCGTGTCTAGAGTTTATCAAATACGAGACGCCGCACGTGACTGTCAGCGCACACGTGTCTCAGGTATAGCGCGGCTGTGGCGTCGCCGTCTGGACCAGACTCTAGCGCCTCGGATTCCGTGCAGACTCGCTCGGGTTCGTATCACGGGCACGCGCAGCGCAGCATGCAATCGGTCGTTGTCCTAGACACCCGTACGCAAGTTTCTGAACTGGCCCGCCTTGACTCAACTCTGAGTCCGTGACGGTCTTCGCTGCGCTGGCTGACCTGGCTGACTATGCGCCTGTTACTCTAGGCTGCTTATGCAGCTCGTTGCGGCTTATGCAGCTCGTTGCGTGAGACGGCCGCTCCGCGCAAGAACAGCATCCGAGACCGTGTTCTCCATTCTGTAACAAAAGCATGATCTGATTGAGGAAGCCGACTACTTGTTCTTGCATGTTTGTGATACAGCTGGCAACGACCTTCACTGGCATCAGTTCATGAAGTAATTCACCCTTCTCTCAGCATGCACGCATGCCTCACTGCAACTGTCGCCAGTCTGTACAGCAGTTGTCGTTCTATGTAAAATCCCATGCGCTCAGTGCACCTCCTCTCCGTTGGTTATAGTATATACATATTTACACCACCCATAAATAACAATGCACTTGTCTGTATCTCAACGCCGGAACTCCCCCTTGAACGAGAATCGCTTGCGCGTTGGCACAAACTCGCCGAGCTTGTACCCGACCATCTCCTCGGTGACTTTGAATGAGAAGAACTCAAGTCCGTTGTGCACCTGGAACGTGAGCCCGACGAAGGACGGCAAGATCGTACATGACCGCGCGGTGGTTTGGATTGGCGTGTTGCTCTGTTTTGCTTGTGTGATCGGTAGCGGAACAACATATGGGCCTATTGCAGCAATAATGTTAGGAGCAAGAACGACAAGTTGCAGAGCAATGCAAACGGGATTGACATCCCGCATCATAGCCTGCGCGAACTCACCCTTCCACGCAGCCCGCTTCAACAGCACCGGCGTTCGCCGCATTGACAAAACAGGCGCCGGCCGCATCTTTCGTCGACGTCGGATATTTGCTTTGCAGTCGAATGCTTTGGCCGCCGTGAACAAGGCTGCCGACGGTTGTCGGAGTGTGCGCGCCGTTCACGAAAATTTCAAGATGCAGCTGGGTACGGGCCTGGTGACGTCACGTGCGTCTCCCCGCTGCATGTACCTCGCTCTAACGTCACCGAACAACGAAATCGAGGTGCTCGGCCACGACGCACGCATCATGGAGCCAGTGGCAACTGAACAGCCGCAGCATGGTCCGCAACACCCGCTATATACGCTGCTGCCGCTTGTGAACTCCGCCTCTGCAGCTGCTGATCTGATCGTGCGCGCGACCTCCACCCCCGACCTGTTCACATTCGCATATCTCTTACACGCGCCAGCCATCGTACAGCACCTTGATTCAGCGCCAGACAAGCAGCAGTATATGCGATTGCTGCGGATATTTGCGTCAGGAACGTGGAAGGACTATGTCGCTGACGCAGCGTCGCTGCCGCCTCTGAGCGAAGCGCAGACGACCAAGCTCAAACAGCTATCACTCGTGTCTCTCGCCAGTAAATCGCACACCCTCGCATACGCGCGACTGCTAGACGACCTCGCACTTTCCGACACGCGTGCACTTGCATCTCTCGTCGTGTCGTGCATCTACGCAAACCTTATCGCAGCTACCCTAGACACGCGGCAGCAGCTCGTACATGTCTCCGCCGTCATCGCGGGCCGCGACATAGTGGACACAAGCGATGTTGCGCGCCTGCGCAGCGTCATTGATACATGGTCGGCGCGGTGCGAGGCCACTATCAAAGCACTCACCGCCGAAGCGCAGACGGTTCGCCGCGCGGCGCTAAAAGAGAGCAAAGATGTCCGCGAGTACAACCGGACCGTTGACGCGATCAACAAGCAGATCCGACGACCACTCACCAAAGACACAAAGGACATCAGCAGCGGCGGCATACCCGTTTCAGTTGAAGATGCGACTCCGAGTGACGTGATGGAGGTCGACGACGAAAGTCCAAGGAGTGATACTAGCGCATCCACCAAGAAGAGAAAGTATGTGCTTGAGGTAGATCTGGATTCACAGCTACAAAGTACTAACTGAAACAGACAGGGAATACGATCATAGGGTCGAGCAAGGTCGACAGCACCTAGTGATCAATCCCCCTAAGTCCGGCTACTATGGATGCCATTATTAACTATGCGAACGATCATATAACAAAGACCCAGCATGATATAGTACACCAACTCGATGACAAGGACTCGTGTTCTCTCTGTGGTGGTGAAGGTGGCTGTGGCGGGGGATACAAATAAAAGTACAGTACAAAGTCCAACACATGAATCCATTCATACAAATAAACAGTTAAAAAAGAAAACCGAACTTGAAACCAAACAAAACAATGGCGAAATTGCAGCAAGATTTATTTTCCTCAGGTTTGTCGACCGAGTTAGGCACACCCCAGGGGACGGTGCATGATAAGGTGGCGTACAATGAAGCGAATTGAACACGCCTCGCTTAGCAGAGCGCATCGAGCGCGCAGCACACACAGAGCGCGGCGCAGCAGCCCATCAGACAATCGTCATTGTTGGACTTTTGCTGCTGCTGCTGGACGTAGATAGGCTGCTGCTGTGGCGGGTATCCCCCCTGCTGCGGATAGCCTTGAGGCGGATAGCCTTGCTGTGGGTAGCCTTGTGGCGGGTAGCCCTGCTGTGGGTAGCCCTGCTGCGGGTAGCCTTGCTGCGGATAGCCCTGGCCGTACGCCGGTTGGGGTTGCTGAGGATACTGGTTGAATCCCCGGTCAGCATCTTGGGGGGGTGGCGGGCCAGAAGGCGGAGCGTAGTAGTTGTCCTGTAGAGATCAGTCAGCATGCGGCAGGTGAGTGCGGAGAGAGAACAATGGGCTGCTGGCGATAGATGTCGCCAGCAGCCGTCATGCACAATCAGCGCGGTACTTACGGGCTTCTGGTTGTGGTACTCCGCGGCGGACATGGTTGCGGTGGTGCAGTAAGCTGGGGAGGAGGAGTGTGGGGCGGGTTATGAGAACTTGATGGCGCAGAGTGGACAGAACCGCGCGATATATCGCAGCGCGGTCACGGTCGCGGCTGTGCTCTACGGGCCTCTTTGGCTGTGTTCCTGCGTGCTCGTGCGGCTTGGCCGCGCCAAGCCGCAGTGCAACGCGTCCTCCTACGATCAAAATAGTAGGCATGATCTCATCTCCTCCGCCACTCTTCCCACAACCATATTATACTGTATGCCATACCCTTGCTTTATCCGCCGGCACTGCCTGCAGCTACACCCGCTCTTCCCACCGCATCCACTGGCCGCCAAAGTCAGCCATTGGCCCGAGACTCTCTAGCTTGGTTGCGTCTGCCCAGCGGCGTTGCTGTTCTGATGTGGCCTGTTGCGACCACGGCCGGCCCCCCCACCACCGCCCCCCCCCTCACCAACGCGCCGCGGCCTCTGGTCTCCGCCGCCATTACTACCTCCTCCTCCTCCACCTCGCCCTTCTGAATTTGTCCTGGACTCACGCTCGCCGGCATCTCCACCGCCGCCTCGGCGATGCCGCTGCCGCTGACTTCGCGAGCCAGTGTGGGGACCTGCCTCTCGCACATTCCCCGACTGCGTCGACTCGGTCGCCGTTGCCGGTTTTTCCTCGCGCTGCCGATTCCCCAGCGCAATCTTGGGCTTCTGAGTTGGTGGAGCTACCGGCGCGGTATCTGCTCCCTGCGGTGTCTGCTGCGTCCGAGTTGACGTTCCTGTGTCTGTTCCCGCTGGCGTGGGCGTGCGTAGTATTCCTGACTGTGCCGCCCTTTTTTTCCTCTCACGTCCACTGCTTCTGTGTCGCGATCTATCGCTTCCGCGACTAAGAGAGCGCTGAGAAGATTCGTTTTGTGACCCTGGCATCGCTGCAGAAGCCGTGCCGCTTGAACCACCGGCAGCATTTCCCGTAGCAGTCGAGTTGCCTGCTTCATCCACATGTGCAGGCATTGTAGAATTCGATGCAGATTTGTGTCCATCTCCATGCTTCCGCTCCTTCCGCTTCTTCTTCTCGCCGTGTTCCTTCTTGACCTGATCCTTCTTTGCGTTTGCATCGATCTTTGCCTTGTCCTTGGTCGTAGTACCATTCGCTGCGCCGTACTTCTTCTGCTTCACGCTACGGAGGTAATCAATCAGAGGCGTTGTGGTGGTCTCATGTTTCTTGTCCATTCCTCCTGGAACTGGAATCGGTGCAGCAGCCGGCGGCGGCGCCTTCAGTGATTCGACAAATTGTAAGAACTCAGGGTCTTTCACTACACGTCAGCACGAACTGTCCGATTCCAATATTCTCACCCAGTTCACACTTCTTACCATTATCAATTGTGCCTTGCCGTGGATCTGCTCGAGCCCTCTGCTTCGGCGCTTTGTCAAATGGGGCAAACTCGATCTGCATCGCGCTCTCGTTGCCTTTACTGTCCTTGAGCGTCCGGCCCGCAAATGTCTTGTTAAACGCTACTAGTGCGTCAAGAGATTTAAACTTGGCGTACGCCCGTGAGAACGTCACTGGAGTAGATTTGCTTCACACTTGCTGTCAGTCGTGTTGCCCTTTGAAACTCAACCGAACAAAATATACCTTTTGTGGATCTTTCCTGGGACAAAGTATGTCCATTCTACCATCTCGGGGTTGATGAATTGAGACGTCAGAGATTGAAACTCCTCTTCTGTGTATAGCGGTGGCAATCGTCGAATCACAAATTTGGTCTTCACCTGGGAGCCGGAACTTTGTGCCTGTTGTTGCTGCTGCTGCTGCTGCTGTCTTTGATCTGCGCCTTTGTTGACTTCTACTCTCGGATGCTGTTGTTGTTGCTGCTGTGCTATTTGAGGGCCACTTCTGCGCCTCGATCGCGAGTCATTCGACCGAGCTGATCTATCTGCTGTGGGTGCCTCTGCAGACGTCGTCGAGTCTTGCGATGGCCTCGCTGCGTGAGGCTGCTGCTCAATTATTCCCGCCGGCCGCGGCCGCGCAATCAGTACCTTCTTTCCTGTGCTCATTGGCGCGTCTCGGCTATCCATGGTGTTGTTGTCGTGCAGCTGCGTGCTGGAAGAGCCAGTGAAGTTTATGTAAGCCTTCGCGCGATACTGCACTCCATGGCCCGCCGTGTTCTGTGCTCGTGCAGATGAGCCTTGTCCCTGAACCTCGCAGTGGTACTTTCACCTGGTTCGCGGTTAGTATGCATGCACAAGACATACAGAGAGTGTAGGCACAACCGTTCCACTGTGTTTCGCGTCGTCGCAGCGCGCCGTCTTCGCTCGCTTCGCGCTGTTGCTGACAGGACCGAGGGTTCCGTGGTACCTTGCAGCGTGCTCGATCTGGTCTGCGCCGCTGCGACTCGACAACGGACCATACGCTTCCCTCGATTACTTCTCCTCATCTCATGCGCCCTCTGTCGACTTGAAGTCGCGTGATCTGGTTGTGAACGGCTCATTGCGCTGTATATTGACTGTGCCCGTGTTTAGCTCACCGTCATCCTCCTGTTCCCCCGTTTCTCCTCATTCTCCGTGTAGGATCTTCCACCTACTCCCGCAGGTTGTCAGCATCCTTCCATACACATACACACGGCAGCTATGGCTCGAGGTCCCGATGAGTGGCTGGAAATCACCAGGAAGTGCGAGTATCTTCCCGAGAACGAAATGAAGCAGCTCTGCGAAATGGTCAAGGAGCTGCTCATGGAAGGCATGTCTTTCTGTGGAACT
Organism: Limtongia smithiae; assembly: GCF_038497785.1. Lineage (NCBI taxonomy): Eukaryota > Fungi > Ascomycota > Lipomycetes > Lipomycetales > Lipomycetaceae > Limtongia > Limtongia smithiae. Next base: position 1,025,115 of record NW_027117625.1, read on the forward strand.
CGCATATATGCACCTTATGCCGTGCTGCTCGATCACCATCGTGACTCAACTGACACGGATTGATACTTAGAGTCAAATGTACAGCCTGTCAGGACTCCGGTAACTGTTTGCGGGTATGTTTTGCTTGTAACTTTGTCTCCGGCGGCTGCCTCTACCGGAAATTACTAACTTGCTCGCGTGCAGTGGTACGAGTCTCTCACACCTTTTTCTCCTGATGCGAATCACTGTGTCTTATATTTCCATCCTTACAGATATTCATGGGCAGTTCCATGATCTTCTGGAGCTATTCCGCGTTGGAGGCGGTATGCCTGACAGTGTCAACTACATCTTTTTGGTAATTACGTCATATTCACTTCGCCTCCTTCAATTATCCTAACGGTGATCGTGATTTGCAGGGCGATTTTGTCGACCGAGGGTATTTTAGCTTGGAGACATTCACGCTTTTAATGTGCTTGAAGGCAAAGTATGTGTTCCCGTTTAGTAGTCCCGCTGGCCGCAGTACTAATGATGGCATAGATATCCACAACGACTTACCCTTGTCCGTGGCAATCACGAATCGAGGCAAATCACTCAGGTTTATGGATTCTATGGTAAGTATATCGTGTATATTTTAAAGCGATACGGTCTAACTCTCCGTCAGCTGAATGCCACAACAAGTACGGCAGTGCCAGCGTGTGGCAGTACTGCTGTCAAGTTTTTGATTTTCTGGCCCTTGCCGCCATTATCGATGGGCAGATTCTCTGTGTGCATGGCGGCTTGAGTCCCGAGATCCGCACTCTTGACCAGATCCGCGTCGTCGCGCGTGCGCAAGAGATCCCGCAGGAGGGAGCGTTTTGTGATCTTGTCTGGTCTGACCCTGACGATGTCGATACCTGGGGAGTTTCGCCGCGTGGTGCTGGCTGGATTTTCGGAGCGAAGGTTGCTGCGGAGGTATGCTATTTGCAGTAGGGTTGTTGTGAAAGTTTGGTTATCTAACGTTTCTAGTTCAACCATGTAAACGGCCTGCAATTAGTCGCACGAGCACACCAGCTTGTTCAAGAAGGATTCAAGTACCATTTCGAGGAGAAGAGTGTCGTGACGGTTTGGTCGGCGCCAAACTACTGCTACCGATGCGGCAACGTCGCGAGTATCATGCGCCTTAAGGACACCGATCTTAAGCCGGAGTTTGTGATTTTCAATGCTGTTGACGACGACACGAGACTTATGCCACAGCGGAATCAACGATCAGAGTATTTCTTGTAACGAAAGGCTCTGACGGTATACACGAGCTCAGGAGGATGTAATCATACGTATTGGGATTTGGTGGCTATAATTTGGTGACGGTTTTTCTGTATATTTGTAGTTTGTTGGTGTAAATTTTCTCAGTGTTTTTAGAACTTGATACAGCGTAACTAATCATGATAAATTATCGCACGGCACGGGGCAAGAATACAAATCTCTGGATATTTAATGATACTTGCTCTGGCAGGATATGAACTGTTAAAAGCTGAGGACCGTGAATTGTTCTAATCATGTTTTGATCTTGTGGAACGTTGTGTGTCTAAAGTATCTCTCGTTATGGCACTACTATTGTTACTTGACGGCGTTGACCTCAAGAAAAGCGATGTATGTACATCTCTTACCACCACCCAATTTCAAGCTGAGCTTGGCCGGAGCGTCAATACGGACTGAACAAGGATCCTCGTCGCTGTCGAGCTTAAGGAAACTATAGCCCAAAAGTCGATTGACTCATTCTAATCTGTTACAGCTGAAACTACAACTATGAAGGAAACAGCAGCTAGAAGGGCTCCAAAGCCGATGGGGTGTCGGCGTGAGTTGGCTCGGCGATGAGGAATTGGAGTTGGAAAGTCTAGTGTCGCAGCGGACGCGGATTAAGGCATAAATAGCAGAAAAAAGGAGGACATATGGTGGGTAGATGATGTTAGGGCATGTGATGTTAGGGGCAGGTGCTAGTAGTAACTCGCCGGATGCACGGCTGCGTGATTGTGACGGCGGGGGCGACGAGAGTGACATGGTCTCGATAATCGCGCTCGGAGCAGAGGGGGGACTTGGAACGAAGAAAGGCCTGAACACATGGAACAAGTCGAGGGACGTCATAGGCGCAGAGGAGATTTGAAGATGAAGAGAAAGGACAGAAGAAAACAGAGCGGCGACAGAAAAACGACTGAGTATTGACAATATGGCGGCGGCGGTCGGTCAGAATTTCGCTTGCAAAATGGGCTATATTGTTGCTGCGAGCGCTGACTAGAGACTGGTGGGATCAGAATGCGTCGGAAACTCCAGACAACGCAATATGTATCGGCCGTGATATCATGTGGTCATATGGTAATTAGCCGCGCGTATTTTTTGAGAAATTCTAGTGATTCGTTGAGGTATGAGATACTTCGACACCAATACAAGCGACACGCGTTTTGTGTGCCGTGCACGAGACTAAGCCGCACAGTCCAAGGCTTCGTGAGACGCGTTCCAGCAAGTTTGACGCGTCTTCGCATCCTGCTCCCGCTTCCTCCTTCACAAGCAGTCCGTTATAGTATCGCTAGTAGCATCCAGTGCCACTGACCATGAATGGACGATGGTTTTGTTTATGATCGCAAAGTGCGCTCCAATAAGTCATCGCCAAGCGAATCTCCGATCGCGACCAATGCCTACTGCCACTTCCTGCATTTCGCAGATTGGGAACGCGGCGTCATATATCCAGAAAGCAGACGCTTCACTCGTGGGAAATTCCCGACTGTTCGCAATACCAGTGGGCGTGCCTGCGCCGAGTGCATTGTGGAAACAGGTCTTTGCTGAAGGCATGGCGAAAATGGCGAAAGCTACTAGAAAGACGGTCGACATAAATGTTTCCCGTGGCCGGGACGGCAGAAGAGTAATTTCGCGCCGTGAGAGCGATGTGAAAGACAGCGGACAAGTTGTGCCCGCAAATGATATCTCTACGGATAAAAGCAACTCGTAGACTTGTGACTTAAATCAACAGCCGCAGCAATACGTCCGGGAGTAGAGGTTTTGGCTGGAAGACAAGATACGAGAATCAGTCCCAGTGGTAACTTGCTTGTCCTTTAAGCAGAATATGGATGATGCGGCGCTAATACCCTCAAGGCCTTTGTGCTCAGACTAGAGTTCAGATTTCGAAGCCTATGACGCGCGAGTCTGTACTCCCAATTCCTAGGTCTCTGGTTTACAGGGCAGTCATTATCCAGGGTCCCTCGAGCATTTCATTATCCGAGTTCATACGCCTGCCCTAGTGTATTATGAGTTTAGAGCCACAGCAGTCCACAGGATGTGCGCGTATGACGTGGCGGGGAAAGCGGCTGACGAATGCTGTTTACCCCGCATACCCCGCATTTGGGACAGGTGTCGGCCAGGCAGTCAGACGAAAGTTACCAGACTTCACGACTCGAGCTCCGCCTACGATCAGAAGCTGATGCTGTGGGGTTTTCCAGTATACTACTATGGAGATCACTTTCATTCACAGACCAGCATCGTCTGAAGGCCTATTCGTGAAGCAGCCGCGAGTATCCAGAGCATGCACACAATGCCGAGACCGAAAAGTACGCTGTGATGGGGTGCTACCCATTTGTCGTCCCTGTCGCTTGCGCGACGGCGAGTTATCGTCGTGTGTGTATCCGTCGCCCAAAAAGCGGAGGCTGGATAGCTTTTCGGAATCGTCAAAGGAGGCGACGTCGACGGAGGACTTGATCGACGTTTCCGACCGGTGTGAAGCGAAGAAGGTCGGCGAATCGTCACCAGCGCTGGAGCCGTCATTTGCTAAGCAAGCAAGAAACTCTGTTAGCGACAAATCGATTAGCGTTCAACAGGACTTGATATCTTCGAGAACACGGACACAGTCAAGTTCCGCTCTAACACCATCAGTACTCACAGTTCTTTCCGATTCCACACGTTATCCACTATCTCTTCTGGCCGGCGTCAGTACCAGTTCATTTTTGAACGAGTTCAGCTGTGATGATGATGTCGGCACCGCAGAAGCGCATGCTGAACGTCGGTCTAGTCTACACGTGGACGACAACGATACGGAAGCGGAGCAAGGTGCAGAGCCAGAGTTCCCGGCAGATGACGACGAGGAAGAAGGAAACAACAACGCAATGGGAGCTCATATTGCTGCCAGTTCCGGAGCAGATCCTACTACGTACTTTGGAAGTTCTTCAGTACACATGTTTATGGAACAAGTTAAGGATATTATTGCAGATGTTGGCCATATTCCAAGGAAACCTTGGAAGAGTATGCAGTTTTACCAGCCCTCACAAGTACCGTACATCACCTTGACTGCTTACGATATTGTGTTACCATCACGCAATTTGTCTGATCATCTGGTCCAGCTTTATATAGAGTACATTCACAACCTTTATCCGTTTTTACATATTCCGTCATTTATGGACACCTATCTGAAAATATGGGACGGCCGTCATTCACTTGAAAAGGATCCTCTGTTTTACGCTATTTTGAATTTAGTATTTGCTCTTGGTGGACAGTTTTCTGAAGCGATTCCAATCAATAATCGAGAAGAGACACTGCAGTCCTACTTTGACCGCGCGAATAAGTTAATAGATCTGAATAGTCTATGGCTCAAAAGCGACGTTCAAATGATACAGGTAATCACTCAATGCCTTTGAGAATGGAGCGAGAAATCTAGCTAACTTGCTGAAGGCGTTGCTACTCGCATGCCAATTTTTACAGGGCACGAAGCGCGCAAATCAATGCTGGAACATGATGGGTATCACTATCAGACTAGCACAGTCTCATGGACTACACGTCGACAGTGATTTATCGCAGTGTTCGTCGTACATTGATCTTGAGATTCGCCGCAGATTATGGTGGGGATGTGTACTACTTGACAAATTGTTGAGTATGACGATGGGGCGTTCCTCAATGATTTCGGAGCACAACACTGTTACGGCGCCTACAATGACTGATGATGAATATATATCTGCAAGTGGTATATGCCAACAGCCTGTAGACAAGCCGTCGCTGATCACTTTTTTTGTTATATCTGTGCGATTTTTCACCTTGATTGACACTATCACTCGCAACCTATATACACCATTTCCGACGACCTGGGAGCACGATGTGAAGATTACTCTGGAATACATCCAGCCTGTGTCAGAATGGCACAAGAGCGTTCCCTGGTTTTTGCGAGCATTTTCAGACGATCAGGGAGAGGTCAAGGTTAACAGTCGTATCCGAAGACAAGCCAGGATATTGCTTGCAAGGTACCTACATGGACGCATCATGTTGTTTCGGAAATGCCTGCTGCATCTTCTTCGACATCAGATCCAAGACAACCAAGTGCCGATTTCGACGTTGTATTGTCGCCGTCCTATGCGCGATTTCTGGAATTACGAAGATAATCTCCTGGTCCAGTCGTCGACGCTCTGTGGCAAGCTGTGCCTAGAGGCTGCAATGGCGCTGGCCGAGTTAACTAGAGTGAACGAGGAAGTTGCAACGCGTGGACCGATTTGGTGGTACAACTTGTTTTACGTGTATACTAGCGCAACTGTGATGCTCACGGTCCGAATGATTCCGTCGATATGGAATGAATTTCACGAGTCTGAGCTGGACCAGACGTGGACGAATATTTTGGATACTTTCCGTATGTTGGAAACAAAGACTCTCTCAGCCTTGAAGTACAGGGAGTTTTTGAAACGAATGCGAGCGCAGATATCTGGAATTGGTACGCTCTGCGGTCATTAAAACCTTTTCTGATTGCTCGTACTGACTGAGAGACGTATAGCTAAACAACGACAGAGCCGAAAAACTGCAGACTTGAACAGGGATGCGTCGTATGACGGTAACGGCTCAAATATTTCAGCCTCCTCTACAACAGGGCCAATTACCAACGGAACGGCTAATGGCAGCAACGTGGATCACGTCGCAGGCTCAAATGTTAATTCTACCGTTACGCTGCAGTCGAGAGAAGCTTTGAATAGCATCGACATCCCTTCAATCGGCAGCGATTTTACTGATACAATGGCAGATTTGACATGGTTTAATGCAATGTCATACACCGGCTTTCCATTTTTGGAGGAATAGATATATAGAGTAGAGCGAGCAGTTAATCGATTTATTTTTGATACAAGGTCTCGCAATTATCCAAACGCTTTCTTCAAGGTACTTGGCTTTAAGCTCCTTCCGTTACTCAAAACCAAATGCCGCTGATTGGGAATGGACAACCGTAACATTTCTGGGTTTCGACCTAACCAGTATTTCTCAAGAACATCCATGGCCAGCAGAGCCTCGGCATCCGTGATGTAGCGGTTATTCGGAGTAGAGTCGTTGGTCTGCACTGGTCTGACTTCATTTATCGAGGAGTACAAGATCTTTGAGACTGGTCGCGGATGCAGTAGTGACGTAGCATCGTCGGCTATCGCAGGCTCGTCAACCGAGTGCTTTTCTGCCAACTTAGCGCTCAAGTCGTGCTCTTGTTCTTCATCGATAAATCCAGTGGCAGCCAAGAAGAATTCATCATCTAACAAAGGCTGCCGTGAACTCAACTTTGCGACCTCCTCTCGAAGTTCATAAAATACTTCGTCCATCGACGGAACAGAGAATAAGCCTTCTGCCGAATCACTGAACCATCCGAGCGAACTGCTGAACCGGCGTTGCAAATCCGGTCGCTGTAATGTCCTCGTGGTCTCTTTTTGCTGCGCTGCAGTGAAAATATTGGCGCTAGGTAAACGGCTTGTAGCTTCTTCGTCGGGAGATATCTCCACAGCTTCGACTGCGCTAAGGGACTCAAGATTTTGTGCTACTTCCATTGTCAATGAGGAAGCAGATGCATATTGGGTCATTTTACTCCTCGCGGTGTTCGTGGTGACTTCCTCCCCTGCGGTTAAGATCAGTTTCGAGAGCCTGAAGCAGTTGGCAATGTACTCCGGAGATACATCTTCCTTCCACGCGTCAACCAGAATATTCAACGCTTCAAGGACGCTGACAAATAGTCGTTTACTGTTATTCTCAATCCGCGCTAGCAAAATCTCTGTGTATCGCCGGCGATAGAAGGCTTTCAGTTTTGGTGCAATTCCAGTTTCACAGGGCTGCATGCTAATGCCAGAGGTGGATGGCGGTAGAATCAATAAATCGGTGTTCAAGAGCTGACCATTAAATGCCACATGTGAGTCGCAGTAGTCGACAATCAGTAGAACTTTGCGTCGGGTCATTTGTGCATCAAACCATTGTAGATAATTCTTGAACTGCGCAGCGGACATTCTCGCCTGCGGATCTGACGCGTATGTGATCCCAAGACCTGAGCGCTCGACATCAATGAAACAGCGCGGATTCGAAAATCTGCCAATAACCCAGCAAGGGAGTTTGTCAGACCCGTCGGAATTTGCGCATACGGTCACAGTAAAGCGGTCTCTGAGCATTCCTGGATATCCACCAACTTGGCACTCCAGTTCCGTCGCATGGTCGGGCTCCTCGCGATTACGGAAAAGGCCGGATCCCGGATTCTGATAAAGCAAGCCCGTTTCGTCCATGTTATATACGTCCGGCGGCGCGTACTGCGCAACTCGCGCGCGGATGACAGGTAATTGTTCTTGCAGAGACCGCAGACGCGCAACTGGACTATCAGAAGTTGGATCAAGCCGATCAGTCTGAATATGGTGGCGGACCTTGAATCGCGCGAGCCAGCCGTCAGAGAAATGAAACGCATCGTCACCAGAAGAAGGGTACAGCAATTTCAAAAAGACAGCACCTTGATTTTTTATCGCCCCTCCATCGATGGGGATGATACCCTTATACTCGCTATACCAGCGAGCTAGTGCCTCTTCCATAAGCGGGAACGTGACTTTCTTGACCCGTTTGAGATTCGGTTGCTCTGTTGCAGAGACCGCATTGCCCAGAATCGTAGACTTGCGCTTCAAGCAGCGGGAGATGGCGGCTTGAGATGGCGTCTCAGAAAATTTTGAACTAAACCAAATCATAAGCTCTCGTTGGTTAGCGCCAGCGTGCTGTTCTGCATATTCGCAAAGCGCGCGACGTTGCTCGTTAGTCATTGAGAAGTTAGACTTGGACGGCGGCGGCGTTGCAGTGGGAATGGCTTTCGCCACCGATATCAAGTCTTGCCGCATATCGTGTACACAACCACGGTCCAGCGAAAACAAAAAATGCAGAATACAAACTGAGCTCTGCAATTCTCATGCCGTCGCTAGCTGGCTATGTCCTGGCGCATGATATAGAATCGGTGGGAGTTCGTCGTCGTCAAACTAATAAACGCCGCAAGCCCATGGGGTTAGGAACATAGATAGTATCACGTGATTAATGTGGTTAGGGTCCGCGCAGAGTGTGCGGTTTTGTAAATTTTTTGTAGGTTCGCTCGGTACGGCACGATAAAGTCGCGTTATACAGCAAACATGGCCGATCTTGCACGGTATGTTTTGATCTCTATTCATTATACGTTTATACCTAGGTTGGATGTAGGGGGACTAATCTGGTAAAGGAAACAACCAACCTCGAACTGGGCGGATGATGACGATGACAATGAGCTGCCCGCGCCACTTATTACCACCAATCCGGATGGCACCAAGACGGTGATTTCGTTCCGAATCAATCCCGAGACCGGCAATAAGGTCAAGGTCACGCAGAGAATAAAGATGACGGTTGTTAAGGAGCGCGTCAATCCTCTCATTGCTGAGCGCAAGCGATGGACGAAGTTTGGCCTCGAGCGCGGTCCGCGACAGGGACCCGACATGAAGACCACGAGTTTGGGCGAGAACGCGCCTCTGAAGCTTTTCGTCGGCTGGAAGGAGTCAAAGGAGGAGGAGGTCAAGGTCAGTGCTGTCGAGACGAACAAGTCGAAGACCATCGTCTGCCGAAACTGCCATGGCGAGCATTTCACGTCGCGGTGTCCGTTCAAGGACCGGTTCCCATCGTCGGATGTCGCTAGCGACTCTGCCGTTTCCTCGCCAGGCGGCGCGGGTACGCCAGAACCAACATCAGCGGCCCCCTCATCTGGGGCTGGCGGACGGTCGACGTACGTACCCCCACACATGCGCCGCGGTGCCGACTCGCGCGGCGAGGGCGAGCGTATGGGTGGCGGCATGATGCGCGAACGCGACGACAGCGCGACGCTCCGTGTTTCCAATCTCGGGGAGGATGTTGAAGAGAACGATCTCGGCCGTCTGTTTGAGAGATTCGGTCGCATCCAGCGGTTATATTTGGCGAAGGACAAAGACACTGGTCGCACCAAAGGTTACGCATTCATTGGCTTCTATAACGTCATGGATGCGAAGCGTGCGTGCGACAGACTTAACGGATACGGTTTCCAGAACTTGATTTTGAGCGTGGAGTTTTCTAAGCGAGCGTGATTTGTTTGTTCTTTGAAGTACTTGTCCTTTATTTAGTTCGTCTCCAAGCAACACTGGATATACTTTGTCCCTTGGCACCTCCAAACTCGAATACCGGATATGAAATCGCTTTCCAAAACTCAAGACCACTGATGTCCATGAGTTGCAAGAGCTCTTCCTGAGTAAAATTACAACTGGTGATGAGAATAATTCCACCAATGCGTAGCAGTGTATCCCTGACGGCTAATGGATACTGCTGAATGCCAGTCATGCCGTTAGATTCCAGTTTGTCGCCAGAGAGCGCAATTGCGTCAAGGGTGCCTTTGTCTAGCACAAGATCCCATCCCTCATTTTCTGTGCTACTATCGTATTTGAGGAAATCGACGTGTCGGAAGCTGATATTGCGGTCAGGGTCGTCGAGCGAGCCGGACTCTACCTTCGAGCTGAGAATGTTGTTCGCAAACGTAACCGACGTAGCAGCATAGTCGATCCCACATAACCGACCATAAAATCCAGCGTCTGTTCGAACCCGAAATATAAGGTGCCCATTGCCGGTGCCCAAGTCAAGAACACTCGTCGTCGCCTGCTTGAATTCTGGAGGGGTATTCTCATCGTCATTGTTGTCGTAGTCATCCTCGCTGTCGTCTTCGTCCTTGCCATCTGAGTTTTTAATCAGGAACTCGATGACTTTATCCTCCGCATCTGCATCCGCAAACCACACTTCACCCTCATCATCAGGATTTTCTGCGAAGTTTTGCAGTTCATGAGCGTAGAAGTCGTCCCAACTACGCGAGCAGGTTAGATCCTTCTCAGCTACCTGAAAAATAAGAAACAGAAAAATGCGTCTTACTACTCCTTGGTTCCTAGTTTCGAGGAATTCAGTGCTTCTACCTGGGACATGTCTCCGTTTCAAATTCGCGATGTAGAACTCGCTCTTTGTGATACTCGCTCGCAACAGCGATTCAATCTACCCATGTCCACGTGATCTGCATTTCTCTATATAACGATGATCAGTTCTATCTGCCAGCGTTCTACTATTATATTGCAGTGTGATACAACAAGCAAGTGACGACTTAAGTTATCACATATCTAATAAGAGAAATCAAGTCGCTGTGCTCAAGTCTAAAGTATACCGCAGCAATCCATATCCAATGTCGTTAACTACACCGTCGGTGGACATTTCAGCCGAAGCTGCTTTCCAAAATGAATCAGTCCAACTGACATAGATCCGCATACGCCTAAAGCAAGAAACCCCAGTAACGAGCAACCCCAGCCGTAATCCAATCGACTAAATAGACTTGGAGCAACAAGAGGGAAAAACGCGCCGGTAGTCATTCGGAAGCAGTTTCCAGCGGCAGTGGCGCTCGCAGAGAGACCATACGGAGCGAATATTTCAATTAAATAGGTCTCAATTGGGAAAGACGATGATACCATACCAATTCCGAGTGGAAACATGGACGCCACGACAGCAAACCAGTGCGCTCGTGTCTGAACGGCCCAACCATACCAAAACATTGCTCCAGGGAGAGCTACGCATGCAATGTAGAGCGGGTAAAGACGAAATTCTGGTTCACGAACGCCATTGTTGCGTCTGGTCAGCCATCGCACTAGCTGATCATTTGTCCATCCAATCGTAAACAGTGCAGTCTGTAGACCCATTCCTAGACCCAGATATGCAAGGCCAGTTACGCCTGTTCTAAAGTGATATATGTCTTGAAACACAGTACTGATAGTCGTCAGAAAAATGTAGAGATACGCAAAGGAAATTCCCATGTATAATCCTAACGCAAAAGCAATCGGATTTGTAAATAGTAATGCCAATGGTCGCGTGAAGCCGAAGACAAATACCATCACAGGAGTTCGCCTATTCCGTTTGTCTAACACAGACACGAGATCCGGTCGGTCCAACTGCTTTCGTAGTCTCTTCGCCTTTTGTCGAAGCAAGTTATGATGATTGGTCTCTTGCACAAAGAGATAGAAGCAAAGGCATGAACCGAAACCTGCAATAACTAAAAATCGAAAAATCCAGCGCCATCCCGCGTTTTGAGCCATGAATCCGCCAATAATTGGACCTACAACCGGACCAATAAGAGGACCGGTGGTGTATACAGCAGAAGCACCTAGTTATATGGTTTAGCGTACCTTCATTGCAGTCACGGTAAACACACAACTTACGACCCATAGCTTCGCGCGTGAACATATCCGAAATGACCCCTCCTCCGACGACAACAGATGCACATCCAAGTAGCCCCCCCAAAAACCGGCACGTGAAGAACGTTCCCACGTCCTTGGAAAATGCACAGCCAAGCATGAACAAGGCAAAGAATATGTTAGACATTAGCACAGATATTTTTCGTCCATAGAGCTCACAGACTGGAGCGTGCAGCAAAAGTGGACCCCATCCAAAGCCGAAAATGAATATAGAAACCATGAGAGATTCAACTGTAGTACTTCTGACATTGAATTCTTCGGCAATGAGTGAGACTCCGGGAGCAAATATAGTGGATGCGAGCGGTAATAGAAATGTCGAAAACGAGACCAACCCCATCGTTCTCCATTTCTTCGACGTTGACCAGTTCTGAGGATTTTCCGGATCGTCTACACTATCCCATCCGACGACGCCTTCGTCGAAATTTGTGAGTGGAACGGAGGAGATAGACTCTGGTTCATCGTCGTATTCTTCAAGTCGCTTCTCTTGTACCTCGATATTATCTTTCTTTTCGTCGTCCGAGGTGAGTTCTGGCGACTTCGTGTTCGTAAGCGGCGCAATAGGATCGGCGTTATTTACGACAGTAGACGAATGGATGAAAGAAGATGAGCTCTTCGAGTAACTTTCCTCCGTGTTCATTGCAGATCTCGTAATGGCGCGGTCCGCCAGAAGAGATGTGTCATGAACGTGTTAAAGATGATGAGTGCACACATGGCAGACAGCAGCTTGTACGCGTAGTCAAGGCGGGTATCATAACCGACGGAAACGTGCAGTACCGTCAAAGTTCTCGGCAGCTCTGGAGCGCGATAGCCTGCCAAGAGGCAATTGCTTTTCCGCACATATCTGAGTCGGCCCTTCCGTTACTCGCCTTGATGTGCAAGTTCGACGAATTCATCAGAAACTAGACACAGATAACTCGTGAGTCTCGCCATACTTCGATCTTTCTTGAACTCATTGACGGCAATTTATTTTAATTTGAACTGAAACAGTAGAAGAGTGAAGATATACAAAATATCATGTCCCACGGTGGCCTTGTCGCTTATCCGCGAAATCGCGTCCGCACGGCCACATCGTGCTCGCCGCGCCGCACGTCCCCTGCCAAGCGAACTCAAGCCAACCTTTAACACACGCACAACCCACACCTGCTTCTCTCGCCAAGTGATGCTTTTCAACACCACTCGGAATAGCAATCGTGAGGCATGGCTAGTGACGGTAGTGAAAAAAAAGTCTGTGTTGTCCTCTAGAAGACTTGAAACTGCAACGCCAAGTCAGAGTGCTAGGATTAGAGGCCAAGTAGGGGTTAGAGCATCTGCACTTCGGGAAAAGATATCTGTCTCCGGGCCGATACAGGGTATTTCATACTAAAATTTAAAGCAGACTCCTCTATAGGCCGTGTCATCGGTTATATATTCTACACATCCTACATATGCTCAAGAGTGGTGGATATCAATGACATATTACAAAGATTCGGTGGTGGTGTACTGAGAACGCAACATGAAAATCCCGATTGATAAAAATTTAACCATACCTATAAAATCAATACAACCGTTCTGCAAAATATCAAAACTGAAAGAAAACAAGAATGCAAAACCGATAATTAACGTTCACTAGAAAAAATGCAATTTTATATCAAACCTTCGGCGGATACTTCAGTCTCAAATGCTTTCCGAAGTATATGAAAGCAATGGCCATGCTGGCTAGCATACCCAGAGCAAGAAAACCTAGTAGAGAGCATCCCCATCCATAATCCAGCCGCGCAAAGAGAGGCGGTGCCACCAGAGGAAAGAAGGCACCTGCAGTCATACGGAAACAGTTGCCCGCAGCAACAGCACTAGCTGACAACCCATATGGGGCAAAAACCTCAATCAAATATGTCTGGATCGGAAGCATGGAAGAAACCATGCCGAGTCCAAGCGGAAACATGGATGCAATGACGGCAAACCAGTGCGCATGCGTCTGTACAGACCAACCGTACCAAAACATTGCAACGGGAAAGCAAATGCAAGAAAACAATAACGGGCGAAGACGAAATTCGGGTTCACGAACGCCATTGTTGCGCTTCGTAAGCCAAGCCACAAGTTTGTCATTCGTCCAGCCAACCGTGAAGAGAGCGGTTTGCAGACCAACACCCAGTCCAAGGTATGCTAATCCAGTCAAACCTGTGCTGAAGCCGTAGAGATTGTGGAACACCTCAGTAAGAGTGGTAAGGAAAACATAAAGATAAGCGAAGGCGATAGCCATGTATAATCCCAAGCACAACGCAGTTGGGTTCGTAAACAGCAGCGCGAGAGGTCTGGTGAAGCCGAAAACAAACACCATAACGGGAGTGCGCTTGTTATCCTTGTCCATGGCAGATTCGAGGTCCGGTCGGTTCAGTTCCTTCTGGAGACGCTTGGTCTTCTGGCGCAGTATCGTGGGAGGGTGCGTCTCCTGAACAGCAATAGTGAACAAGCAGAACGACACAAAGCCGACGATGATCAGAAAGCGGAAAGCCCAACGCCAGCCGAGATCCTGCGCAATGAAACCACCAATGACAGGACCAATAACCGGGCCCATCAGAGGTCCCATTGCATAGACCGACGACGCGCCTAGATTGTGTAAGTTCAATCTAACAAAAACAAAAGTGACAAACTTACGACCCATATTTTCGCGTGTGAACATGTCTGAAATGACGCCACCGCCGACGACCATCGATGCGCAGCCGAGAAGGCCACCCAAAAAGCGACATGCAAAGAATGTTCCCACGTTTTGAGCCAAAGCGCATCCGATATTGAATATGGCGAATAGCAGGTTGGAAACAGAGATGACTTTCTTTCGGCCGTATAGTTCGCATAGAGGAGCATGGAACAGCATGGGTCCCCATCCGAATCCGAAAACGAATATCGAGACCATGAGAGCCTCGATCGTGGAGCTGGTAACATCGAATTCCTCCGCCACAAGCTCCACACCAGGTGCAAACAACGTCGACGCGAGAGGAAGAATGAAAGTAGAAAAGGCAACGAAAACCATTGTCCGCCACTTTCTGGCGACCGGCCAGTTCTTGGGATTCGCAGGGTCATCAAAGCTGTCCCAGCCCACGATACCGGCATCCAGATCCATGAGCGGAGGAGGAGGAGGACCTGGCGGTCTACCAGCAGCTTTCAGTGGCTCGGCGGCCACTGGCTGCTCCTCCAGCCGCTCCTCCACTTCCTCCTGTTCCTTCTTGTCAGTGATCTCAGCGCCGGAATATGACGACTCGGAAAGTTTTTCATCGTATTCTGTGGGCAGCGAAGAGGCGCTGACCACAGCGGGCATGGCCAGTGACTCCTTCGACGAGCCTGACTGCTTTGTCTCCATGTTTGCGCGGTGAAATCAAGTAAAAAAAAAAGGTGAACGAAAGTGGCGACTGCTTCCTAGACGCGACGGTCTTCAAGGGGGAAGAGGACGTCGTGGTTTAAGAGAGGTCATAGCGACAGCGGCGACGGAAATCTAATCAGCGTCTGCTGGTAACTCCGCCGATGGGCTATGAGTCGGCTGTGGCATGCGCTCGCGCGGCGGAGCCGATAGCACAGTCCAGCCGTCTTGTCAGCACCGATTTACAAGAGCATCAGTGTGTGTTTCAGAGACGGGGACTGCCACGGTCAAGCTGTCTCGCCGTTTGCGAGCTCAAGGCGTAGGGCTTTGCCGTGCTGTGCGTGGACGCCGGGCGCCCTAACGGAGTACGCGCTATCGCCAGCGAGGGTCGAGAACAGAATAGAGTTCTGCGGGAAGTTTAAGGGCCCCTTCGATAGTTCAAATAATCTGATGATACGATAGCAGCTTCGACACGCGAGTCAGGCACACTAGTGATGCCACTGTGACTTCTTCTGTCTGTGCGACCCGCTTGCCTAGTGCTGCGATGAACGCGTGCGTCCAGTGCGGGCGCAGACTGAGCGAACTGCACACGGAGAGGCTGTTCGGAAAACGGGAGCACCTCGAGAGCCACGGCGCACATGCTTTACCCGGACAAGGCCGCTGCGGCGCGGAGCAGGCCTGCAAAATAAGCTCCGAGTCTCCGGTCCGCTGGGTCCTGATCTCCTGGCGGCGCGGAACGCGCGCACACGGACGCCAGGCGCGGAAGCTTTCCGCTACAAAGGCCCTTGTGGCCCCGCTGCGGGTTGGGGTCGGCGCATGGTACCTCGCCTCCGCACTCAGACGCTCGGTGCGCTCGGGGTGCACTCTCTGCCGTCTCGTCTTTTTCGCCCTATTCACTCAGCACGGCACCATGACGTCAAGCATCGCCGTCCAGGACGACAATGCAAGTAGCATCGCGGTCGTCTCCGTGGTCGACGCACACGAAAAAGCATCACAGATTGCGCAAGTCTCCGGTGAGTATGACCCCACGGATGCCGCCGGACTGTTTGCTGAAGATCCCGAGTCGCGGCCTCCAGTGTTCAAGTCTGCTCTGTCCGAGACTGTGTGTATGATGACTTTTTTCTTTGTGCCTATGATGAACTCGAGCAACCAGGGCGCCGTGCAGCTGTGTCTTACTTATCTCTCCTCGTATTTCGGCATTGAAGGCTCAGAACTCTCATGGACTGTTACATCCTACACGCTTGTTGCTGGATCTGTCTTTCTTCTGGTCGGAAGGCTAGCGGACATCATTGGCCGCAAGCGAACACTAATATTTGCCATCATCTGGTACTCAGTGCTGTCGCTCTGCATGGCGTTTGTGAAGTCTGCTATTGTCTTTGATGCCCTCCGCGGTCTGCAGGCACTGGGCGGTGCCGCAGCTCCTCCCTCTGCTGTCGGCATTATCAGTCTTATTTACCGACCAAGCAAGCGCAAGAATCATGCCATGGCGATGTATGCCGCGGGAGCACCCGTTGGATACACGATCGGAGTTGTCGTCGGCGGTATATGCGTGGAGTACATCAGCTGGAAAGCTGTCAATATTTTCTGGACCATTCTATATTCGCTTGTGTGCTTGTTTGTTTGGCTGCTTGTGCCATCCGACGAAAATCTCATAAAGATGTCAAACTACTTAATCATTACTGGCGGAGGAACCACAATTCAGCCAATCAACAAGACATGGCCCGGTATTCTGATACAACTTCAAGGGCTGGATTTCATGGGCGCTGCACTATCGATATGTGGGATGACCATCTTCATTTTCTCGCTGACATCGGCCAGCTCCGCGCCTAATGGATGGGGCACACCCTATATCATTGCATTGTTGATCGTCAGTGTGATATTCATGGTCATCTTCGTGCTGTGGGAGCTTCACTGCAAAAATCCACTGATGCCAATGTATATCTGGAAATTTCCTGGCTTTGCGCTGTGCATGTCTGTGGTTTTCTGCGGATGGTTAACATTCCAAGGTGTCCTGATGTACTATCCTTCGCTCTACTTTCAAAACATCCGGAACTACAGCATTATCAAGACTACAGCCGCGATGCTCCCGCTCGCAATTTCAGGAATTCTTACGAACGTTGGCGTTGCCTTACTGCTTCATAAAATTCCTGGTCGGGTTCTGATGTTCATTTCTATGATATGCTTTCTTGCCTCATCGTTGCTATGGGCGCTGCAGCCGATCGATATTTTATACTGGGCTATGCCGTTTCCTGCGTTGGCTATAGTCATCGTTGGCGCAGACTTGACATTTAATGTTGTCAATCATGTCTCTCTTGCAGCTGTGCCTCCGAATCTCAAGTCAACTGCGGCAGGTACATTTAACGTTGTTGTACAGCTATCAGGTGCAATTGGCCTCGCAGTGTCAACTGCGGTCGTTACATCTCAAATTGGAACCGATATCACCAACCAAGATCCAGCCATTCTGCACCGTGGTTATAAGTGTGCCTATTGGTTTGCTGTGGCGATGTCAGGTGTGGGGGCAATTCTAAGCTTATTTCAAAAAATTGGAACGCAAGGAGGAAAAGATTCTCTAGAACAGGATAAAATTGCGATAAAGATGAGCGAACGTGTACAGAAACCTGAGAGATCGTCAAAAGACAACGAAGCAACTGCTTCCTGAACTCGTTTTGGCTTATATATGCAGATATGACTTTTATTGGTAGTGTTTCGCTCGGAGTTCAGGCTTGCTTTGTTTATTGTGGCTTGTATTATAGTATTCGTATTCAATGTTGTCTTAGTTGATCTACTATTCTTTTCTTGAAATCAACTCCGTTGTACTGCGTTCAGTGATGCTACATTGCCTCAATTCTCTTGCCAGGTTAATACGATAGTTGTGACATAATCAACTTAGTTGAACCATCGTTAAGGGCGAAATGAGCTTAGAACTAGACGTAATTGTTACTTGTTAGCCAACATATCTAGTCAGCCAAGCCAGACCGTGGGTTTACACGGGGTTCATACAGCCACACCTTCGGTACTTAAAAGCGGGGTCCGGAAAGTCGATACGCCGCACCGGATCCATCCAAATTGGGTTACCCGATGATCCGATCGCAGAAGCCCACCCGGCGTGCCACGCCCGTAAACTAACTAGTATCAACAACTCTCTAGATTTGCACTCTCTTGTCAAATGTTTTTGTGGTTGTTGTACTCGGTTTCGACCCGCATCCCCTTTCATTTTCTTGCAAGTGAATCGTGAATGCTGGTGTTATGGGGCGACCTCAGGTATGCTACACAGCACTCTACAACACTCCACAGCGCAGGTCTCCATGGATAGAACCGCGCTTTAGTTATTACGTAGATAGCTACTATAACATGGGTTAAATTAAAATACATGCACTGAAATATAGTAGCGTGCGTCTTGCAGAAGGTTGCTCGAACGAATTGAACACCGGTAACAGAATTGATCCTAGTCCAGTCCAAATAATGCTCTGATTTTAAACAATATTACCCTTAGTCATGAGAAACATCCTTATCCCCTCTATTCTTTGTTCTGAGAGGCAGGTAGCAACGATGCAACGATCTCTGGAGTCATGATTGGGCTCGAAATATCGGATATCTAGAATACGGCCTCCGAACTTATGTTTCAGTATTATGAATAACTTGTGGACACCTCTGGTTATGAGTTTGTGCGACTTTGACTCTGCGCATAATTCCACAACAAACACACATAGGAGGTACTTGCCAGTTAGAGAGACTGCAAACAGTGTAGGCGAAGTTCCGCTGAGGATCCTGTAAGTCGCCGTGAACTATATGATAAACTTACCTGCAAACTCAGCAATCTTAGCATCCTATTGCCAACCATTAATTTTACCTACTTCATCTTTAACGATTGCGCGCCTTGATGATGTCCGCGTATATCGCTTTGTGCTGATACGTCGTCGCCTTCACCGACTTCGATTCTGTCAAGGTCGCGACATGCCCGTGGTCTGCGGGAAGGTTCCGTACCGTAGCAATCGCAACCTGTTCCATCAGAGCCTTTGACCGTTGTCTGGATATCCTCGGGCACGGGCTCGGGCTGCGCGTGCTACCGCCAACTTGAGAATAACCTGTGTCGATCGTAGTAGCACTTATTGTGTGCGTTTATCTTCGACCAGCGCTGCCTTTGTTGCGTCGACAATGGAATTCTCTCCTCAATGATGCTGTAATCGTTGAGAGGAATGGCTGTCTCGATTTCATTCCCTGTGCTACCACTGTAACTCTTTGTCGAAGCTGAGTCGCTGAACATTAGAAAAGCTGGTCGCTTCGTCATTTGAGAGTAAGGTATTTGCAACAGAATTAGTCGCGAGGCTTGTTTTTGGTTATAGAGAGATCAGTAGGCGGGCAGGTTCTGATTGTACGCGACTTGCGAGATAAGTTCTGGGGAATCCAGAACCCATACATTCCAATTGTTGTGACCGTTCGTACGTTAACACGGCGTGTCATGGACCGTAGAAAGCCCTCTATTCAACACTAATAAAGAGACTTTGTATTTTGTGACGACAGAAAACTGGAGATTGTTAGTCTACGGATTACAACTGTCAAATCAGACTACGATTACGACCTCGAGGATATACACATTTCGACTACGCATTCATGTTATCGCAGCTTTCTTGTTACAGCTCATAACGACCTGCAAATAAAATCTTTCCTGTGAACTCCACAAAGCTAAGCAGCTGTTCATCATCCCTTCTTAGATTCGGTACCACCGCCGCTACTCGGAACAACCTAATTGGGTGAAATCCGAGAAGATCACGTGGATTCGGATGTACTGCGGCTCAACCGCGAAGTGCACCCCGCTCCGGTTGGTACGGAACTGAGAACGGCTCTTTCTCCGCACTCTAGCACCGGCAGTCGGATTAACTTATCTGAAATCGATATGCGTCGCGAAAAGCCGAATGCGGGGGTATAACCAGGGAAAAGTCGCATATATCTGGTCGGCTGCCGCAGGTACTTGTAGAGCTATCTGTGAACTAGCTCGGTACTCTATTCGTCATGACTTCAGATTCCGTTGCTCCTATTCCAGCGGTTAAACTTAGCATTGTGATTGTTGGTGCCGGACTTGGCGGTCTTGCAGCGTCGATTGCTCTGGCGCGGAAGGGATTTACGGTCACACTTCTTGAGGCGTCTTCGATTCTGGGTGAAGTTGGAGCAGATAAGTTTACCCGTTGGATATCTGTCGACAGCGAGACTTTTACGACGTGACTTAGCTAACTACTTTATTTCACGAATCCAAATCCCACCAAACAGCACTGCGCTTCTGAAGTATCTCGGACTCGATCAAAAGTTCGAACAAGTCATCGTGTGGCCCAAAGCAATCGCACTCCGGCGATACAATAATGGCGATTTACTTGGCTATACTCCCTTGAACCCGTATCTGACACAACGCTACGGAGCACCGTACTGGTTGATCCACCGCGCAGATTATCATCGCATCCTACATGACGCAGCGGTTAAGAACGGGATCGAGATTCATACTTCCAGCCGAGTTGCTCATGTTGATGAGGATATTCCGTGCGTGACACTTGAGGACGGTCGCAAGTTTAAAGCGGATGTGATTATCGGCGCCGATGGTATGTATCTTGCTTGCTTGGAAGGTGGAAGACACTTCTAATTGTCATTAGGTATTCGATCGCTTGTGCGCAATTCCATCTTCCCCGAGCTCAATGACGATGTGTATGTCCCTTCCGGAAGCTCCGCATTCAGAGCTACTGTACCAGCAGACCTCATGAGTGGGGACTCTGACCTGCAGGAACTCCTTGATTCGCCCTACGCAACATGTTGGATTGGTCCCGGCCGACATATCATGGCCTACCCGATCCGCAACAAGACGCTGTACAACCTCGTGATGCTGCACCCCGGCGACGGCGAGCCTGGCGTGTGGAACACCCGCGGCAGCCTGGACGACTTGCGAAACAACTACGCGGACTGGGACCCCAAGCTTGTGAAAATCCTACATAAAGTGCAGGCGTGTTTAAAGTGGAAGATTACGTACGTGCGCGAGCTGCCCTCGTGGGTGAGCAAGTCAGGCAGGATTGCTCTGCTAGGCGATTCTGCGCACGCGACGGTGCCGTTTCTCGCACAGGGCGCAGCACAGGCGATCGAAGACAGCATCACCATTGCGGAGTGCCTCGCTAGCGCACGTTCAATGGACGACGTGGCGGTGCTGCTGAAGCTCTACGAAAACATCCGTAAGGCGCGTTGCACGCGTGTGCAGATCGGATCCATGAAGTATGGCGACGTGTGGCATATGCCCGACGGGCCAGAGCAGGAACAGCGTGATCTTGCAATGCTAGTTGAGTCCAATCGGCTGGCAGACGAGACTGTCGATCTTGTTGAGAACGATGCCGCAGCTGAGGTGCCGAGTTACGACTTGAAGAACCCGAACTTTTGGTCTGACAATATGTTCCAGCCGTGGTTGTTTGGACACAATGCTGTCTTGACTGCCAAGTACTATCTTACCAAGGCAGGTTACCAATAGGGCATATGAATTTGAAAATCATGCACCAAAGATTATGAGGCATGCTCTCTTAGTTCCTTCTCAATTCAACATCCTGTGAAAACGACGAAATTAGATCACCCTGGCAAACTGCTATTAAATGTATACTAAATATCTTCGCAGGCACCCGCATCTGAGGAACGCCGAATTTCGTAGTACCACCATTACATTTGCGTGCTGACTTCTGCTGAGACGTGACAGCACTCGCTGCGTAGCCCGGCAGTTTATCGAAGAAACCCATTCGCATGGTAACAAGATCTGTTGCCAGATTCGTTCGAATTCCTTTGTCTCGACGTGCTCAGAGCATGGCAAACGGGGTTTCAACTTTGAACCGAGCGGAGCGGACGACGGCGCGGGGTAATGCAGAATTAAAATGACGTCAGAGGCGAAGGAAAATTTTGTTGAAGATGAGTAAGCCCATGGGATTTGAAAGCAAGGGACGCACACACCTTCGCTTAGACTTCTTCGGCATCACCTTGAACCTGTCCCCCGGCGCGATGATTAGTATTGCAGAAGGAATGGATTTTTCCGGTACGCATGCATCAGTGGCGCGGTGTCCGTGCCCGGCGTCTTGTTTGTCCGAAATATGCTTCTCAGCGTCAGTTCCCCCATCTCACGGGCCACCGACGCCGCTTCTATGATACCCCTTTCGCTAAGAAGTTCCATTTACGATGAGGTAATACGTGATCGCACGTCTCGTCATGAATCCTTGTATATATACCATCGACCGGATGCTGCTTGATACTGATTCTGATTTCTGCATAACAACCTCGCATAGCTCCCTCAGCCTATATTCTCCACACGAAATCTCGCACTCACACGCACCAGTACAATGCTCGACATCGTTCAAGGAAGCTGGGGAGCGGAGGTCCTCAA